>NC_139347.1:67698432-68043432 GCF_055883805.1 Amblyomma maculatum | reverse complement strand
GCTCGAGCGCTATCTAACGTATGACAGGCAGTGAGGCTGTTGTGTAATCAGGATTCAGACTGCAGCACGGCTGCAAAATACAGGCAGCTCCCATGTGGAGTTTTTGTGAACCTTTATGCCTCCAATATGCTTCACTTCTATACCTCACCCTGCATCTCAGGGGATTATTATCATTCTAATTTAATCTCATTCTTAACCCGCATTTTTTTCTATTTCGATTGCCCCGTAACCACGCAGTCTATGAAATCAATCAGGCGAGCAGATGACAAAAATCGAGCAAAGTTGCATGGGAAATAATCTCAGAGCGGCGCCCGTGCATTCATTATGTAGTACATGCTTTTCATTCATAACTTACCAGAAAAAAAAAAACTGAGCCTACAGGAAAGTTTTAAATGCTATGAGAAGGCAGTGCTCCAAAAGAATGCAACCTAATTGTTATCGCTTTACATCTGCACACTCTATTAGAAATATATATTGCCCCTATTTAAACTAATACACAAGGTGAAAAGATGTATGGGTGCAAGAATACGAAAAGACATATCTGAAGTGAAAATGACTCAAAACTCTTCAGGCTAGTCTTCTGTGAAGCCGAAAAGCAAATTGACAATCGCAGAGTCTTCGGTCACCTGGTCTTGTTCAGTCATTACCATGGGGCTTCATCTTCAATGTCACTGATTTTATTTGCAAAGCATGCGAAATTTCCAAAAGACTCCAGAAATTTTGACCGCCTGGGATTTTTTTTTTTTTTGCCATGCACCGACATCGCACAGCACGCGAGCGACAGATCCCACATTCTCGGGGACATCTGTCGAACGCCACAACTACTGAACCACTGCGACGATGCAGTGGTTATGGCGACAAAGGTTAAGGTCTGGAAACCTTAAAGAAAATTTCATAAAAACGGAAGAAAAGGTGGGGTGGTGGTGGTGGTGACTATGGTTTATTTTTTTGGGGAGGGGGTACTGGTCACGTCTTATGTTGGCCATCTTTGTGGCATCACTCTTGGTGACCAGGGGGAAGGGGAAGTTGGGTATAGGGGAAGGTTGGGGAGGGGAAGGTTGCTGACGCCGCCTATGTCGCCGCCATTTCCGCACGAAGCACTATGGGCCCATGCAGGCCTACAGAACAGAGCTGAGGCCAGACTCCTCCAGATAAATCAGGAGGAGCCGGTGAGCAGAAAGTTGGTTCCGAGATGGGAAGAGCAATTGCCCTTCGGTATCAGCAGGGAGACCAAGATTCCGATAGCCATTCAGAAGTTTCTGGCGATGGCCAGCGGAGGCTGGACACACGAGGAGCAAGTGTCCCAGTGTGCCAGTATTGCCGCAAGAGGGACAGGCTGGGCTGGGAGCTCGGCCACAGGCATACATGCGGGACGGAGTCCACGTGCAGCCTATTCGAAGTCGTAGGAGGAGGGATTTGTCCTTCCGTGAAAGTTTGTCAGAGAGCCGTTGGAGATGTTCACCAGCGGCAATACGACGGTCAGGATGGAAAGACCTTATCGACCTTCTCAAGAGGGGTCTTGAAAAGTCAAAAGGTGTGACAGCCTCAGTGACTGGGGCGCCGTTGTCATGCGCCGCTTTGGCCAAGGCATCCGCCTCTTCATTGCCCTGGACTCCAGTATGTCCTGGAACCCAATGTAGGGCCAGTTGATACCCCGAGTCCTGAAGTGCTAGGAAACGGGCTCGGAGAATGTTCACCGAGAGGTTGGTGCCGTGGTAGATAGTCAGGAGCTGCAGAGCAGATCTGGAGTCGCACAGAACATTCACAGGTCCAGGAGGGACACTGGAAGCGATGAACTGTGCGGCTAGGTGTAGACCGGCCAGCTCAGCAGCTGTTGAACTGGCAGGGAATGACAGGCGGCAGGACCTAGACTGGTCTAGCTGCGGTGCTGTCATAGCAGCAGCTGCTTGGAAGGTAGCGGGTCGAACCGAGCCATCCGTAAAGAGGAGTGTAGATTCTCTACACTCCTCAAGGAGGGCTGCAGTTGTCTGCTGGAAGGCAGCTACAGGGGTGTGACGTTTGTTGTGACCATCCGTATCCAAAAAGACAGGAATTGGGGGTCGATTGGGTGGAGGGGGTAGGACTGAGAAACCTGGGACAGGACCGATGATTTCTGAAGAGTGCGAAGGGTGCAGGGTAGGCTTTGTCTCAATACAAACCTGCAGTACGCAAAGCACGCTTTACAGAAGGTGGAGGAGCTATTCGCAATTCTAGTTCATTCCTTGCGACCAAACGCCAAGCAACTAGTCTCATCAAGATCAAACGGCCTCCATGAGAAACCCACGAATCAGCATTGACGCAATAGTGTGCATAATGTATTGTATCTGATACTCGTGCTCTGTGCTCCCATTTTTGCTCGTTGCCGTTCCGGCCCGTGAAGGTAAGGAAAACAAAACAGGAAAGTAGAATAGCTTTGATCCGTTCCGTTTTACATGCTTCGTTTGAAAAGCAACACACAGAGATTTTTCTCATTTTCCCAGCATAAGACGCACCCCTGAGTATGGTATGGGCAAAAAAAAAAAAAAAAAACGGTGCTTTGAAAAAAAAAACACATTTGTTTGTTCGAACCAGTTCATTCGGGACGACATATTACTTATCGGCAATGGTAAACTTACTGTAACCACTAATTTAATGTTGCCTGACTTTGTTGTGATCGCACAGTTTAGTTTTGTAGGCTCAGTGTCACTGGCAATAAAATTTGTCCTAGAGCTCACAGCAGTATCTACAGCTGTTTTTACGATGTTGTGGTTGACTCTCGACAACTAAGCCATGCAGCTAACATTTCAGTGCGCTGAAACTGCTGAAAGCCTTTCTCAGCATGGCCGTAGGTTCTAAGCAAAGCAGCGATGCGTGCAGTACTGGGCTGATGTAATGGAGGAAAAGCAGATGATGAGCTGGTTAGAAGGTGCGAAATTTTCCCACTTTTCATTTTTTCATTATTTTTATGCACCTATAATTAACATCAGCAAACATTTCATTTCCATTCTTATCATTTTGACACTTTTGATCCCCTTTTTCCAATTTATCTCTTTAAATATTTCAGTTAACTAATTGATCAATTACACACTATAAATTTTTCTAATTACCATCATCGAGCATTGGTTTTTACTTTGAGCATTTGACACCTCCGAAACCCGTTTTTCCAATTTGTTAAACTGATAAACCCTGTTTCAATCATTTAATAGTTAATTCTTCAATTAAATTATCGCTCAATTAAAGCTCTAAACTTTCTTATTTAGCACCATCAAGACTGACTTCTCATTCTGAGCATTTCGAAATTTTTGAGACCCCTTTTTCTAATTTTTTATTTTCTTCATTTATTTCAAGTAATTAATCACTTCCACACTCTACATTTCCTTCATTAGCACAAGAACCATCAGTTTTTTATTCTGAGCATTCCGACAGCCTTGAAATGCATTTTTCTTATTTTTTCTATTATTTCCTTTTTTAATTTATAAATTACACCCACTAATTTTTTTTAATTAGCACCAGCAAGCACTGACTTTTCATTATGAGCATTTTGACTTCTTTGAAACCCTTTCACCAAATTTTTATCTTTCATTTTCTTAATTCATTAATTAATTACAACGATTTCATAAACACGCCATCGCTTATTACGCAACGATCAATCATCAATCACTACAACCACACATTACTATCATATGTTTTTTGTTTTTTATACAGGCCCCCATTACTTCCGACAAGCAGTGCCTACAACTACGCCTAAAGGCTTTTTGGCCGAATAAGCTGGCTGTATAAGCTATATTGTAGCACCCACCGACGTCTCAACGCGGTGCAGCTCAGTCAAAGCTCCATGCCGCCGCTGTGGTGACTGCTATGGAATTTGTAGAAGAAAATAAAGTCGAGCGGCGTGTACCCGGCTTGCATTTCGGTCCTGTTCAATTGTAAAAGCGAATGACGAGTATGACGCTAAACATTTCGACTTCCTTTCTAAACCTCGAAACCGAAGTGCTCTTTTTTGGGGTTTTACGGTCGCGTGAAAAGATGCCAGCTTCATAAAATCTACCTTCTCTTGTTTTGACTTCTCATGAAGCAACATACAAGAGTGAGACAATTACCAAAGGACTGGAGAAGCGCTTCTCATCAGTACTTCCTTCACGCTCAATATCTGTAGTGCCAATGGATCCAAAGAATGACCCTCAAGTTACCCCTTTCTGAAGTTTCTCCTATGGTGATGATATTGCCAGCAGCTGCTCCTGGCCTTGATAGCGAAATTTTGGAAATTATAAAGATCACCTTTGAGGAGCCTCCTGACCCGTTATCGCAGCTGTTAAATTATTCCCTCAAATATGCTTGGATACCTCCAGAATGTAAACTTGCCAAAATGATTCCTTTACTTAAAAACAAAGGCGTTGCCTATTTTATGTATAATATTAGACCATTTTTATTAACATCAAACATTCTAAGGTTATTTGAAAGGGTCATGCTTATACATATAACGGAATTCGTGACCCAAGGAAATATCCTCACCCCTTTCCGAATTGGTTTCCGCTCAAAGTGTTCCATCTGGAATGCGCAAGGTCACATCGAGAGTCGAGCTCTCCTTGCCCGGCGCCAACAAATGCACGCTGCCTTGGTAACATTAGATAGAGCCAAAGCTTATGGTAGTGTAAAATACAGTGTTTTATTACAAAATTTGCATATTCTTCAGTTTCCACAATTTTTAGTAGCGTGGATATCTGCTTCCCTTCAAAACCGAGTTTTTCTGTGCGGTAAATGGCGTCAATTCTGGCAGGTTCAAGCAATCTAGGGGAGTTTCTCAAGGGGCAGACCTCCCACCTGCGCTGTTCAGCGTACTACTCAGCTCAATTCCAACAAATCATGAAGTCCGGGCCTACATATATGCAGATGACATTACATTTCTTGCGGCTGCATCAGATATCCAATCCCAAACGGAACTGAACTTGTGAACAAGAATTTGTGTGGCTTGCGACTCACTATAAATGTGAACAAGAGCGCCATCTTTGTTTTCAAGATGAAAAATCCCATGAGTTTGACTATAATGTATCAGCATCAAATATTTTCTCAGGTTAGCTCTTCAAATTATCTAGGTGTCATTAATGATGATGTTCTTACATGGCAGTCGCACATTAACCATGTCGCCACGAAAGGGGTTCGTGCCATAAGCATGTTGCCTCGAATAAGTCGCCCCCAGTCTGGAATGCGGCGAGATGCGTTTTTAATAGTTTATGTTATGTATGTCCATCCAATTTTAAAGTTCAAGTCAGAATATTTTCTGGTTAGCCAGCTAACAAAATTCGCCCGCTTGTTCTCTTGGAGCGGAAAGCACTTCGTTTGTTTCTTGGGTTTCCAAAATTTGTGGCCAACAACGTGCTTTACCTTGAAGCTAGAATTCCGGCTTTGTTATCTAGATTGCAATTTCCAACTGTTCAGACGTACCTAAGGATTTGTGAATCAGATATTCACAGAACTATGTCTGTTTTTTGCTGCCAACCGACCTTCTTTTTCGGTGTCCATTGGCCTAAATTTCACATCCCGCAGGTAATTCTGGTCCAAAATTTGCTAGGTCTTTTAAATGTCAGTCTTCCTAGAATTATTCCCATGCAAACCAGCGGCTCTTCAGTTGAAAATGTCTTTAACAACATTTTGCCTAATAATGCTAAATATTTATAATTCTTTATTTTTAACGGATTATTAGAAGATCACTTAAGAAGCCTTCCAGCTTAGTTTAACAAAAGCAGCCAATGCATCTCATTGTAATGAAAAGGCAGGTGTGGGTATATATCATCCGCAGCTAGATAGGCATTTTTCTGCGCGTCTTCGGCGTTGGTACTTGCTCTAAGAAAACTAGACTCCTTTTTCTCTGCAGTGGACCTACTCTTTATCCTTGGGCACGTCCCTGTCTTGGTCAGCGGATTCTGCAATCGTAAAAACCTTAATCTCACTTATCCCTCGACATTTGAGACTTGTGCACATGGTATGCGTACCAGGTCACAGCAACGAGACTTTAAATGAATTTGCGGATAGCTTGGAAAAAGCGTCCCTCAATGGCTCTGTGTTACCTATCCTACCGGCGACAGCGTTACAGCACAGCAGCGAGGTTTCGCAGAAGCATTTTATAATAATAATAATAATAATGTAAGGAAGAAGATGATACAGCGCCGAAGCTAACGACGATGAAGACGCCAATCAGCTGGCGCGCCCACTGAGAGCTCGGACCGTCTTGTTCGGATGATATTGTGCCTCGCTCTACGATCGTCTTGTCTCACCGGTCGCCGTCTCCAGTACTCCGAATAACCCCCAATAAACCCCTCTTCATTTGGTGGAGGTGCGGGGTGGTGGGTATACGTCTTTACGAGTAATTTTGTTAAGACGGCGGTAGTCAACGCAAAATCTTATGAAGCCATCCTTCTTTTTCACAAGTACCACGGGAGACGACCACGAACTATAGATGAAGGCTGAATTACACCACGTTGGGTAGCATGTCGTCGACTTGGTCAGTAATAACACGGCGCTCCGTAGGCGAAACACGGTATAAGGGCGCTGGCGAAGAGGGGCATGACTGCCGGTGTCGATGTGGTGAGCAACCTCGGTCGCACGGCCCAAGAAAGTCGTCTGAGCGTCAAACGAAGAACGGAACTGGTTGAGGAGAGCAAACAGTTGTTCTCGGTGAGTCGGGTCGAGGTCATTGGCCACAGACGATTGAAAAAGGTCCCAACTTGGTATATCGCATGGAGGAAGGAAACAACTTAGGAGAGGCCCTTGCCATTCCCAATGCATTGGAGAAAGTGTGGCGGAAGTGACGTCAACATTTAGGGTTAGCCAAGTCGGGCCATTAGCAACGGCGACGCGTTGCTATGAAAACTCGGGCCACTAGCAACAGCGTTGCTAAGGGCCCTAGGTACGTGAGCGTCGCGGAGAAAGGGTAAAGGAGGAGGAGAGACGTTGCAGCGTCCGGTGTAGTCCGGTCGCGGCGCGGCCGCGCCGGCTTCAAAAAAATGACGTCAGGGCCTCTCCTAAGCTTTCCTTCCTCCATGGTATATCGGAAGACTCAGTAATCGGCGTTAGGGAGGCTACGTGGGCACTCTGTGGTATAGATACCCATCAACCTCAAACGGCGAGATGAGGTCAGCAACTTCAATATGACCAAGGCATTCTCCACGAAGTAGCGGGACCACAGCGGTGGAGGCATTCGCAACAACTATGTCAGCGGCACCGCAGTTAATATCAATAATAGCAAAGGGAAGAAGGAGGTGACGGCGAGAGGTGAACATGGGAGAAGGCGCAAAGAGAACAGTCACATCGAAAGAAAAGGGTACACACACGGGAACAATCACAGCACAGTTGGGCAGAATGTCGGTGTCGTCGGCGACAACAAGTTTGGCGCAAGGAAAAGACGGCGAATGGTCAAGAACCGCTTCACAGAGCGCAGAGAAGGCGACGTGGGCGCGGGCGCAGTCAATAACAGCATTGTGGCGGGAAAGGAAATCCCAATCAAGAATTAAGTCATGCAACCATGACGCAAGCACTAAAAACTCGACGACGTATAAGACGTCCGCGATAACTACACGCGCTGTGCAAGCAGCAGACGGATGAACGGAATCGGCGCTGGCGGTGCGAAGAGAAAGTCCAGTGACTTTATGAAGCGAGCGGCAAAAACTTTCGCTAATGACTGACAGAGTGGCCCCGGTATCGACGAGCGCAAGGGCATGAATACCGCCGACGAAAACTTCGAGAACGTTCGGCGGAGACAGACGAGGACTTGTGGTAGGCGAAATGTGCGCAGTTCGTGCCCCAGGAACTGCAGCTGCTAGTTTTCCGAGTCTTGTGTCACGCTGTGACGCCGCATTGGCGACAAGGACCGACGGCGAGGAGACGGCGAGCGTTGCAATGGAATGTTCTGGCGGCCCGATGAGCTGTGCGGCTGCCCTGGAGATGTCTCCGAAGGTGGGCGCAAAGTGTCGTACTGATAATTGCTGTCAGCCATAGTGCGTGCAGGGGCAGAACGCAGAGTACGACGGCACAGGCGGGCGACGTGGCCTGGAATACCGCAGGCATAGCAGATAGGCCGGTTGTCATTCGTGCGCCAAGGATTGTAGGGAGGCGTCGTTGATAGGTACCCTGGAGCGACAGTCGCTGGCGCCATAGTCGGCACGTACGCAAAAGACTGTGGCGGCGGAGGGCGGGCGGTAACTTCTGCATATGCGGGAGACATTTGTACTGGTACAGGTAGAGGCGGCACGACCACAGGGGCGTTGTAACTCAATGGTGCAGCAAGAGGTGTGGGCTGCATTGGAACAGGGTCGACATGAGGTGTGACAGGCGCTGGCTGGCCAAAACTAGGAAGTGCATCGGCAACCTCCTGCGTGATGGTGTGTCGGATCGCAGGAGTAAGTAGCTGGGCTGTAAACGACGGGCGTGCGCCAGACAAAAACCCAAGTTGTCGGGAGACCTCATCTCGAACAAAATCTTTGATGTGAGCCAAAAGGTCACTGCTCACAGCCAGGCCAGAGATGGACGCAGCAGGTGCGGGAGAGCGACGAGTGCAGAGGCGTTGCTTGAGGATTTCATCGAAACTCTGGCAAAGGTTGTATACTGAGGCCACTGTGGTTGGGCTCTTTGCCCACAGCATGTGAAATGCATCTACATCAATGCCCTTCATTGTGTACTTTATCTTGACAGCCTCATCCATAGACGGGTCGACACGCTTACATAAATCCACGACGTCTTCAATGTAGCTCGTGAATGTTTCCCCTTCATGCTGAACTCGTACCCGCAAGGCTTCTTCAGCTCGTAGTTTTCGCACTTTGGGTCGACCGAAAACGTCCGTGAATTTTGCCTTGAAGTTGGCCTAAGTTGGCATATCTGTCTCATGATTTCGATACCAGAGATTAGCAACGTCACTCAGGTAGAAGATGACGTTGTTGAGCTTCATGTTGAGCTTAATAATAATAATATATTCACAGGATGGGAAAAGACCATTACTATTTTTTTTATTCACGCTAGTTTCTTTGTTGTTGTTGTAGCTGTAGGAAGAAGGAAAAGAAAATGCACGGGCCTGCTACTGGCTCCGTAGCTGAGCCACCTCCGCTGTCTCATGCGGACAAAAGAGAAAATAGTGAAGAAAGAAAAAGAAGAGGGAGAGAAAGACGTGCGCCGCAACAGCCGTCGTCCACCACCGAAGCGATGGCAGGTGAAATGACGGCCTACAACAGATAAAAATTCGGTGGCTGGCTAGCCCCCGCCGCAAGCGGCGTTGACCTACCGTCCCAGCCCCGTAGGGCCAGGAACAGCCACCCTTCACCACCTCCACCCCACGCTAGTTTCTTTCTTTGGACGTATGAACCGCGGACGCGTAAGAGAAGGGAGGAAAGATGGGAGTTAAAGTGCAAAGAGAGAAAGAGGAGCCGCAGTGGAGGACTACGAAGTAATTTCGACCCCCTGGGGATCTTTATGGTTGTTGTTGTTGCTGTTGTTGTTGTTGTGGCAGTAGGAAGAAGGAAAAGAAAATGCACGGGCCTGCTACTGGCTCTGTAGCTGAGCCACCTCCGCTGCCTCGTGCGGACAGAAGAAAGTAGAGAAGAAAGAAAAATTCACAATGGCTTAGCTGCAGTTAAGTCTAGGAGATTTCGAAAGCAACTGCTTCGATGGCTTGAGAAGAAGCACGCGTTCGCCGAGCCGCATCTTGAGCACGACGTCTGGCTCGACGCTCTTCACGTTGTTCCTCTGTCTCCGTAGCTCGCTGTCACTTCTTGGCTTCACACTGTCGAGCCGTCTTCTCCCTCTGCTTCTCAGACAGCATGCTTCTCAGGCAGCAGTGAGAAGAGAGGCGAAGTGTCTCCAAAGGAAGACGACACGTACCACCTGTTAGACCACAGCGCACTTATAGTGGGAGAAGCGCGAAACGCCCAGCGTGGCTACGAGTCACGCTACGCTGAAGAGCCGACTTGGTAGCCCATCTTCGCCTCGCTTATTTCATTTCATTTCATTTCATTTATTGTACCCTCAGGGCTTTCGAATATACAGAGGAGGTGGGAGCAGTGAAACAAAACAGCATCCAGTACGAGAGGAAGCGTGACACAAAAAGATACTATTGAAAATAGCTCAAAACGAAATTCAACAAAGAATATAGTATACATGAGTTAAAAAACGAAGCAACCAAACAAAAACACCAAAAATAAATTCGGAAACAATTAGGGATTAATCAGATTCCAACAGTGCGGTTAATGCGGCTCCGAAACGAGCAGGGTCGATGATGCAAGTAACTGCCTGTGGAAGATGGTTCTAGTCATTGCATGTTTTAGGAAGAAAAGAATTAGAGCAGGTCATTGTACTACAGTAGGGAACAGCAACTTATTGAATATGGTCGGCGCGAGGCGAGATGAAAGATGGCTCCTTTATACAGGTAGCCTTGAACTGCGCGTTGTAGTAATATAGCTTGTGGAAAAGACAAATGCGTGAAAATTTACGGCGAGTAGATAGTGACTGAGGCTTGAAGTTAGATTTCATACGCGTAACACTTGCTGCCCGATGATAATTTCCAGCTATGTAACGGGTGCTTCGATTCCGCACAGCCTCTAGTTCATTTATTAATGTGATATTACCGGGGCCCCAGATGGAGGATGCATACTCTAGTTGAAGACGGATAAGTGTGGTGTACGATAACATTTTCAATGGAGGTGACGATGAAGAGAAATTTCTGCGGACATACCCAAGCATGCGGTTAGCCTTCGAAGTGATGTGCTTTGATGTCAAAATTCCAAGAAAGATGATAAGATATGTTAATGCGAAGGTATTTGAAGAATGATACCGATTCGAAACGAGTACTATTAAGAAAGTAGTCTGGATCTGTTTGTTGGTTACGAGTGACACGCATGCATTTGCATTTAGATGTGTTTAATTCCACCTTCCATGATTGACACCAGTCATATATTTTGTTTAAATCAGTTTGTAGGCATGCAGTGTCATTCGGGTTATTGATTACTCTATAAATTACGCATTCGTCGGCAAACAAGCAGATATTAGATGAGATGTTAAGAGCCGCTATTGCATGGTGGTCCGAAGCCTCTTCTTTTTTTCTTTCTTCTCTATTTTTTCTTCTGTCCGCGCGAGGCAGCGGAGGTGGTTCAGCTACAGAGCCAGTAGAAGGCCCGCGCATTTTTTTTCCTCCTGACTTCAGTCGCAACAGCAACAACAGCAGGAGTCACACATTGCTTTGAACCGCAAAAACAGGTCAATTTTTAGATCTCATCAACGGGTACCAGGTCTAACTGGTCTTGCTTTTAATTTTGTTTTACTTCTGTGTTTACATCCCCGTCCTATCCCTTCTCCTCCCCCGCATTGACCTCCATCGTTGACATTGTGTCTTGGTAAACAGTTTCACTCCACTTGTGAGGTTGCTAAAAGCAGAGGGTGAAAATGAAGGTGGGTTTAAAGGCGGTCAACCAAAACACGCGTAAAAGAGGTCAGCAGCATCACCCGTGCGCGTATAGAGAGCTTCTTACTGACGTCTCAGTGCACAGCACTTTCGATGAGACGACCTCCCATTCCCTGCAGGACAGGAAAGAAGCAGTGTTAAGACCAGACACTCAAATGAGGCGTTATGCTAGCGGGAGACGCGTCGATTCGACTGAGGCGGCGCTGGCTCCTTTAGCCTACTTATCGAACATTCTCCTCTTCCTCATCAGGGCACAAAAGAGAACAGCCTGGTCCTGAGTGTCGTGCCCGGTACTAACGGCGCTTTAGCTCTGCTTTCGCACACCTCGTAGAAAGCTGCAAATGGTCCTCGAACACGCAGCTTCAAACCGTATAAACGACTGTGTATCAAGTGAAGGCACGCTGGGGATGGCAGGAGGGTATTTAGTGCCCCCTGGTGGCATGTATTGCCACGTTATTTAGTATCGCGGGAACATTTTAAGCACAAAGCCGTAAACGTGCAACAGAGCCTTGATGTCGACAACGGTTTAAACCCTTGTTACTGCGTACTCAGCTAGTGGTTTGTCTAGTCAGCACTCAATTAGGCTTGTGACGGTCAGGGGACTGTGCTTTATTGTCGCCTTCGTAGAGAACTGCGCATTATTCGGAGATGGAGAGTCGACGAAGGTCCAAACTGTTTCGTGAGATGAAATTTGCAGAAGTCACATTGTTGTCCGCATTATTTCTATTGGTTATAAGTTTTCAGTAGCGCGGTATGTTCGGGCCGTCTATAAAATGCTATCCAATGTAAAGGTCAGACAATAAAGATATGGCCCCGGTGTACTCTGACCTTTGCAACTCGTTACAGGGCTTTACAGTGTCTCTAATCCACGCAAAACGACCATTTTTGTTAGATCTTGATAAAACAAATGGTTTTTAGAACCGAAGGCTTGCGCAAGTGAGCGGTTGAACCAACTGAAACTTATTTAAGAAAATAGTATGGTTTCTTCAAAAACTGGTTTTCCTTGAACCGACCATGTCTTTTTTCTAGGGAGGGGGGTGGGGGGGGGGTCACTTCCAAACCTTTCCTAATACACACAGATGTGTGTAAATCTCCGAACGCCATTTGTGGAGTTTTAGTCAACAAGCAAGCGAACATTTATGCCGTGGTGCAAAAACTTTGGCTCATGTGATGGCGTTTTTTCTCGGTAAGGCCCGGAAGCCTGAGGGCAGCGCACCACATGTTTGCGCACCTCTCATGAGAGAATGAGTTTCATAACTGGTTTGGTTTGTGAGGCTTGCCAAAGCGACTCAGGCTATGAGAGGCGCCGTAGTGGAGGCCCCCGGAAATTTCAACCACCTGGGGTTCTCTAACGTGCACTGACATTGTACAGCTCCCGGGAGGCTTAATTGCTTTTCGCCTCAATCGAAAAGCGCCTGCCGCGGCCGGGATTCAATCCCGCGTCCTTGGGTTCAGTAATCGCGCAGACTAACCGCTGAGCCACCGTGGCGGGGCTGATTTTCATAGCTGAAGCATCATAAATGCACGTTGAAACACGTATAGAACAACTGGAAGAGAAAACGTGGTGATACGGCTTCGATGCCTGAATGAGGGTCGAAGATAGGATGGCACGCTCTCTGAACCGTGAAGTGACCAGAACGGCATGATTTTAATTCTTTTTTTTTTTTGTTAATGATTTGTCGTTTGATTCAAAGCGAGGCCTGATCCGCATTGCCTATATGCTGTTTTGAGTCAGTGCACAATAACTGGTCCGCTTCTTAAACAGAACTGCCCATTTGCACTCTCATATACCGCTTTTATTTCTAGAATTTCTAGAATCTATCTTGTTCTGCACACTGACACAGCATGCATTCCATAGTCGTACTACAATGCGAAACATAGCCTGCAGCTTCCGCTGCACAAACCCCGCCGCATACTGGACCGATGCATCGTTCGTTGATTGCAGTGCATATATATTTAGATTTTTCAAAGCTTTCGGTAAGGTTTGCTGTACATTTCCCTGCTTCATAATATTAGTCCCCCTAACGTTGACAGAATCATTCTAAAATGAATTGTACACTTTTTACTAATCATCCGCAATTTGTCGCAATTAACGGTCATAACCCTCAGCTCTCTCACGTTTACTCTAGTATTTAAGTATCACAGGAACCTCTACTAAAGTTTACTTTTTTAATTTATGTTAGTGACCTCCCCTCTCAAATACCGTGTCATAATCGCCTGTTTGTAGCTTATTTCTTCATTTCCATGAAAATAACAACTCAAATGATGTTGACCTTCTTCTGACCAATCGCACTGCGGTTATTACTTATAACTACTCTGAACTGTGATTAAGGGACTCAACAGTAGAGTAAGTGTCAATTCATGCGTGCAGAGTTGCTAACACCCCGCAATTATATAAGTCATTGAGCACTACAAGTTAGGACGGCGGAAATATCCACCCCCAGATAGGTCCCTCACATCCACAGAGGCAGTCACCTGGCGCCGCCTGCAAGCCAAGAACCACATGTCTCCCAGATGGAGATACCTCACGCAAACTGGAAATCCGGAGGAGCAATTCTGCAGATTCTGTAGCGATAGAGGAACTTTAAAACATATCCTCTGGGAGTGCAGCCACTCCCCGGGATACAATTTATTCAAGGACGCAGAAGCATGGGAGACCGCGCTTCATAGCGAAGACCCGGCGACACAGGCCAACATTGTCCGTCTGGCAACCGAAGCGGCGAACCGCTTTGTCTACTAGCCCCTGCCTCTTGGGGTGACATCGGGCTCCCTGGACGCCTGCGAGCGGAGCTGGAGCTCCGGTGTCGCCTCTTCCGGACAATAAAAGTTTTCACCACCACCTATATATCCTTCCTCCCCGTATAAGGAGTATACTGAGACATATATTTACTTAACCTCATTGGGACAACGCACATCGAATATGTCATTAGCAAAGCTATCTGCATTCTTGGTTGTTTACACCGCGCGCTTGTTTACGCTCCTTGAAGTAATAACTGTTTAAAACGTTGATACATCGAAAGTCAACGTATGCCTCATGCGCATGGGATCCAGGTAAAGAAAAACGGCTGGCATAAAGCGTGTTCAGAATAGTTTGGTTAAATTTTTTAAAAATTATAACCGAGCAGAAAGTACTACGGCAATGAAATCTGACCTTCAGCTTCAGCCCTTAGCATACGTCAAAATATATCGTTCAGTTATGCTCAGTCACCATTTTACCATGTGAAACAAGTTCTTTCTTCAACCCCATTACGTTTCGCATCGCATCAATCAATCATCAGCATGAAATTAGCATCGATAGGCGTAATTCACACGTGATTATCCCCGCCGTGGTGGTGCAGTGGTTAGGGCACTCGACAACTGTGCCCAAGGATACGGGATCGAATCCTAGCCTCTGCGGCCGCCTTTCGATGGAGGCGAAAAGCTAGGCGGCCGTGTGCTGTGTGATGTCAATGCACGGTAAAGAACCCCAGGCAGGGGGTCGAAATTTCCGGAGCCTTCCACCACGGCGTCTCTCATGGCCTGAGTCTCTTTGGGGTGTGCACGTTAAGGCTCACAAACCGAACCAAACCAAACAGATGATTTATTGTTGTATTTCTTGCCTCGAACATCGATTGAGTGGAACCGCCTTCCCGATAAAATTGTTTTCCATCAACAATAGCGGTAATACTGTATAAAAATATTTACGTATTACGTATTACTGTGTTACTACTTCCAGAATTTATTTTATTTTTGCTATTAAGTAAACGCCTCTGTAAACGTTGCATATTTTCTGTTTTATCTGTCTTCGCATCAGCGCCTTTACGGGCCCCGAGGGTATCGTAAAGAATAAACTGTGTTTCAAGGGCGAGAACAACAGCAACGACAACAGCAGTTACCACTGACATGCTCAAGAAAAGAGAAGAAAGAAAGGGCTCGTAAGCTTGTCGCGTGCCGGGCGGCGGCCGAGTGGGGGTTATGCCGACCACGTCCCTCGGCTAGCCATGGACTACGGCAACCCGCAAGACCCAACATACTACGATGCGCAGTACTATGGCATGGCTGCTGACAAAGGTACCGGCTCCCCACTTCAGCCTTGGTACGCGGCCAGTCCTTCCACCCAGAGGCGCCGCTCGAGTGGCCAGACGCAAGTGTCGTTGTTCTCGGAAGACGAGCTCGACCGATATGCCACCATACGGCCGTCTAATGCGCGTCCTGGAGTCGCGCCCGGGTCTCACGGTGGGCTCCGGCGCAAGTCGACGAACCTGGACCGGTACATGAACCTGAGCGAAAGCGCTAACATGGTCATCGACTATGCTGCGGTGTCCGAGCAGATGTTGCAACACCATCAGCAGCCTCGCTACATTTCGCACTTGGCCCAGATACCCGAAGTCCCACCGTTGAATGCGAGACTGGCCGTTAGCGAAAACAGGATAGCCGCGTTCGAGCCTCCGCTGCAGCTGCCGCCACCACTGCCCATGCAAATGCCGCAAGTGTTTGCTGCAATGGAGGAGCCGCCAGAAGTGGCAGCGGCGCAAAAGAAAAAATCCACAATATCAAAGAGATGGGCTAAAAACTCACTCTCTAAATCGTCAGTTGTGGCGAGATCGGACCCGAAAGAAATCAGCAGCCCTATAGTCTCCAACGTGTTCAGGACGAAGAAAATGTTTCGTTCCGACGAGTGCGGTGACCGGAACTGGGCATCACGGCAAGATGCGACGGCACACTCTCTTCCAGTGGCCAGCATGGAAGAACTGAAGCCCGCAGTGCCAGTGCCGAATACGGAAGCGGCTCAGCTATCGTGTCCCGCTATGATGATACAAGAGGACTCGCTGCCCCCACCAATGGAACTGAGCCCTTCCCAGAGTTCGCACGCCTCAGAATCGTCATCAGATTCATCGTCGACAGCCAGTTCGTCGACTGAATCCTCGGAGGATGACAGCGAAGTGTCGCGAAGTGCATCAGGTTACGGTGAGACTGTATCCAAATCCACGCGATTTTCAAACAATGGAAAATCAGCCGTCTCCTGCTATGGTACGCCATCTCCTTTGCCGACGCCATCGACCAGCGTGACCACCATGGCGATGAAGACGCCAGAGGTAATCGCCTCGGCGATCTCGAAGAACTCGCCGTCAGCTTCAAAGAAGTCCCGGGAACATCGGTCGTCCTTGAAAACTCTGCCTCCAAATACGAGGACGTTTCCAGAGCTCCGCTCTAAGTCTAAGACACCACCATCTATCGCATCCACCAAGGGACCCCTGAACTTACAATCGCGCTCCAGATCGCGTGTGTCATCCGCAAAGACCTACTCTGCTCCAAGGTCTCGCTCAAGGACGCCGGCAACTCTGTCCAAAACGCCTCCAATTTTAGCGGACACAACCCCACCGACATGTCCCACCCCACCGCCTACGCCAAGAACACCGCCATCTATACTAAGGACGCCACAACGCTCGTCTGCTAAGACTGTTTCTTCGCGAACACAAGCTATGGTTGCTGAGGCTCGGGAGCGGATGTTGAGTTCAAGTTTGCACGAATCGTTTTGCGAAGAGGTGGGAGCTGAATATGCAATGCCGGAGATTATCAACGACAAGAGCAACTCTAGCAGGAACCAAGATCAAGAGTTTTACAGCGAGCGGAGTGCCCAGTATTGCATGCAGCCCCCTCTACTCCAACGACACAGCCGGAACAGCGAGCAAAGCAAGCGCATCAGTATGGGCCGTTTTCCTTCTAAAGTTAATTCGACTTCCCATTCGCTACCGCCTGAATCATCCAGCCATAGAGAAGTTATCATACCCAAGTATATTCCGCACAGCATCGCGCTCATCCAACACGATGCGGTTGCATCGATGACCAAAATGCCGGTCACGTCTCTGTCCATGCCTGTGGCTAAGGGTGCACAGGCACACATGGATCACGCCGTTGGAGTGGCGCCCGCATCTAGGCTCTTGCGGGCGAACTATGGCCGTTCGCATTCGTCATCAATGGGGAGAGAGAGTCTAACTATGTACCTCAACAAGTTCCCCGCGGCCATAAAGGAAAACAAAAGGCGCATGCAGAAGGTGGTGTCAGCGCAGACGACGCCTAAGAGAAAGTCGCGTTCGTCCAAAGGAATACAGCACCCAGACCTGATGGTTAGCATGGAGCTGCCTTATGTAGAAACTCTGGAGTCCTCGAACTTCCAGTCGAGCGAAGCGTCTACCGGCCGGCCCCTGATATCTCCCGTAAAGGAGAGGTCCAAATCGGATGGCTCGATGCTGATGCATCTGTGCGTTGCTATCAACGTGGTTCTGTTCAGTGCACTCAGTGGCATTGTGTTCGCTTACTTTTTGCACGTTGGGACGATAAAAAAGATTTAGATGCAAGTACGTCCAAAGGTACTTGCTTAGCCATTGAGCCCGTCTCATGGAGACATAATAAAATACAGGCGCTGCAGTAAAGCTTTTGTAACAAGCAAACTGTACCATCTTCCTTACACTTTAGTACGAGTAAATAACGGACCATAGTACCACCAAACGTGCGACAGTCCACATAAGCTAGTCAAATGACTCTAATCATGCTCAAATCTCGCGGTATGCGGAGACATGCGGAGTCCATCCACGCCAGCTTTCGTACTCTCGATTGAAAACCATTAACTTTACGTTGCAAAGCATCTTTGGCAAAACATAACATTTGTGTGGTGACAAGGCTCTTATTTTGTCGCTTTGTGTTTTGTATAGACTTAATTATTTTGCAAAGTATGTGAGAAAGGGTGAAAAAAGTTAGTGCGAAACTACGGATTTTGGACCACAGGCGAAACAGTACGGCTATGGTGGCTAGAAGCGAGAGGTGGCGCGACCGCGCATTCCGCCGCTTGGAGAAAACGCGCCTTCGGTTCATGCCGCCGCCACTGGTCGCCGCTGTGGCGCTGCTGTCAGCTCTTCGATGCATTCTCTCCGGCGCACGCCGGCGCGTTCGTTCTTGTTTGCCTGTAGATGCTGCTTAAGCTGGGGTGCTATTTTTCAATCGGCTTTGCCCTAGCTCAGGTTATGCTGTTTTGCTTGGCGCCTATGTAGTTTTTCTTGCCGAGGTGCTAGTGCGAGTATGTAGTACATGTGCGTACCTTTTTGTTTCTCTTGCGTTTAGAAACCCCCCGTTAAAAAAAAAAAAATGAAAGAATCGTTGTCAGGCAAAATTACCTTCAATTGCTAAACAAAAAAATTAATGAAAGCATCGTTGTCAGGCAAAAGGCCAGTCAATTGCTAAAAAAAATTAATGAAAGCATTGTTGTCAGGCAAATGGCCAGTCAATTGCTAAAAAAATTTAGCGAGAGCATCGTTGTCAGGCAAACGGCCAGTCAATTGCTAAAAAAAATAATGAGAGCATCGTTGTCAGGCAAAAGGCCAGTGAATTGCTAAAAAAAAATTAATGAAAGCATTGTTGTCAGGCAAAAGGCCAGTCAATTGTTAAAAAAAAATTAATGAGAGCATCGTTGTCAGGCAAAAGGCCAGTGAATTGCTAAAAAAAAATAATGAAAGCATTGTTGTCAGGCAAAAGGCCAGTCAATTGTTTAAAAAAATAATGAGAGCATCGTTGTCAGGCAAAAGGCCAGTGAATTGCTAAAAAAAATTAATGAAAGCATTGTTGTCAGGCAAAAGGCCAGTCAATTGTTAAAAAAATTAATGAAAGCATCGTTGTCGGGCAAAGGCCAGTCAATTGCTAAAAAATAATGAAAGCATTGTTGTCAGGCAAAAGGCCAGTCAATTGCTAAAACAAATTAATGAAAGTACGGTTGTCAGTCAAAATGCCAATCAATTACTAAAAAAAATTATGAAAGCATCATTGTCAGGCAAAAGGCCAGTAAATTGCTAAAAAAATATAGTGACAGCATCATCCATGACCAGCTTCTTATGTGGGAGACCTGAGTGAGGCAAATGAAGTTCTCAAAGGATCGAACACACATCTGTCATCACTCAGGCCAGTGATTCAAGGCTGATATTTTATATCGCTGGATGTGGCGAAGAAATGCATCGCTGGCACAAAATGTGAAGACTGATGCAGACAACTCCTCAGTCTCAAGAACGGAACTGCTCCAGATGCAGCGTGACGTAATTACCAGTTGAAAGTCATCGCTCGTTGTGTCGTCTTCTAATCTTGTGCTCCCGTCCACGTTCCGCGCTGTTACCTCAAGATGCATAACCAACATATGCCCATGCTGCTATTCTAGTTAATGCACTGTTGACAGAGGCGGTCTTGTGTTTCCATCAACCAATCTAAACGCCCCTGTGACATCCCATGAAAACACCTTTACTCGCTGTTTTAGTGCGCGTGAAATCCGAAGAGACAGCCTTATTGACTTGGTATCCATTCTCCAAATGACCAAACTGCAGCTGGTTGGTTGTCACGGATATATTAAATTTGTGACAAACAAAGTGATTAAGTTCTATGTTCTTAGCAGACTACACCTGAAGACGCATAATTCATTGTCAAAAGAAAGGCAAGGGAGAATGAAACTTTTGAAACTGAGGTGGGTTGTTTATTTGCTATTTGGTTGTGAGTAGTTATGTTTGGAAATTGTGTTTATTCTACCTGTATTACATGTATATTTGAGGCCTTCAACAGCAACATCAACATTGTGATATTTCACTTTTCTTTCCAGCATTCTTGCCCTTAAGTGCAATAAACAAAACTTTGCCTATCCATGAGAGTTTTTTGTGAATAAAACTGCAATTTGTTCCTTCTGTACTTAAATACCGTTTCACATCGCGTGTTGCACGTTCTGGCTATCATCTGGTTAAAAATTGCACTTTACCACTTTAGACGCACCGGAAATTCGCAGAAAACAAAGAATACAAATTAGCCTGATGCCTGCGTACTGTGCGACGTAACCGCACGTTAAATAATCGCATGTCATCTGCATTCTCTGTAATCTTCGACTGCAACGCCCCGCAGCCCGAGTCGCTTTGGCTTTTTTAAAACTCATACCAAACCAAAACAGTTAGCTTTATAACTTCGACCATTGTGCACATCGGGAAATGGTATGTAATGCATCTTCAGACCAAAACTTCGTCATTTAAGCAGCATTTACTAGCGCGACAAGCAAAACAACCGGCACAGCTGCATCGCCCGCTTTCACGGTGCCAAAGAGCATATTAGCAGTCGACGTCACTCCTGACTTGCCTATTTTGCTTACCTGTTTAAAATATTTCAAGTGGTAACAATAATTTTAACATTTTGTTGGTATGACTGCGCTGCAACCGCAGCAAAGTTTACCCCAGCCACGGCCGGTCTCGAGGAAGAGCGCGCGCTCTCCCTCGAGACCGGCCGTGCCCCAGCGCGAGCCGAGCACGCATCGAAGTGCTGAGAGCAGCGCCACCTACGAGAGGCATGAAATGTAGGAGCGGCGCTCGCGGCCCGCTCGCGTCACCTAACCTTTCTAGCCACCATAGTACGGCTTCTTGCGGTCTGCGGTTCCCGCACTGGCGGAACTGCCGGCTTTACGGCTTTTTTAACTACCTCCGACGGGCCAGCAGCTACGAAGTACAGTGTACTACAAATGAAAGCTAAGGAAAATGTCGCACTTAAAAATTAGAGCTTGTTCCTTAATCCTGAAAGAACACTTCGGAGCCGTTGTGCAGTCAGTCGGTGAATGTCTGCTTAAAGTTACGTCGAGAACCCTGGCAGAAATAGCGAGGGCAACCAACCTGCCGCTTTCCAAGGTATTCAGCGCTGCATGCGATCGCATGTTTTTAGTTCACAGTCGTGTTTGATTTCTTTCATTTTTCGCTTAGATCAAGAAGTCGTTGCTGGTATTGATTCATCAAAACTTTGTGGAGTTTCATGCTCATCCAAGAGGGTTCGCCAAGTACTCCATACACGCCGACCGCGTTCTGTGCATGCTGCGATATCCACGATATATTTACTGTGCCAAATTGCTGTAAGTAATGGCCATGTCATCGAACTGTCTTTATTTGCGCGCAAAATTTTGAACTCAAATGGCTGTTGTGGTTTTTGCATTTTTTTCTAGATACGGCGATGCAGGTGAATTCATCATCGAAGAGGTTTTGCTGAACGGAAGGCTATGTATGTCTGCTGTCATTCAGAAGGTGCTGGATAGACTACAAGGTATTGCCGTGGCTGCGATAAAGCAGAACAGAAGTTCATATCACGAAAGTTGGGAAGGGCTCTTTAGACTGCTTACACCTGTTGTTAATGCGAAAACGTTTATGGCCCATGATGCATCATACTGCGTCGCCTGTTAAATATATTTACTAGTGTCGCTTCAAAACTCTGTTCTGGCCCTTGCAAAATACCATGATCATAATGCCACTACCGCCTGACGTCACTACCACTAATCACAACGCCCATTATCTTGGTCCACTTTTAATCGGTCTAGACCAACGAGCCTTCATGTAGTTTAGAACGGCAGTTTGGGGTTGGTTATGCCATGTGTGTCTTTTCCTTCTTCGTCCCGTGTCTTCGCGCTGGTTTATAAGGAAGAGCCTTCATGGCCTGTGGACAAGGCACTCATGTACTTTGCAAAGAGTCCTCGGTGGTTGTAATTTCTGGAGTCCTCCACTAGGATGTCTCTTATAGGCTGTCACTTTGGCTCGTTACACACAATGAACCAAATATTTTTACCTGTTCCTAATTTTTCATACCTTCTGCATGCCAGATCGCACTGGGTTTTGTTGCTATGGGAGACATAAAGCTTTTGTATTAAAATTTTGGTTTGTTAACATGATCGTTGCAGAGCATGTCGTTGTTGGCACATGACGAAAAAAAAAATATATATGACACTTGAGCTCTGCCATTAAAGGTATGCCGTGATAGCATAAGGCTGCGGCTCAACTTGCAATTCGTTTTTCATGTGCATGCAGTCTCTACGCATTTAATTTGTAATCCCTTAATTTATGCCTCTAATATCTCACTTATTATTGTCATACACTCCTAAGATACCACATTATCTAACTACCAGTCGTAAGCAATCCCTTGAAATAGGTATAAAGCCTCGCTTTAACCAAGCCATGGGTGTAGTGTGTGTGAGTGCTGAAAAGACTGGACTTGTGAGAGGCTGTGTTGTGCAGACTGTTCCTTCTTAAACAGAGGGGGATGTAGTGTGTGCGAGTTCCGCTAGGTGGCAGCACTGCTTCCCCGGCTATATATTTGGGTTCAATAAAGCCTGGCAGTCTTTGGCCTGCTGAGCAGCGGTGCATCGCATTTGGCGTTCATGCTTACAGGAGCACATCCCGCTACAATGGGAACATGCCTGCGTGGAGGCGTAGCGTGCTTGACTTGACATGACATCCAAGAGTCCCAGAAGGTTGACTCCTATTCCACCCTCCTACTTCAAATGAGTAACCAGAGTTGGCAGCTCTTCCAAATTTTGCAGTATCGTGTGGTCTCGTTCATGCTTGGCGTTTTCACCTGCCAACTACTATCTGCCAGAGCCACTTCCATGATGTTTTGCTCACAATGCTGACAACGCCAGATTATCTGCCTTTACCAGAATTCATACTTCCCCTAACAACACATCAGTGGAACCGTTTGCCTCCATTTATTGCTGATTGCTGTAATAAAAATATGCTTGCTGAACTGTTATTGCAAAACTTGTAATCCCTCTCCTGCTTGGGCAGCGCTGCTGCCTGCAGTATTTGGAAATAAATAAATAAAAATCTGCAGAATGGGGCCTTTAACGCTATTGCATTAAAAAAGAATGGCTTCTTGGCAAGGGCCCATCAGAGCATAATTGCAGTTCCATGTGATATGGTAACATCCAAAGCATACATGACTTAAAAGAAATTATAATTAGGATAGATTTATAAAGGGAGAAGGGGCAGTACTTCCACCACCCCCGTCCAGCTAGAATTTTACTTAGAAACCATGCTGAACTTCACTTTTTCAAATAAAAAAGTTGAAGAAATGCATAGGTTCAAACGGGACTGGTCCATCCTAAAGCAGCCCACAATATACCCTCAATTATAACGGTCCATGCATTCGAGTGGCTTGTTTTCTGCATTGCTGTGCTTGTTGCAGTGGTGAATTTACATGCCGTATTGTGCGTGACATCAGTTTTGTTTTTTCACGAGGGTTCTACTGTGAGCTAGTTGGAGGAGCATGGCAGGAACAAAGGGAAGATTACAGTCTGCCTTCATCCATTGTCTGTGCTATTCCTTCCTATTATTTTTCTCTCTCTCTCTCGTCAGCAAAAAAAAAAAAAAGAAATATATATATGCTTAAAATCATGAGGGGTAATGTGTATTTGTCGGACGAGGACAGGCAAGTATTCGTGAGTAACGCATTTCTTAGTTTTAAGGTTGCTCATACAACAAAAACTGCCAGAAGTGATATGCAAAATGCGCTGTTGTGTTTTGTCATAGTTTCTGTCCTGTGTCAGCAGCCATTTGTTCTCGTGGGCCTACCGATTTTGATGCTGTTTATGTAGTGTGGTTGAACTTTGTAGGTTGGATTTCTTGCCCAGCAATTTTGGAATGCTTTGTTTAACTTGGATTTCATGTTGTTCCAGGAAACAGTACTGCAGAAGAAGTGAAGCAGAAGTTTGTCGACCTTGTCCAGACCAACTTTTTGGTTAGGGTGCCGTATCCCGACCCTAATGTTGAGGGTACAAAAATTCCCACGCTTGTTTTGCGTGAAGAGGACGTGCATAAGATTCCGCAGGTGGGCTCATATAACTTTTTGTTTTTTGTTTCTTCTGGAATGGTAGTAAATAGTAGAATGATTACAGATTGATAAAAGAAAGCTTTATGGGAATGATTTAGGTACCACAGTTAAATAATAAGGTTTGTTGGTTGCAAATAAGATTGATAAGTTTGCTTATCATGTAGCTGTGGAGCATATCAAGTATTAGTTTGGCAATTGGATTACTGTTGCACAAATTTTGGCACTTTGTAAGAATTTCGTTTGTACATAATGAACATAGCTTTATTCATAGGAAAATGTAGCCTTAGAGTCAACATTTGAGTAATAATCGTATTAACAATTAGTTCACAGGAAGGGAAAGGTGCAGTATCTGTCACACTTGCTTTGTGGGCACCTGAACCGCGCCGTAAGGGAAGGGAGGGAGGAAGGTGGGAGTGAAAGTGGAAAGAGAGAAAGAGGAGCAGTAGTGGAAGGCTGCAGAGTAATTTTGACCACCTGGGGATCTTTAACGTGTGCTGACATCCCACAGCGCACGGACTCCACTTCGTTTTGCCTCCATCGAAACGCAGCCGCCGTGATCGGGTTCGAACCCAGGAACTCTGGCACAGTAGTCGGGCGTCTTACCACTACACTACCCGGCATATTTGTAAACATAATTTGAATTCCGGTGGCCGCGGCAGCTTTTTGATGGCGACGAAAAACAATGCGATCTCAGTGCGCGTTAAAAAACCCCAAGTGGTCGAAATTTCCGGAGCCCTCCAATACGGTGTCCCTCATAGCCTGAGCGCTTTGGAACGTGAAACTTACAAAGCGAACCAAATCAATTAAAATTGGAGTTATAGTTTATGTTTTGACCCCCTAATAATGTCAGTGAGTCAACAGTGTCGTTTATTACGGGAAATGGTGGCCATCTCATTATTGACAGCCCCCAGTTCTTTGAAGGAGATGATGACAGCATGCTTCTTTACTTTCTGGGCTAGCCTTGGGTTTTTCATGTTCACCAGCAACTGAAACAGATTTGTAGCTACGATCTACGGGATAATATATAGCACTTATAACGTGTGTTCTGGTATTTTGTCTCACCCGGTACGTCTGCTGAGAAATGGCAGATGACGTGCTACCCTGCTCATGAGTTAGTGCAGTGTTCCTCAAATGGAATCCGTGAAGCTGCTTTTGGGTGAGAGTAGCAGTGTGCCAGTATGTAAGGCAGATGCAGGTTCTCCTCTCTTCAACACGGGGGACCGAGGAGGACAGTTTAAAGCAACCCCCGCCCTCTTTCCGTGCGTCCCTTGACAACTTGATGACTGCATGTTGGAGGCTGTGCAGCCCACCTGCTTTGTGGGCTGGAGGGGGCGACATCATGTCGCACTGAAAGGATGGACATCAGCCAGCCTGTGGCCCGAGCCACTTGTTTTGCCATGCTGTGCTTTGAGTGGCAACTACTTTTCACTTCAGAGTGAAAAAGTAGGGCGTCAGCTTGCAAGTTACATGTGAGCAAGAATGAGAGGAGAGGAGTGCTACCATGTGAGAAGGGGAAGTTGCAAGCACCAGGTACAAGGAGATTTGTGCCTCTTTTTGATGCCCAAGAGAGGTAGAAGAATGCAGGCCAGCCACAGGTAGCAGCAAGAGAAAGAAGCAGCTCTATTTTTATTTATTTTCTTTGTGGCTAGCTTTGAAACACAGTGGTTGAAGACCAACTAGACAATCAGCCTCCTTTCTCCAGAGCAGCCACGCCTTCCAAACACTTTTAAACATTTAGTTGCTTCTCAGCGCATGTGTTTGTCTCTGTCTTGTCCCATCTTCGTTGGTGCTGCTTTATTCTTTTCTTCCAAACACGGCTGTGAGCACAATGGTCCACATGTTTTCACCGTCACTCAGCACCAGCCTGCAGCAGGATCCAGGACCTCAGCTACAGTCCTCAGGTCAGCAGGTTCCCGGAAAGTCTTCTTTGAACAGGACTGCCGATGTTGACCGAACATCAATTGTGTAATGCTGCCCAGCAAGCCATCAGAGCAAGGCTTTCTGTCATCT
The DNA here is from genome assembly GCF_055883805.1 of Amblyomma maculatum. Classification (NCBI taxonomy): domain Eukaryota; kingdom Metazoa; phylum Arthropoda; class Arachnida; order Ixodida; family Ixodidae; genus Amblyomma; species Amblyomma maculatum. Next base: position 68,017,370 of record NC_139347.1, on the reverse strand, counting down.
CTCTGACTTGATGCGCTGAGCCACTAAGCTTAACTCCATTTTCTGCTTAACTCGTCGGACAGGGGATCTCTTGATAGTAATGCGAAACTTTCATTGCTAACCACTCTCTCCTAAAATAAGTTGGTTTACAGGAAAGGAAAGGCACAGTGTCTGTCACGCTTTTTCTGTGGACACCTGAACCGCACCTGAAGGGAAGGGAGAGAAGTGGGCGTGAAAATGGAAAGAGAGAAATAGATAGTAATTTCAACCACCTAGCGATCCGCTTATATCACACAGCACACAGACACCTCTCTGCTTCGCATCAATCGAAACGCACCCACCGGCAGTTGGGTTCGAACCTGGGTACTCCGGCACGGTAGTCGGGCATCTTAACTACTGCACCGCCGCGGCGGAGCAGTCTTGTAAAATGTTTTCGTTTTCTGACGCTTGGGCATTTCTTCAATTTTCACTGTAACATAACACAGTTATGACTTTGTTGAGCTGCAAACGAGATTGTATTCAGGTATCATCTTGATATTTTAGGTGAAGCACTCAACATTTGTCATTTATTGTTGTACCAGTTAAGCACATTTTCGAACACCACCAGTGTGCAGTTTTTATACATTGATAGGGGGCCAGCCCCAATGCTTCATTTCTGTTTTGGCTTCACAATGCTGACTCCAAAGCTGAGCCTTCATTCTTCATTTTGCAGGTGAAATTGTACTTGATGAAGCAGAATTACGGCGAAGCATCCTTGGAGCCTCCAGCAAAAAAAATCAAGACCGAGAACCTTGACGGGGAAAAGCAGCCGGATGAAAAGGAGTACTGGCGTGTCAATTTCGACCGCTTTCACCAGCACCTCAGGTGAGACCCAATGACGTGGCTTTACTTGGTGATAGGTGTGTGCAAATACCCGAAATTTCGAATATGAATCAACAGTGTTTGTTAGTTGATTTGTATTCGAGAAACATATTCGAAATTTTTGAGTATTCGAAAATTAGCGAATACAGCAAAAATTTTCGAATTCACCACAGTTTCAATGCATTGCACGTTTCACTGCAGTGCTTGACTGTGCGTGTGGGTTGTGCAGTGAAGCATTCTCAAATCGCGACGGGGCCATTTTGTGAAGGGATACCTTACCTTTTGTGAAGAGGTCCTTGCCAGCAGTGTGCGAAAGATGAAGCACCTGACGAAACAGGAAAAAATGTTCTTATCTTGCTTTCATCTCAAATGCAGACGTACATCATACAGGTGTGCATCAGGTGAAATTACTGCGACGCAAACTGTTTTGAGCTGTTTTTTCAGGCCCGTTCAATAATTTGAGCTTTTGGTTAATTTCCACAATTTTTCTGGTCCTTTGAAAGATGCATTTAAAGACAGTTTACTGTATTCAGCAGCTATGTGACAGCTCCAGCCTGTTTCATGCAGGTCTTTCCTGATCAAAAACTGGTATTCAGGATCCTCTATAAACTTATGCTAGATTTTTCAGTAAGGTTTTGTACTCCTCTGCAATTTTAGTTTAAATTTATTTGCAAATACCACATGAATTTTGAAATAAACAAGGTAAACAATGTTTGCTATCTGATTTTTCTTTTTTTTTCTTTCTTTTCTTTTTTTTTTTTTTTTTTTTCACTGACCAGATATGCAATATGCAAAGGCATTCTTTTTTACCATTTTCATATTTGATTTTTATTTGAAAATTTTAATATTTTCACACCCTTACTTGCTGAATATCTTGAGGTTGAGTAGCTCTAAGTATGCAACATTGGTTCAGTGTGTGGGGGCTTAGTGAGCAACCAACAATGGCTTGGCAACATTGAGAGCTTCGGGGATGAGCACATATTGAATTCAGCTGTCAGATTCACTTTCATTTCATCAAATTTTCTCCTTGGTGTTGCGTGCTAAAACTTGCAGTTGTGGCTGAATAAGAGCAAAGACTCCAATCGAGCTTCAGCTAAAACGAAAATTTGCGACAACCCTCAAACCATGGCTACCCTGCACAACAGCACTCACAGGGAATCCGTGTGTCTATGTGGAAATAAAAAGTAGTATATAAAATGCTTATGGGCAAAAAAGGCCCCCTCCTCCCTTTCTCTCCCACAGCCGTGACTTAGTGGTTAGGGTGCCCGTCCCAGGTGCGGCAGGTGGTTTGTTGAAAACCCACTGCCGGACACCCATCCGTAAAAATGGCCACAAGCGTCTCCCAGTCTGGCGTCCGGCTCTCCTAGGCCAAAGCCCAGCTTTGAATGACCTCGCATCCTGCTTAAAGGTGGTTACCCTTCGGCCAGTTGCAGTTTGAATGCGAGCAAAGTACTGATGCCTTCAATTTGCGCTCACAGGGCTCGTGTGCACCCTAATGCAACGGCATCTCCTCTGCAGTGAGGAAAAGCAAGCCCTTCCACACCTCTGTGAAGAAGGTGGAGGTTGACTCTCCTTTCCTCCCAGCACCACGGAGTCTCTGCGACGACACGCCCCCCCCCCCCCCCCCCCCCCCACTTTCACGAAATGCATACATTGTCACCTCCAGTTCTGAAGTCAAAACTCTCACTGAACCTTGATTACGCTGTCACAGCAGCAGCCGGCAAGCTCGTAAAAAAAGAAGGACCATATGTGGGCTTGTGCTGCACAAAGCGGACTTATAATTATCCAATGGTGGAACGAATCACTGACCCATTGGCGCAGAATTTTGGTCCGTGACCCCTTTTCCAAGCAATGCACTGCAGAAGAGCCAGGCACCAGGCCGCGGGAAATCTTGCATCCATCGAAAGCCGGTTGGTATCCGGCGGCACCAGGCATCGAACCTGGTACCAGCCGAATGCGAGGTGGGTGCCCTGCTGCAAGGCCATCGTTGGTGAAAAAGCTGCCTTGCAGGAGCGTGCGTCGTTGAGTAGAAGCTTCCTTGCCAGTGCGGAGACCTCAGATCTTGGCATCACGTATCATGTGCCACATGTTGCCTTCCATCGACTGAAGGGTACAAATATACGCAAGTGAACCCACTCGTTGACTTGTAGCTTACAAGCTCCAGGGCCGCATTTTCAGCTGGCACAGCATTGTCACAAGGCATCTTGCCGCAGCACAAAAATGACCTGGAACACGTTGGCTGCAATGTGCGGAACGGCGCATGGTGGGTCTGTTTGTGATGCAGGTAACTGGAGTGCTGCAGAAGAGTCAGATAAAGTACTAACAGCTACCTGTCTGAGCACCTATTAATTTCACTTAAAGCAAGATGGAAAGCAAAAATAAAAAAGTAATAACCTCACAGAATGCAGTCGTTATGGGATTCAATGAGAAAAGGATGATTAAAAAAAAAAAAACACTGTTATTTTCAAGTTGGATAATAAGGGCTTGTTTTGTGCTCAGTCTTAAGCTCATTTCATGGACCACTATGTTTGGCTTGTGTATCTTCTCTCTGAGAGGCCATTTTAATCGTTGTTTTTGTTTAACGCATATGTGGATGCATCTAGAATTCTAGCATATCTTTTTGGCGTGTACTTTTATTAAAGTAAACTTCTGATAATGCGAACTAATATTCTGATGCCTTCAAGTTTGCTTTAGAAGTGTGCTTTACTGTACACGTCCATTATGTGATGTGCAAGCGTTTTTTTAGGCTGGTTGTCCGAGCTCATGAAGTTTTCCCTGGCAGCTTGGAGTGTCAGCAATGTCAGTGATCATCCCGGGATGCATATATGTAATGCATTTGGCTATTTGATATTCTGTTTCTATGGGTTTGTACATAGTATTACCTGTGGGTGCCTAGCACTTGAAAGACAATGAACTTATCGAGTCCTCTGGGTGACAATGGTGACATCATTGCAGGGACCAGTTGGTGGTGCAGGCGGTATCCAAGCGCATGGGCAGCAAGGCTGGCGAAGTGGTGCGAACCATGCTGCGCCTGTCTGAGACCCGGTCTCACCCAAAGGACGTGTTCAGCGTGCCTGTGAGTCGCAGCGAGATTCACCAGGCCCTCAAGAAAGAGATCAACATCTCCTCGCAGGTGACTCTTGCGCTTTTGCCGCTCCTCTTGTTTCATCGAATGGAGTCAGCATGTGACAGTTCAGGCTGAGATCAATTTGTATTTGAGGTAAAGTCAAGCCAACCAAAAAAATCTTGATTCGCCTCTTGTTTAAGTATTTTTTAATCCACTGATTTAAACCTGGGCTTCTGGATAATATGGTTCTCGGTAGAACCTTTATTGGTAATAGCTTGTTGCTTTGTGTGGTTGGGATATATGGTAGCCTTTGCACCTTCAAGAGTAACATGCAAAGAACACTACTGTGGTGATAAAAAGTCAGCTGCAGCAAAGCTTTCAAATATTGCTGGATGAAGCCCAGAACTATGGCTCTGTGGTTAGGATGCTAAGCCCAAGGATGCGGGTTTGATCCCCGCTTTTGTGGCGGGGGCAAAACACAAAGGGCCTGTGTGTGCGATTGTAGTGCACGTTAAAGATACTACAACTGGTTAAAAAACAGGAGCCTTCCACTATGGCGTCCCTCTTGGCTGTGTTGCTGTGGGACGTTAAACATCATATGTGTTGCCGTACCATCTGAAAAAAATGGCCCAGTTTGTTGTCCAAGTTTGGAATGCATAAAAGTGTGTGATAGCATTATGTCTCTAACTTACATCCAGAGGGTACTGTTTGAGAGTTACCGTCTGGTAGCATTTTAGCTGCTAGCTGCTGCATCATTTTAATCCATGCTATCTGTTGTCTTCTTTCTGTCTTTGTTTCATATACGTATGAGTAGCATGTCTCAGCATGTCATATATGTATGAGTAGCAAAATATGAAGTGTTTGTTTTTGGAGTTTCGAGTTGGCAGCGAAAAAGTTCTCCAGAAGTTATGGCAACCTTGCTATGAAAAAGATTTGATGAAATATCGAAGATTTATACAGCAATGTCTAGGCCTGACATTTGTCCTTGCATCATTTTTGCCAAGTTTTTCATTATATGTTGGTGTGCAGTCTGTCTTTGTAAAGCACAATTTTTCTTTTGTATGAGCTGAAATGGCTTAAATATGTTATGTTTCAAACGGAAATTCACTATTCAAAGCCATACAGCTAAACTTGGAAGTCATGCTCAGGAAATTTGAGTTTTGACCGCCCAGTTTGCCCTTTTGCAATCAGGTCATATTTCTTCCTTGAGCAGAGACAGCTACTTTCAGAATTGATGGAGCTCTGGCCAGGCTGGTTGTAAATGTTATGCGAATACGGTTGCACCTGGAGGTTTCTATTCCTACCAATCATGACTTAAGTTTGCAAATGGGCATCATCGAACAAGCTCTGAAGTCGTGGAGGCTGGCGTATATTTTTAGTGGTGACAAGAAGGACGAATGCACAGTCGAAAAGAAGATGTACAGTTGAATCCCGCCACAACGAATACCGCCACAACGAAATTTCCGCGACAACGAATAATTTTTTATTCCCCGCGAGTATCCTATAAGAATTAATGGCCTAAATTTCTCTGCACAACGAACCATTTTTGCAGAGCGTTTCCGCTTCAACGAAATTTTCGCGTTCAAAATCGAAACCGAAACTAGTTTTATTGGCGAGAAGTCCAAGTCAAATCCAAAGCCACATTAAGCATGAAATCACGTGATTGCAGTTCCGCCATTTTGGCTTTGTGTCGTGGTCGCGTTGTTCACTCACTGCCTTTCTCTTCGACAACGACGAGTTTTCATCCGCAGGACACGATGGCAACGCAAGTGAAAAAACGCAAAACTCTTTCCCTTGAGCAAAAAGCTCAAATAATCGCCCAAGCAGAAAGCGGAAGGAAGAAAGCGGCAATTGCTGAAGACTTCGGAATTCCTGCAAGTTCGCTGTCAACGATTCTAGGCAATAAGGACAGCGTGAGAATGGCACTTGCTTCAGGCACATCCTCGAAGCACAAAAAGGTGACGCGGCCCCTCCATGAAGAGTTGGACAAAGCAGTGCATGCGTGGTTTGTGGAAGCACGAGCCAGCAACGTCCCCCTGTCCGGAAGCATCGTCCAGCAGAAAGCCTTGAACTATGCATGCCTACTTGGCATTGATGATTTTAAAGCCAGCATTGGCTGGCTAAACCGTTTCAAGGCCCGCCATAACATCGTTGGAAAAGTGTTGTGCGGCGAGTCAATGTCAGCAGACGTGGACGGAGCAGCTGCTTGGAAGGCTAGTAACATGGCCGGAATTTTAAGCAACTTCGCGCCTGCAGACATTTACAACGCCGACGAGACCGGGCTATTCTACGAGATGTTGCCGGCTAGGACGCTCGACTTCAAGGGGCAGCGCTGTCACGGCGGCAAACACAGCAAAAAACGCATCACAGTGCTGCTTTGCACAAACATGGATGGCTCGGACAAGCGTCCGCCGTTAGTCATAGGCAAAAGTGCCAAGCCGCGCTGTTTTAAGGGAACTCGTAGCCTACCTGTGCAGTACAAGGCGAACAACAAGTCATGGATGACCCGCGCTATTTTCACCGAGTGGATGATGGCATTCGACCGCGACATGAAGCGGCAGGGCCGAAAAGTTTGCTTGCTTTTGGACAATTGTTCAGCGCATCACTCCGACGAAGTCAAGCTCACTAACACGGAGCTGAGGTTTTTCCCTCCCAATTGCACGTCTGTCTTACAGCCTCTCGATCAGGGCGTGATTCTTAGCCTGAAGCGCGCTTATCGCGGGAGGTTAATTCAGCGGCTGCTTTTTAACACTGAAACCGGCCGAGACACGAAGGTGGACTTGTACGTGTCACTGCAGATTATGTCTGCTGCCTGGAGCACACTGGGGCGCTCAGTAATTGTGAACTGTTTCAGGCACGCCGGATTTGCCGAAGGTCGACCCGTACACTCTGCTGGCCTAACACCAGGCGTTACAGACGACGACGAAGAGGCGTCACCGGCTCCGGGGATCGCGGCCGCCTGGAAAACGCTGGGAGAAATAGGAACCGTGCCGCCTAATCTCGAGCTCGACGAATACATCGGCGCTGACGCTTGTGTTGTTGTTCACGAAGATGTGAGTGATGAGCAGATCATAAAAGCTGCCCGGAATGATAAGGACTCTTCCGATGAAGAAGACGACGACGTACAGGAAGCGCCGGCTGCGGCAACCGCCGTACAGGTGATGGACGCTTTTGATGTCATCAGGAATTTCGTTGCTGTCCGAGACGACGATGTTGCAATGGGTTTGCTGACCGAGTGCGAAAATCGCGTGACGGCGTTGCTCGCCGTGAAGCGTAAGCAAACCAAGCTTACAGATTTTTGGCATTAAACGCCTTTGCTGCTGCTTGGGCAATTCTTTCTGCGTTTCACGTCAAATTTTTGCGATAACGAAGTTCCGCGAGAACGAATTTTTTTTCGTGCACCGTGAATTTCGTTATAGCGGGATTCAACTGTATTCAACAAATGTGGAACAAAGGAAGGGGAATGCTGTGGTGTTCGTGAAGAGCGATCCGGCTGCTGTGACCAGAGAAAAATGTGCATGTGTGTGCAATAAAAGCTGCATTAGATGATATACACAAAACAGCTGCTGTCAACCATGATGAAACAGTCATGCTGACTTTGGCTGTTAGGCTGAAGACCTCGTACCATTAGCTCTCTTTTAATGAGATAGCGTTGAAACTGAGGGTAGCAACCTTCTTCAGTCATGAAAATCCAAATTGGCCGAGAGAGGTCATGTGTTCTCGGGACATCACACGGCCTGCCAACAAATCAGTACTTGGCACCTGACATTGTGTTACCATCAACCTCTCGACCAATCAGAATTTTTCATAGCCGAGTTGTAAGTAAAGTGGGGGCACTTCGGCACCCATTGTGTGCATGTAATCCAGACGGGCTTGCCTGATGCTGTTTAGTTATCACTGTTAACTATCACTTAATGGCTCTGTCTAGTTATTGTCACTTTGCACCAGTTGCATGTAAGAATTCTGGGAGGTACTTTGTTTCTTTTGCATTTTTTGCAGCGGTATGGCTCTTGGGTCTGTTTTTGTTAAGAACTAGCTTGTACCTTTGACCACCTGCATGCTGAAGAAGATAGTGAAAGCTCGTTAATTCGAACCTCGGTAATTCGAATTTTCGGATAATTCGAACTACACTACTTGGTCCGGCCAAGCTCCATAGAGATCTGTGTATAAAAAAGCCCGTTAATTCGAACGCGCGTCCGGGCGGCTTGGCGCACATCACGCGGCAAAAAAAAAAAAAAAAAGGGGGGGGGGGGGGGTAAAGAAACACCTCCGTGATCCGCAGGCATAATTAGAGGCTGCGCACGTCCAAAACGGGGACAGAATAAGGAACCAAGTAAAACCATGGAAGAGTGGGTAAAACTTAAATGGCGCCATGACCGGCGTGGCGGCCGGCGGCGTTGAAGGGAGGGGACGCGGCCGCGGCAAGGTCAGTGCATGGCCGCGCGGCGGCAGCTGCCTGCTCTCGCTTCTGCGCAACCTCCGTAGCTCGCAACTAAATACTCGTTAATTCCAACCCTGTTAATTTGGAAATAGGGATAAGTACTGTCGGCGCGGTCCCAGCCAATGCCCATAAAAGGCTATGATCTCGGACGGGCACTATGGGTTAAACTTTTTTTTTTTCTTTTTCTTTTTTTTTTTTTTTGCGATAGCCATCCATCCTTCCACCCATCAGTCGTCAACGGAAGCACGCGAGTCAGCCGCGATCATGACGCCAGCTTTTAGCACCGTTCGCTCCGATGATTAGAGTGGCAGTAGACGGGGCGCCCGCCCAAGTCGCTCATAGCATGATAAAGCGAACGTACTGAAAAGGAGGCTTGCACAACCGGATAAGCGCTGGCACTTTGCCAAGTTCGCTTCCCTCCCTGCGGGAGCTAAAGTCAAAAGATAAAAACGCCGTTATCGCCGCGCAGCATCTTGGCGCACTGCCAAGAAATGCGTTGTGGACCGTGAAGGCGCGAAACAGAGGGACGCGCTAACGACTGGCGCCTTTATTATTATTTTTTTTTCTTTCAGATTCGTAGGCACAAATCGGGGCTGGGTGGGTTCATTATTCGAGCGAGTTCGTTACGCGACTAAATACGGTACATTTACCGTAGTACAGACGGTTTTGGCCAGTTTTTTCGAGGCCATTCGATAATTCGAACATCGGATAATTCGAACATTTTTCCCGGTCCCGTGAAGTTCGAATTAACTAGCTTTTACTATGTGAATTGCTTTCTGCATATTACCACTTGATTCGTCTTTACAGCAGTTTCACTCATTCTCAATAGTAAACTAATTTTTGTCACCATCTGTTCTCTCTGCCGAATTTGCTAGAATTCATTGAAATGTAGTGCTTCAGGAAAGATGTGGTTTTAAGATTCTTGTTTTCATGCTTGCTGCTTTCTTGCAGGAGCTAGATTCGTACCTGAGCCTCATTGCTGACGACGCTTTGCTCCTGGTGCGGCGAACAGATGAGCGGGGTGGCATGTTCAGTGTCAACTTGGAACGTGCGGTGCGACTCCTTGCTGAGGCTGTTCTTACATCCATTGTACAGGACCGCTTTGGAGCCAAGAGCTGCCGCATATTTAGGTGCATACAACTTTATTCTCGGAGTCTAGGGATCATGTGTGCTGTGAAACTTTCCTCTGCATTGGCCCTGCATTGGCCTCATGTTCCTAAAAAATTTTCCCTTAAGGTATGACATGACAGAATTAATGCCTCCTGCCTACGGCTCTCATAGCGGATACTCGTTTGTGTATGTGCACTTTTCCAACTTGCCTAATTAATAATTCTTTAATTTGTGTTTCTGTTATGTCACACATACTCATTAGCATAAGCTACTACATGATATCAAAGACCACATTTTATAGATTTAAGTCGTACGATGTGCCTTTGTGTCATAAGGTGGTAGCTCGTTTGACTCGGAATCCAAGGTTTCCGGAGGGTTCATTTTCCATGTCACCCTCCCGTCTCTAATGGAGCTGACCGAGATGGCTGTTCCTGTCATCTTGGCCATGCTATGTAATCTCGGGATGTCACACATACCACCTAGCTAGTCGGCGCCCATGCCACCTGCCAAGTACCACCTGCCAGCAGCCTGTTCGTGGTTTTTCGCTCACAATGCTGATGAAAGATTTTTCTGGAGAACAGGGCCTTTAACACTGTCACGTTAAAAGTGGTAGCTGATGGGTTCGAGTGCTGGATACCTCACCTGTGGCAGTTAAATAAACCGTTCTGAATTATTAAAAAAAGTTAGTTGTGGCTTACTTGGTTAACCCTAGTTGAATTGTGATAGCAACGGCGGAAGCTTCTTTTGACTGCTACATTATTCCCCTATCACGCCCTATCAGTGTAAGGTGCTACATTATTGGGGACACCTAAACTCATCCTTTGAGAGTATGACGCGAGAGCGTAAGCTACCAGCCCACATATAAATGAGAAGGGCTCAATGCTGCTGAACCGAATGTGGTGCGAAAGCATTAGCTGCGGGCGACCAGGCGTTCTGAATTATTAAAAAAAAATTTGTTGTGGCCGAACTTGATTAACCCTAGTTGAATTGTGATAGCAATGGCGGAAGCTTCTTTTGCCTGCTACATTATTCCCCTATCACGCCCTATCAGTGTAAGGTGCTACATTATTGAGTACACTTAAGCTCATCCTTTAAGAGTATGATGCGAGAGCGTAAGCTGCCAGCCCACATATAAATGAAAAGGCTTCAATGCTGCTGAATCGAATGTGGAGCGAAAGCATTAGCTGCGAGCGACCGAGCGTTCTTTGTCTTCTTCTTCGTATTAGTCTTCGTCTTCTTCTTCATCTTAGTCTTCATCTTCTTCTTAGTCTGTCTTCGTCTTCTTCGCGGCTGTTCAAGGTCAAAAGTGGCTTTCCCGGGACTACGCGACTGGCCGAAATCTGGCGTAGTATTGCTATCGCAATAAAAATCAAAAGGAACCTAAGGTTATTGCCAGCAGCTAATGCCAAGGCTTGGGAATGAAGCACGAGTTTTCTACATTTCAAATATGAGGCATAGGAGCTGCGGAGTTTGAAGTAAATTACAAGCAAGAGCAACCTTCCACCATGGTGGCTCAGTGGATATGACGCTCAACTACCTAGCTGGGGACCCAGGTTCAGTCGTCTAGCTGTCCGCATCTCAATGGTGCCAGAACGCAAGACTGACCGCGTAATGTGCAATGTCAGTGCATGTACCTTGTACTACAGTTTCCCCATAGTCCGAGTCGCTTTGGGGTGTTAAACCCCATAAGCAAAACCAAGCCAGACTGGTGAAAAACTTGAGCTAATTTCAGCTGAAAAGTTTTAGGTGCGTACCATGATGTTCAGGCTTCTTCTGTGACCCATTTACGCGCTACCAGAAAGAGGGATTTGTTCTTGATCGGCTATGCTGGTATTACCTTCTGCTGCTTCTAACTGCATGCTCCCGCACTGGCATCCCAATAGCTATAAAGTCAATGGAGCAGCATATGCCTTCAAGAGCAGTGTTCTCGCAGCCGTGTATGCCATAGTACTTACAATCAGAGCAGCATGATTTGACAAATTATTCAGTTAATAATGCTAGATTAGTTTGTTGATGCAAAGATTACTGTAGGCACAAGAACAGTGTAGCATATTGGCTGCCACTGTTACCACAGTCAAAAAAGAAGCCAAAGAAGAGAGTCGAACAAGGTGCATTAGTGCCCCACAAGAGGGCCTTAGTGCACTGCTTTTTTAAACCAGCGCTCTTTAATATTACTAGTTGCGAAACTTCCCATAGGGCCCATGTCTCAAAAAATGGTATTTTTGATTTGTTAAAATTCGGTTGTATACGAATAGTGGCAGTGTCTGCAGTCATTAAAGCAAACAGTCTCCAAGAGTTAAATTTTCACATTATTAAGAAACGCACAACCACCTCACAAATAAAATTAGCCGAAGAGGTGCATTAGTAGAAATTCTTAGGCATAAGAGTTGTAGAGGTAACTAAGAGGGAAAAGGAAAAAAATAAATGAAGCGATTTTCAGAAGGCACGTCATCAGTACCCGAAAAGTGCATGCTGAAGCTGGTCACTTTTCGAAGCGAAGTTTCCCATTTGCCATAACCAAAAAGCTCTGCCTTGAACTAGATTTTTATTACTGTACCGTGCTAGCTCTCAGTTGTGCAAAACTGAGATGTACAGAGAAGTTCTTTGGATTACATAGCCTGCAATTTCGGCACACATTCTGCAAAATGTGCATCACTTTGAATTCAAAAATGTATGTCTGCCAACACTGGCCAGCCACCTAATGAAACATGGCGTGCCTTTGGGCGTTCCAGTATTAAAGATAATTTCATTGTCAGATGCAATGGTTTTCATCTGTTGTGGTTCACAGTTCAGTTTGTGCATTTGCGCTGCACGAAGACGTTCAGAATTTAGTCATTCGCCTTTCATCTCTGTAAATGGAGCTACTGACCAGTGGGCGGGTGATTGTAGTTGTAGAATACATATTATTACGTTCTGTATTGAAATGATTAATGAAGTTTTTGAGTTTGTTGGTTTCGCTTTGTGCAGTTTAGGATTTAGTGAGGAAAAGACACTTTGTTATGATGCTTGTAAGACTGGGGGTGGTTTTTTTTTAGTAAGGGTTCCTTATGCGCAATACTGTCACAACAACTGAGCAACTTGTTCGACATCAACAAGTGATTCAAACACTCATAGAGAGCTTTGAGTGAGGTAGCATTTTCAGACTTGTAGCGTTAGGCAAGCGGACGCTGTGGCACAGTTGATGAAGTATATAATTGTGCTTTGTTGGCATTCTCTGCTGACCAGGTTGCTGCTTGTGAAAAAGTACACTGAACAGAAACAGATTGAAGAGCTTGCTATGATTCCAGCTCGGGATGCCAAGGAGTGGACGTACAAAATGTTCGAAGAAAAGTTCATCATGGCTCAGGTATGCAGGAGCTGTCAGCTGCTTCATTTGTACACGGTTTACAACACACCATTTTCTCACAGTAATCTTGTGTGTGGTGTACTCTAGGGGCACTGAATTAATGTTTTGGGCTTACTCTTTGACTTGGGAAGTTGCACCAGTAGATGCGTCAAATAACCAACCGTAGTTAAGAAACAGTTGCAGCAGAGCATCTATGGTCGAGAACAAATCTTTAAAATCTGTACACAAAATGGCTGGCTTTAAATTTCTTGCTCTTCATTAGCGCAGTCATAAACTGTGAAATCTTGAAATAATATTAACAGTACAGTGAAACCTGTATCACTCAAAATTTGCTTAATTCTTGGTCTCAGATCATTTGAAAAATTTCTGGAGCCCCTCCTGTAATTGACAATGTAAACTTGGCTAGATGATTCAAAGTGGCAGCCTCCACCAGCATGTGGGATGCTGCGCAGGAATGCCCTATCCTGATTTTTTTGCCACAAACTGTTGAAGCAGCTGCCCCTCAAGAGCTGTAAGGTGACGCTGCCTAGTGATGCCAGTGCTTGATATGCAAAACGCCCTAGCCCCAGTACAGTGCTTCCAGCATGGAAGCCAGTCTGTGGTAAAGCTTGCGGACCACCTTGCAGAGGAGAAGGCATACTTCACTTCAGCGCTGTTGTGGTTGTCTCTTTCAAAGTAACTTGCTCTCCGTGCTTCGATGAGGCATAAACAAAGTAGCGTCAGCATTTCATGCACTCATAGCTCTTCTCCAGTCTGACCTTGGTCAAGGAAGTGTGTAGTGGATGCGTTGTCATCGAAGCTCCTCCAGTCCCTAACTGTGTCTTTGGATACTACAGTGAACTCTTGTTAAACGGAATCTCAAGGGACCCGTAAATATGTTCCGTTTATCAGGAGTTTCGTTTAGAGAGAGAATAGATTTTGAATAGGCGGACTGCTCCTGCTCGCCATCAGTGCATATGCGCAGCTTGGTCCTGACATGGCAAAAGTGCGCGCAGTCGGCAGTCTCTGCAGAAGCAGTATTTAGGGAATAAAGAGCGGCACACAAAGAGCACGAAGTTTATTCTCAAAAGCAAGCAAATACTTTTTTCTTCAAACTTTTCCAACTGTATGGACTTGAGGTCCAGCACAGTTTCATGTCCAGGGCAATTGTCAACGAGAAACAAAACTTTCTTCTTCTGTTGCATGAGACGGGCATCCTCGCAATGAATCCATTCACTAAAAATGACCTGCGTCATCCACGCCTTGCTGTTTGCTTGATAATAAGCGGGCAAGGTTGCGACGTTCTTGAAGCTCCGCGGATTCTTAAATTCGCCGATCACTAGCGGCTTTAATTGGTCACTTCTGGTCATGTTAGCGCCGATGAGGACGATCAGCCTGTCCTTACTAAGCTTCCGCCCAGTGCACTTCTCTCCTTGAAACGCATGGGATTTAGAAGGAAGCAACTTGAAAAACAGTACTGTCTAATCTACATTGTATATGTCCTCTGGATTGTATTGCTGCATAATTTCGGGGAGCCATTTTGCTCGCCACTCTCTACACGCCATTTTTAGGGGATGAGATGGAGCGGTGTTTTTTGCTTTTGATTTTCGTTGGCTTGAGACTGCTGCCCTTGTGAACGCATTATTATGCATTTATTGCTTTGAGTTTCGTGCTGCGATGCCGGTCCAGATGAAAAAAAAATATTTGTAGTTCTTTCTTTTTACCAGCATAGGCTGCAATTTAGGGTGTACAGTTACGCTGCAATATACCATAATTACAAAGTACATTCACTATAGGTAGCATGTTCTTGCTTCTGGATATTTGCCTGAGACTATTTATTTTGCTTAATTCGAGCATTTTTCACAGTCCCAGCAACTTTGAATTAGCAAGGTTTCAATTCCTTTCGCCGTATCAAGTTTGCTGCTGAAGGCAGCAGACAAAAGTGTTCCTGGAACATTCTTTAATTGATTCAAGAAGATCCATGTAGTGAAAGCTCGTTAATTCACAACTCGTTAATTCAAAATTTTGGATAATTCGAAATAGTCATCGTGGTCCGGTCCGCAGTGCATAGAAGTCTATGCGCATAACAGCTCGTTAATTCACTCAAAAATTGGCACCGCCACCCATAATTCGAACTGCGCGCCGCCAAGCGGCGCTGTTAAAAACCATCGTTGGAAGCTTTCACGGCAGAACGATAGATGGCACAACCAATCGGGGCGCCGCTAGGGTGCTGGAACAAGTACTAAACAGTCTTTCCTGCCGCGACTCCTTCGAGGAACGACGTTTTAGTGTTATCGACCACGGTTTCGTGTTGCATTTCGTGAGCCCTCGTTTTGCACGCCGCTTGTTGTGAGCTTGTGTCCGCGAGATGTGTTCGCGTGGGAAATACTGTGCCAAGACGGTGAAGGAGAAAGTGGCTATTTTACGCGAGGTGGATGAACGGAAGGCCAGCAAAGTGGAAATCGCGAAAAAGCACGGGATTCCACCAAGCACGTTGTCGACGTACGTCCGAAATAGGAAGGCCATCGAGGATGCCTATGAAGCCGAAGATTTCGCCAGCAACAGAAAAAGGCTTCGGTTAGCCAAGTATCCGGAAATTGAGACCGCTGTGATCACGTGGGTGAAAGAAATGAGAAGCGCTGACATTCCACTGAGCGGCCCAATTATCATGGCGAAGGCGGCCGATTTCGCCCTGCGCTTGAATGTGGAAGATTTTGTCACCTCCGAAGGATGGTTTCACCGCTTTAGAGACAGACATAATCTTGTCTTCCGGGTGTTGTCTGGAGAAGCCAAAGAAGTGGATGCAGAAACTTGTGCCACGTGGCGAAGCGGTGCTCTGCAGCAGTACTTAGAAAGCTACTCGGCACATGATATATTCAATGCTGATGAGACGGCTTTGTTTTATAAGCTCCAGCCCGACAGAACAGTAACATTTAAAGGGGACAGCTGCGCTGGCGGCAAGCGAAGCAAAGAGCGGATTACTGTTCTGGTCGCCGCTAATATGACCGGGACGGAGAAGGTCCCTCTTTTTGTTGTCGGCAAGGCACATAAGCCTAGATGTTTCAAGAACATTAGGACGCTGCCGACGGAATACTCCGCCAACAGCAAGGCGTGGATGACGGGCGAATTGTTTAAAAAATGGCTCTTGAAATTCGATCGGAGGATGGAGCTAGGGAAGCATCAAGTTCTCCTCATTGTGGATAACTGCTCGGCACACAAAGTCGACGCCGAGCTGAAAGCCACAAGGCTCGTCTTTTTGCCCGCCAACACGACTGCGGCCTTGCAGCCGATGGATCAGGGGGTGATCAGAAACATCAAATGTTTCTATAGGCGCCACATGATCGAGCGCATGACTTTGTGCACTGGAAACCAGAAGACCAGCACCATCACATTGCTCACAGCAATGCACATGTTGGTGCGTGCATGGGAGCAGGTCACGCCGTCCACAATTGCAAACTGCTTCCACCACTGTGGCTTTGCTGCCGGAAGTATGAAAGAAAGTGGCGACGATGGGAGTCCGGAGCCTCTGCCTGCGGCTGTGCGTGCTGTGCTGCAGGACGTCAGTTTTGATGATTACGTTGGAGTAGACAGCGATGCAGCAGTGTGCGGTGCCCTAAGTGATGAGGACATTGTCGCTGAAATTGTTGGGGAGCAGTCTGTCCCAGAAGAGGCAGAAGACGAGGACGACGACGAGGAGCAAGAGCTTGTGCGTCCATCCGCGGCAGAAGTTATGGGAGCGCTGAATGTCGCGCGCCTTTTCTTCAGCTTTGAAGAGGGGGAAGAAGACTCCCTGCGTCGCATTCGCATGCTAGAAGACCGAGTGAGTACGGTAGCCCTCAGAGAGAAGAAGCAGAAGATGATAACAGACTTTTTTGCTAAATAAATGTTTTTCGTGCCCTCCGGGCATCAAACGCCTTCATTTTTGCTCACTTTCATTAGTTCGAATTTTGGTTAATTCGAACTGGCCTGGCGGCCCCGTGGAATTTGAATTAACGAGCTTTTATATTGTTTGACAGAGTTTTGTCATTTTGAGTCACAAGTATTCGGCCACATTTTCAGGCTTAAGCTTTCTTTCAGCATCACACATGCTAAGGAATTGGTCAGAGACTGTTCCTTGGTGACGCTAGCTGGTCAGGGCGAACAGGTGTTCAGAATTGCTATGCCTAGAAAGATAAACCACCACTCAGCAGATGGAAAATAATAATAATCATCATCATCTGCCTGAGTATGCCCACTGCAAGGTGAAGGCCTTTCTCATATACCTCCAGTTAACCAAGTCTTGTGCTAGTTGCATCCACTTGACCCCTTAAAACTTCTTAACCTCATCCGCCCACCTAACTTTCTGCCGCCCCCTGCTATGCTATCCTTCCCTTGGAGTCCACTTTGTTACCCTAAGCGACCATCCGTTATCCTCTCTTCGCACTACATGTCCTGTCCGTGCCCATTTCTTACTCTTGATTTCCACTAAGAATGTCAGTAACTTGAGTTATTTCTCTGACCCACTCTGCACTCTTCCTATCTCTTAACGTTACCCCTAACCATTTTTCATTCTATAGTCCTCAATTTAATAATCACAGCCAGTTTAACAGTGTGATCTTTGAAGCCATAGCGCACCCAATGGTTTTTTAATTAAGCTGGCGTGACTGCTCTCTGACGCGCTTGATATGGCATGCACCATCTTCGGTGAGCATTTTAGCGGAAGTTATTGGTGGAAAATGGATGAGGCTTCGTTTTGAGTTGTGTGCAGCATGCAAGGTTCATGTTTTTGAAATTCATAGCTCAGCACGTCAAATTCTGTGCACTTTTGTGGAACAAGGGTTTAATGATATTCTTCAGACGTGCGGCCATTTCGCGCCCTGCGGCGATTTCGCGCCCTTGCTGGGTTTTTGCCTGCAGCCAGTGTCCTGTACATTTTTTCTATGCAGGAACTTCCACGAACACCAGATTATGCCCCTTCCAGGATGATATACTTGTTCTACGTTGACATACCCCAGGTATGGCAATGCACGCATTCAAAGTTGAGTGAAATAACACTTCATTCCGCCTTTTTCTTTCCGTCTTAATGTGTTACCTTTTCCTGCTGGAGCTGAAGTTCCAGGGTGCTGTGGATTATGATCCATTGTCTTTGAGCCACTTCATTTTCAGTAGTCATATATGTAAAAAATAGAATGCAACATGGAAATTCCTTGAAGGCAACAAGAGAAGTATAGTTTCACGTTCGTTGCAGCCATCCCAGGCGAGGCAAGCCTCTTGTTACCTTTGACATTATGCGTTCAGCTGTCGTTGTTCAAAATATAGATGTTTTTCATCCAGTTGCAAGTTGCTCACCTATATTCAGCTTTTTTCATCGAAACAAATAAGGTGGTACAGTAGAATCCCGCTGCAGTAAACTGAGATATTGTAAAGTGAAACTGCAGTCCCAGTTTGTCTTCCACAGACGAGTGAACATCTTTTTTTTTATGTGTATAGTAAAGACATTAATAAAACCTGGGTATAGTAAAGTATGTCTGGCAGTGGCAGTGTCCTTCCCACGAAGTGACATCTCGACATGTGCACATTTACCCCGCCGTGGTGATACAGTGGTAAGACGCCCGTCTACTGTGCCAGAGTATCCGGGTTCAATCCCGACCGCGGCGGCTGTGTTTCGATGGAGGCAAAACGAAGAGGCCTCCGTGTGCTGTGCGATGTCAGTGCACGTTAAAGATCCCCAGGTGGTCGAAATTACTCCGCAGCCCTCCACTATGGTTCCTCTTTCTCTCTGTCCACTTTTACTCCCACCCTCCTTGCTTTCCTTACAGCTGAGTTCCAGTGTCCACAGAAACAAATATAACAGATATTGTGCCTTTCTCTTCCTGTGAACCAATTATTATTATTATTATGTTCACAACCTAGGACCGCATTTCTCAATTGTTGCTTCTGTTAATGCAGTGTTCATGAAAAGATTGTGTTTTCACATGAAATCAGACTCTTGTGTTCGTTGCCACGTTGCATTAATGATGAAGCGCTAGTTTCATGAGGTGCGAACGAAATTGAAAACCTGATATCTGCAAAAAAAAAAAGAAAGGTTGTGTAAAGAGACTACAAGGGAAGGATGATAGGTATTTCTGAAGATTTCTTTCATGATCCGACAAGACGTGTTTCGTAAGTAGCGGTTTAATTACCGGAGAGCACCTTCAGGGCCATGTCATCACCAACGAATGATATTGTGAAGGCCCCGATATAGTAAAGATTATTGCTGGTTTGAGTCACTTAACTATAGAAAGGCTCTACTGTAATTGCAACAGACCCAGCTACTCAGCTGTGCTGACAAAATTAAAATAACAGGAGTTCACCTCAGTTTCGCAGTTTCTCTAATGTAGGCACGTGTAAAAACGAAAACTCAGGATATTTGGTAAGCTCATACAACTGGGTATTTGAGGACCGAAAGAAGCCAAATAATGACAACACAGCAGACTTCTTCAATATTGATTTTCAATCTGTAAACGCTGCGGCCTAAGCTGAGTACCAGTATATGCTTGGTAATGTTCGCTTTCCCACACTATAAAGTAGGCAAGTTGACGCATATGCGCTGTGCGTTTCTCTGTGCAGCTCTCTCGTCGGGTGTTGGAGTGGTGCTACCAGGCCCTGACCAACCTGGTGCAGCGGAGAGATCACATCACGCAGGAGCACAAGAGACTCGTCGACAAGAAGCAGCGGGTGGACCTCATCGTGCTCTCCATGCAGCAGAACAACGCCGAGCCCAACCAGATTGAAGAGGTATTCGTGAGAAAATTTTATGTCATGTTGCGGATGAATGCTCCCAATTACGAGTGCCATATGTTCCCATACTGCGTTTCCCAAGCACCTAAGTACAAAAATCTCTCAACTGCCGCTTATCCTTTAGCCGTTTTGTTTTGGGGCCAAACAGGCTGTAATAGCTTTCAGTAGACTGTTTCACCAGCCATTGTGGTGCAGTGTTTAAACAAGTATAGACACTTACATTTTCTATTCCGGTATTTTTGCTTTAATCGATCCACAGGGGTCCAAAACAGGGCGACTGTGACCCAAAAAGCCCCTGCACAGCTCAATTAATTTATTATCATTGCATTTATCGGGGCCAGTTTCTGTTTCGATATGACGTTAAAGATGCGAGAACGCCACACAAGCACCCCCTACTGGCAAGGTTGGCGATCAAGTAAACACAGAATCTGATGACGCATTTGGGTCGCGTTTTTCGTCTGCTTGCGGTCGAATGTGCAAGAAAATGTCGCCGAGCAGCGCTTCAGCGTAGCGTAATTAATACTGCGACGTTGTTTCGCCCAATAGCTGGATGTTACTGACACTTTGATTCTGACCTGCTCGCCTGCGACTCAAGTGATGAAGCAGGAATCAGCAGCAGCCACAAAAGCTTGGTGGGTTGACGCGCAGGAAATGTCAACTGCTAGGACATGTTGAACAAAGGAACTGATTACCGTGAAGATGCTGCTTTCTCAGTCTAGTTAGCTAGCACTGTGAGCCAAGCTGGCATTCTAAAAGAATGTCTTAGTATAGAATTATAAAATGACGCGATCAGCCACCGTAACCCATAAGCTCTCCCAATGGCTTCCGCGCTCACGCGCTGATTGGTCCCGACGCGGCAGCTCTGCGTGCCACCGTCCAAACATGTAGCCGCCGCAATCGGCTCACACATAGTATGTTTCTCTATGATCAGCTCCTAAGTCATAGCGGCCTCATAGTCTCCGCTATCGGTAATCTAGCTATCGCGGATCGCTGTTTATTTGATTATATAACTATTTGTACAAAGGACTATCAATCACGATTAAATTGCGGGGATTGTTTGGCCAATACTGAGGTCCTGGTAGAAGTAATTACAGCAATACAAGCGAACTTTTTTTTTCCTACAGCTGCTGCCCAGTGCGACGCTACTGACGTCTAAGGCATTGTGCAAAGCAAGAAAATATATTATGAGATGGGCTTCCCAGTAAAGCAGCGCGAAAGTCCGACGTTATAACAGCGTTAGCGCTTCACAAAGCGCCGTCCGCTGCAGCTTCAATGTGAATGTCTAGGGTAAGCGGGGGGCGGCGAGGGGCGGCGCAGTTCGTTCCTGGTGCGCCATCGAGGCACCATTGCCGAAAGCCCTGCACTTGTGCAGGCATGCTGTTGGGGCCGAGTATAGCAGGCACTGGGTTCAAGTTGTACTAGCCCGGCGTAAAATGAAAAGAGTAAGTTCTGCCTCCCCCTTTCGGAGTCTGATCGGTGTGTCTGCATGAGCGCGTGCAAAGTATACCCAAGCTTCGCGCTTGAGGAACACGCCAACAGCAGGATCCAACGCCAGGTGAAGTAATTGTAACATACACCAACAAAGAAGCCATCGAGTAAAACGAGCAGAAGCGTAGAACTTTCTCAGGACACGGCTGTAACCAGCGGCGGCGCTGCCGCTGTTCGAGTCCGGCCATGCCCAGAGGTGCAGACACGGTGAGCTATTGTGTGTCGTCACTGCTGTTTGCTATGCCGACTTCACGTCACAGTTGTTTAATGACTTCGTGTTGTTTACTTATGTACACGTTTTCATCACAGAAATGTCGCTGTTGATGGGTTTTGAAAAACGGAGTACTTGCCTGGCTTGTTTTTAAAAATCAAATTAAAATATCTTCGCGGCAACGTGCGAGGTAGGAATTGCTTGGGGAGCATCTTTTTATAACCAGAAAAGCAATCGTATTCCTTTTGATGCTTCAAAAATTGGTGTCAATACTCCTTTAAGGTGCTCGACTACTGTGCCCAAGGATGTGGGATCGAATCCCGGCCATGGCGGGCGCTTTTCAATGGATGCGAGAAGCAAGGCACCCATGTGCTGTGCGATGTCAGTGCACGTTAAAGAACCCTAGGTGATTGAAAGCGTCTCTCATAGCCTGAGTCGCTTTGGGACGTTAAACCCCATAAACCAAACCAAACCAGTAGGCTGTTTCACTGTGTTGCCATTCTTTCTTTTCTGTGTTCTACAGTCAAGCATTTCTAAAGCGCGCACTTAAAATGTGATTAAAATAGCTTGATATGGCCGAAATTCGTAGTACAAAATTTTGCAAAAATGCGTGCGTTCCCGTGCATTCCTCAATTTGATGCCTGCCATGGCGCTGGCGGCGGTGGCGTGTGGAAAGTGCTTTGGAGTCAGACTTGATGATTAAGCCATCTTATTGAGTGCCGTTCACCCTCATCATCCGTTTGCCTCTGGGTGTTAGCCCTGTGATCCCAGACTGTGCACCTCCTAATGATGTTATGATGTCACTATATTCACTGAAAGTATGTTGCCACAGCCAGATGCTCTTTAGACTATAACAGTTTAAAGATGTCTTTATAAAGACATACTATATTACTGTGCATGGTCAGCGGGCAGTTTGGAATGAAAAATGCAATTTGGGCTTTTGAGAAAAACTGGTATAAAAGTCAGGTTGTGAAGGGTAAAAAAAAAAAATACTGTTAGTATACAATAAAAGGTCACGATATGGGAGTAAATAGTACCTTTAATGAAGAGAAGTGGGGAGGTAATTAAGGAAGATTTTCC
The DNA here is from genome assembly GCF_055883805.1 of Amblyomma maculatum. Classification (NCBI taxonomy): domain Eukaryota; kingdom Metazoa; phylum Arthropoda; class Arachnida; order Ixodida; family Ixodidae; genus Amblyomma; species Amblyomma maculatum. Next base: position 67,995,049 of record NC_139347.1, on the reverse strand, counting down.
GTCACCTGATTTGTGTGCTAAAACGACCTTTGCCACCTTCCACTCATTTGGTGCACTTCCCGCAGCATCTGTGAGAACAGCCACGAAAAGTATTCAACGATAATGTTTTTAGTGTTGTTTACCAATTCGGAATTAATTTCATCCACACCAGCTCATGATGAGGGTTTGGTATTTGTTATTAGAGAGTCATAATACGACTGCAAGAGAAGGAATGATTGAATTTGAACATTTCTGAAAAGAGGCCACGTGTTTGCATGCTCTCTATATCTTTCTTTTGTATGCATGTTGGACAGTGGGTTCGTCAGCCAGCACATGTGCATACAGTTCATGAACACTTTTTGTTAGTTGTTGAGGCTCTCTTACTTTAGAAATTGAGTCTGTGGCATACAGCTGTGATTGGGGACATAAGAACAGAAGGAGAAATAGTAATTCATCCTGTCAAAGACAAATTTCTAATACCTATTGTAGTGTGGTGTGGCCTAAACTGAGCAAGAAAACCCCTCAGTCTGCTAGCAGCTAGAAATGTGAAAATCTTCGAAATTCCATATATGAATCGAATATGTTTGTTACTCATTTTTTATTCGAAAAAGGATATTCGAAAATTACCGAATGCACCGAAAATTTTTGAATTCACTGTAGTTCTGCCGCACTGCGCACTTCACCCTAATTTTTGACCTCTCTGACTGGGCAGTGAAGCATCCTGAAAACGCGACGGGGACGTTTAGCGAAGGGGGGACCTTCCCGTTCGAAAAGAAGGCCTCCCCATAGTGCACGCAAAGCGAAGCACTCGACAAAACAAGGAAAAAAAAAACATCACTCTCACCTGGGTTTTACTTCAAATGCGGGCAACCATCGTACAGGTGTTCATCAGATATGAATTACCTACTGCGATACAAATGGTTTTCGGCAGTTTTTTCAGGCCCATTCGATAATTCGAGCTTTCGGTTAATCTGAACATTTTTCTTCCCTCCTGGAGGCCAAAAAAATGAGTTTACTACATTAAGCACCTGTATGACAGCTCTGCCCAGTTTCGTCCAGTTCTTTCCTGTACAGCAAATCGGTTACTGATATATGGAATCCGATATAAATATCAAGCTGTGTTTTCTAGTGGCCGGGATTGAACCCAGAGTTCCCAATTCGATCCCAACCTCCGGCGGCTGCGTTTCAGTAGAGGTGAAATGAAGAGGTGTCCGTGTACTGTGCGATGTCATTGCACATTAAAGATTCCCAGGTGGTCGAAATTACTCCGAAGCCCTTCATCTCTTTCCACCGTCACTCCTACTTTCCTCCCTTCCCTTAGGGCGGGGTTCAGGTGTCCCCATAACAAGTGTGACAGATACTGCGCCTTTTTTTTCCTGTGAACCAATTATTTTCTAGTAGGGTGTACATTTCTGAGCATTAAAAGATTAATTTTAATTGCAAATAACAGTATGAATTCTGAAATAAACAGTGTGGTAATTTTTTATTTCTCGTTCTTGTTTTGTTTTTTAACTGTACAGCTCTTTGATGTTCGAAGGCATCTTTTCTTTCTTTTTTTTTTTCATATTTGTATATTCAGTCCATGTTAGAAAATTTCTATATCTATTTGCACAACCCTACTCATAGTCATTAATGCAATGGTTTTGTTGGTTCTCTCAGCTGAACATACCTTCAAGTATCACCATGCCATGAATGTCATTTCTATGATCAATTCAGGATTATTGTGATGATGGTCCAGCACTTATTTGCCATTAATGGAGCTTTTTATTTCCATCTCTTAGGCATATGCAAGGATGGAAGGTGTTGCAGTTTTCATTTTGTTGTCATCAAGTTTTCTTCTTACCATGCAGGTTCTGCTTAAGCCTTTTGGGTGCCCCCCACTATTTCCCTTCAGAAATTTCAGTTTTTCTATTTAACTAGTTTATGTAAGCCTGAAGAAAAACAAAATTGATTTGATTTGCAATGGAAAATGCCAGTGGTAATTGTTTTATAAGAATGTACAAAATTTTGCACAAAGGTATCCCAAAAATATGGCCTTTTCTTCTTCTTTTAAATATAATTTTTTTTTTTTAAAACAGGGAAGCAACATATATTTTTATTCCAGCTTTTGATCCGGGGATGCATCAATTCATGGGTTGAGCATCCTTCTCTTTTTCCATGTACTAATCACCATTTTGGTCAGTGCGATTTTGCAGACTCTAGGGCAGCTTTTGTATTCCCTTGTCATGCCAGCGCCGTCATGTAGTTGAAGAAACGTTGAACCTCAGCTTTCACTTCATCATTGCTGGAGAGCTTCCTGTCAAATGTTCTTTTAGCCTTGGAAACAAGTGGTAGTCAGTGGATGCCAGGCATGGACTATTTGCAGGAGAGCGATGGTTTGACGGCCAGTGCGAGCGCGTGTTTCCGTGGAGAAATCTGCCATCCTTGCTCAACATTCCTCTCCTCTGAGTTTGTTCAGTGTCTCGCACAATCCTGGTCCCAGGAGGCATCAAGTTGACCAACATTTCACCGTTTCGGTCTCAAACCTTAGTTGCCACGACTTTTCCAGCGGACTGTGCTAGCCTGAATTTTATGTGGCTTAGGTGAATAGGAACTTTGCCACTCAAGTAATTCCTGTTTTGTCTCAGGTGAAAAGTAGAAGTTTCATCTCGGGTAACAACAAAATCTAGATCATTTCTTCAACTTTCGCGACTGTCGTATGTGCAATTGAAGGTCTCCCATCTCTTTAATCATCATGAATGTCTGCTGTACACAATTTGCGAATGTTTTTGACGTCTATGCATGAGCTTCCATCAGTTGGTGTTTGTCTAGTTTTTAAAAATTGGAATAACTGCGCATCTGATGGTAGTGACCAGTGGAAGTTCCATTACTAATGACTTCGATACCTAGACTGAACAGCCCAGCGTACAACCAATAGCTTATGTGGGAGGAGAAGAAGCAACGAAGAGAGCAGTGTGGCCAGCAGTCACACTGGCAGTTTTCTTTTAGCCCCAGCACTTTGACAACCTTACGTTTGGGATTACCCTTGTACAAACTGTCACAATGGCTTGAAATTGCAGCATCAGACCAGACTTTTTGTAATAAGTATTCTGGGAGTCATGGAATTCAAAGCCAAAGAAGTGATTTTCAACTAACTATAATACTACAGCTTTTTGCAATCCTACTTGGACGACAAAGTAATACTACTATGAACCATTGCTCTAGTCGCAGCACCAGAGCCTTCGGTTATGTTGTAGCCCTTGTCAGATTTCCATTTCTTGTTGGTGGGTGTTGCTTCTTGTTTGACGTTATGGCTTCAACCATGCAAATAAAGCAGGTTGGATATTTTAATTACATCTGCTTTCTCGTTAAAAAAAAGCAAGATTTTGCAGTGAAACAAATAAGGAAGGGTTCATTTTGGCGGAAGTCATTTTATGCCACGGAAGAAATGAAATTTTCAGAATTTGCATTTATGTTCACTTAAACGGCACATTCGCTACCTAATGTAAACTGCTGTTCCTCGGGAAGGAACAGCAGTTTACATTAGGTAACGAAATACTGGAAGTAGTATGCGAATATGTCTACTTAGGACAGGTAGTAACCGCAGATCCGGACCATGAAAAGGAAATAACAAGAAGAATAAGATTGGGATGGAGCGCATTTGGCAACCACTCGCAGACTGTGACTAGCAGCTTACCGGTATCGCTCAAGAGAAAAGTATACAACAGTTGCATCTTGCCTGTACTTACCTATGGGGCTGAAACGTGGAGGCTAACCAAGAGAGTTCTACTTAAGTTGAGGACAACCCAGAGGACTATGGAACGAAAAATGGTAGGGGTAACATTAAGAGATAGAAAGCATGCAGAGTGGGTCAGAGAAATAACTCAAGTTACCGACATTCTAGTGGAAATTAAGAAGAAATGGACATGGGCAGGACATGTAGTGCGAAGAGAGGATAACCGATGGTCGCTGAGGGTAACAAACTGGATTCCAAGGGAAGGAAAGCGTAGCAGGGGGCGGCAGAAAGTTAGGTGGGCGGATGAGATTAAGAAGTTCGCAGGGGTCAAGTGGACGCAGCTAGCACAGAACCGGGTTAAGTGGAGAAATATGGGAGAGGCCTTCGCCCTGCAGTGGGTATAATCAGGATGATGATGATGATGATGATGAAACGGCACATTTAACCTGCGACGTTTTGTTGTGTCAAAATGGTTTGCATGCCGAGTGCAGGGGTTTCTTTGCTTTTCTCACAGGTGAAAGAGATGATCACGCCTCCCGAAAGGAAACAGCTGGCCTACGTCAAGCATGTAACCTCCAAGATAGAGCTTGGCGAGGTTCAGCTCGATGAAACCATCCTCATCCTTCAGCTGTACATACAGTCATTGTTGAAATAAATTATTTAAACTAGAGCCACCATTCATTATCAATCTGTCTATTTTATCCTGATTTACTAACACTTACGTTAATACTAGAATTTATAATGCAGCACTCATGCATCATTCGATATGTGTGAGGAATTTAGAAGTGGTGGTAAGGAACTGCAGTAAAGTATTGTATATTCATAGTATGCACTTTGGCACTATTTTTCCTCAGGTTGACACTTTGATAACTTATTTCTCTGGACTTTGCATTCGTTGAGTAATGAGTAATTTGTTGAGTAATTTTATAGATACATGTACATAGTTAATCACACTTGTCTAGAGTGCTGATGTGGTGCGTTGCAAAGGAAACCAAGTCAAATCTTGACGCTGCTGTTTTGTGAGAGGCAGTGCGGTTCTGTCTGTGGTTTGCATGGATTTACTGCTGCACAGGAGCGCAAGTATTAAACTAGTAAAAGTCAGTAGGTGCCTTATAATTTCACTTACTCTACTAAGCACCACTTGAGTGCATTAAACAAGTATTATAGACTTTGTACAGCAGAAATAGCAAGTGAAAGTCCGACAATGGATCTGAGAAGTAGTCCTTGCATTTGTTTGGCCCTCTGGATTTGTACTATAGCCTGCAAATTTATGCAAATATGTGCTTATAAATCAATGTGGCATATTGATGAGCTGTTTAGCACGGCATTTCACTTGCTTTTTGGCAATCTCCGAGAGAGGCCTTTGCTAGGCAGTGGATGTTATCAGCACGTATGATGAGGATGATGGTTACAAAGGTGGTAAAAACCCACTTTCATTATGTGCGGTAGCTTCTCAAATGCAATTACTTCCTGAAAAAAGAAATTGTACTGCATGTTCATAGCGCTAAAACTAGGGGTCTTCTCGAATTCTTAGATTTATAACCGTCATCTTCATATGTCCCAATAACGTCCACTGCCAACCTAAGGCCTCTGCCATAGACCTCCATGGCCGTACTTGCGCCAGCTGTAGCTACCCTATCTGAAAAAATTTCCTGATTCCATCCACTGACATGACGTTAAGCTGCTTTGTTCTGTGAAGAACTGAATAGTTCAGAAACATTTCGATCTAGACCGGTGGCGGCTGCGTTCCGATGGAGGTAAAAGAGAGAGGCGTCCATGTGCTGTGCGATTTCAGATCCTCAGGTGGCTGAAACTGCTCCGTAGCTCCTCTTTCTCCCTTTCCACTTTCGCTCCCACCCTTCTCCCTTCCCTTAAGGTGCGGTTCAGGTGTCCACAGAGCAAGTATGAGACACTGTGCCTTTCCTTTCCTGTTAACCAATTATTATTATTATTCAGAAACATTTGTTTACTACTTTCCCGCAAACACAGTGCAAAAAAATTATAGGACTGGGCCTAAGTCTGCGTAAGAGCGGAAATGGCAAAAGCCACTTGACAGGACTGTTTTCGCAAGTCATTGTAATCCATACTGTCATCATCATCATCACTGTCGTTACTATCATTAACCAAATGCATGGTCATTGTCATTGCTACTACCATCATTATGATTATCATTGATTGCATCATCGTTGACATCGCTACTATTATCCTCGCATTAGACAAGAATTGCAGTCGTTTTCTTATGAGCTCAGCATTTCTGAGTGGTTTGTACGTTCATCTCGGGATCGGAAGGATATAGTTGTTCGATTTACAGTGGAGACAGGTTTTTTTTTCTCATCTCCGTTTGTGCAAACATTTCCGCAGCCCATGAGCCTAGAAAGGTTTTCATCTTAATAAGCTTCATTGACCCTATGCATTTACAGTACCACTCTTACAGTAGAAGACTGTTGCGTTAGCACTTTAGCCAGCTTTGTGCAGCATGACACAAGATCGCTACATTAAAGTGATGCACATCAATTCTTCAAAAACTGCTTCAAGTGGTACCGGCACATTCGTTGCTTAGTTTGGGTTAGCCAGTCCTGAAATTTATGAGATAATAAAGATTTGTAGTCACTACTCTGATCAACCACTGATACATGGTATCTCCCCGCCGTGGTGATGCAGTGGTTAAGGTGCTAGACTGCTGTGCCCAAGGATGCGGAATCGAATCCTGGCCTCGGTGGCCGCTTTTCGATGGAACAACACGCACATGTGCTATGCGATGTCGGTGCACGTTAAAGAACCACAGGTGGTCGAAATTTCCGAAACCCTCCACTATGGCATCTCCCATAGCCTGAGTCGCTTTGGCACGTTAAACCCTACAAACCAACCAACAAACCAAACCAAAGGTATGTCCTCTATTTGTCTTGCCATGATCCCTGCTGCGGTGGCTCAGTGATTAGAGCGCTCAACTACTGAGTGGGGTGACCAGTCTTCATACTTTTCTAAAGCGGCTGCATTTCGATGATGGCAGAAACATAAGGTGCCCATGTACTGTGCAATTTAAGTTAGAACGAACGGTTGAAATTATCCAGAGCCCTCCACCATGCATCCCTTATAGACTGGGTCACTTTGGGATGTTCCATATACCAAGCCATCTCTTTGCTAAGCACTAGTGACATGCTTTTCCAGAGTAAGATTTAGAGAACCTCAACAGCATGGCTTAGCTTTCACACTCGAAATATAAATGAAATACATAGAACCTTTTTTTGCATACTTTAGTGCAGGGGTTTCAAGCATGCTGTCCGGAGAGTTGTGCGGTGTGACCCGCTGGCTCAAACAATGTCAATCTTTGTTCTGAAAACACATCAGCCTCACGGGTCGGCTTTACCACCACTCATTTTCTATCTAAAATCAAGACCTTGTCCCGAGCTAGCTGCCTTCAAGAGGTGCCCTACAACCCTCCTCCTTGCATCGCTTTTCTTTACCATGAAGAATGTGACAGTATATCTTGAGAAGGAGACATTGTTTTACTTTTATTTATTTTATTTAAATATCTTTTTTATTGTTTTTGGTGTTTTCTCCAGTCCCTGGTGTGCAAAGGACAAAAACTTTTCAATGTGGCCTGAACAGCAATGCGTTTTAGACCCTTGCTCTAGTAGACTACAAAAAAATTCATACTCTATGCAGAAACATTTTTAAATTACCCCCAGTTTCAATGCTTCAAGCTTGGAGACCTTTCTCACTTTTGTTAGATTCTCATACAAACAGAGCATGGTTTCTTTTCAAGCAGCTGATTTATGGACCAGATACTAGGTTTACGTGGATTAAAAACTGCTGTTCAAGATAGAGTACAGTTACTAAATACTTCAAAGGTTTTTTGCATGTTCAAGAAGGTGTAAAGGCAAGTGAAAGATTTTGTTTTGATTTCAGCTGGAACCAAAGTCGGCTTTTTTGAAAGATGTTACAAAAGGCTTTGGACAAACACAAAATGTGGTCTATGAACATAGCCCATCTGGCCTGGCACGGTATGTGAAGCCTTTAAATGTTGATAGCGTGCTATAATGCATTCAGAGGCATATGCAAGGAAGACTTGTGAGGTTCTCACCCAAATCTGTTTTGCATATTCAGTTGCGACACCTTACCGGGAGTGCCCCGTCTGCAGAAAGAGAACTTGAAATTTCTCTTTCAGATGCATTCAAATGCAAGAGTTTGATACCGGAGTGAACTAATACAAGCTTACAGTATTCAACAAATGGCTTATAACAGCCAGCGTTGAGACTAAAATCACCAGGTCATCATTTGTTTTGTAGTGCTGCACAAATTCACAGTCTAAATCCTGGCCATGGTGCTGCATTCACAAAAAAACAAAATGCAAATATATCCATTTACTAAAATTTCTATGAAAGAAAAATATCTATAGGCGTGTGATATCAACAGGAAGCTCTCCACTAGAATTCTGTGCCTCATAGCTCAGTGTCGACTCTGGTTAGTGTAAAGGCGCAGTTCCTACCTACAAGTCATTTCTGCTGAGCTCTCCTAGGGCTACGAGACCACAGCGAATCGACTAGACTAAAATCAATTGCACAACTTCTGTAACTCACAGCTGTGAATGTGCCCTAAAAGATCAGTACAACCTTGCTTAGAGAAGCTGTCTTAAGAAAATCAACACAAAGTAGAAGAAATGTTTTCAATCAGTTGCTTGCACATGAGTGTGAAATAAAATGTTTATTCCTTTCTCACCGCTATACGAAAATACTTCACCAGCACTTGAGATCTCCACAGCTAAACACACATTTTCTTTTCTTCGTCTTTTCAAGTGTTTGCAGCAGTAGACATGTTCTGTCGCACGGCATACACAAATACGGCAATGTCAGTAAAAACCCTGTGCACTTTTTTTTGTTTCCCCCCGCATACTAAAACAAACTGCCCTGCCTTTTGAAGAGGTGTACACAACAATATAATCAGTATGACAGACAGCACAACACATGCTGTGTAACAACTTCTGCGGCACAAGCAACTTTGCTAATGTCCCATTTGTGTATTTTCACCATGCTTTCAAATTAGCACAATGCATATAAGCAGGTGCTAAAGTGTCATTTCCGCCGGTGCTTGCAGGGTGCAAAAATCCACTGTGAAGCGCAGCGAGAAGTGGCCTCTGCATTTGCAACCAGGAAATAAAAGACAATCTTGCACTGCAGTTCGCAAGGCCTTAAAAACCACTGACAGCTGTGGAAACTCATGAACACACGTCAGCTTTTTCTTTCATTCTTCAGACATGCTAAATGCTTATACATACTTGGAAATTATCTTTGGCAGCCAGAGCAATGGCTAAAAACCAGCATAACCCCAAGTAATCAACCTGAGGTTAAGCCATTTTTAAACTGCTGATCAATCAATCTTCCTTGAATTTTTCATTTTTTCCAAGCATTTTGTTCCACACCGGACTAAGTGTCAAGCAGCAGCGTGATACTTTACAAATGCCACAGCTGCCAGCTCCTTGCAGAACTCCTCAAGGACAATGATGGCCTCCAAAACACCGGACTCTGCTCCCAGTGCACTGTCGTCGCCACTGTCATTGAGAAGCGCATTGCGGGTCAACATGAGCTTCCGTTTTAAGTTTTCCATTCCATGGACAGCCACCTGAATCTCCTCCACGACCTTGAGGAGTGCGCTGAACAATGACCTTGCTCCAGGGGCCAAAGGCAGCAATGGGTTCAGCAGGTATTCGTGCAGGTTTGGATGGGCAAACAGCGCGAGCTTTGAGATGAGAGAGGTCACCAGCAGGTTCACATCATAAGGCTGCCTGTGCATGTTTTCAATCCTGTCAAGAAGCATGGACAAGAACGGGCCCTCGTGGAAGCCACGTTGCACACTGTCAGCCTCTGGCTGAGAGTCTGAGCTTTGGTCATCTTCAGCACCTGCCTGCTCCTCTCTCACGGGCTCATTAGGCCACTCCCAACCATCGGTAACCCTCAGCATGTCCTGGAACTGTCGGTGTGCGTCGGAGATATATACATCATAGCCAGAATCCATCTCCTCACAGGACTTTATCTCATCAGGCAGGAGCATGAGGAAGCAGTTAAGAATTCGATGAATCTGTGCAGGAGCAAACGTGCGACTGACCGGTGACGATCCAGGAGAGATCTCAAAATCGCTCATGTTTGCTTTACCTGCTCGATTGCACGGTCCCTCCAGATCATCATCGCTGAAATCAAAAGCTTCAGTAGCGTCGTCACTCTGGTAGCCGCGGCTAACAAGGTAGTTTAGCAGCAGGCTGTCCAAGATCTCTTTTGAAGGCCTCTGCAAGAGCTCTTCAAAGACCTGAAGAGTGGTGAGCACAAGTTGGGAAGAAGCGTTGGGGTCGCGGCCACGCTCTAAAAGCATGTCTTTCGGAGAAGCCACAGGCCGTTTTTGGTCGCCTATCAAAAAACTTCCCACAGTGACAACTAGGTCTTTTGATGTAAGGTTACGCAAACAAGTGGTGACTAGTGAAGTAATAAAAAGGAAGCTTTCTTCAGACTCTGCTTTAGTGAAGTCTTCGTGAAGCGGACCGTGCAGGAACTCTTCTAAGAAGGTCTTTCCTAGCTCAGCACCTATGAGGGGATTTGAAAGTTCAACCAAGGTGTCTGTGAAACCCAGCCATTTGAAGAAGCAAAGAAGCTTCCGCTTTCCTGGTGCAAGAACCTGGTGATCAGATGAGCTAGACGATGCAACAGTGTCAGCACTCCAAGAAGTGACCGCCTCATCAATGTCTGTAGCTTTCAATGTGTGAGGAATGGCACGGTAAAGCTTGACTAGGTGACGAACCACACTGACACACATGGTAGACTTGGCGATCACGTAGCGAGCGACTTCGTCACTCAGGTTAGACATGCACAGAATAAGGCACTCAGCTGCAAGCGTAGAGACGTCAGAGTCCGCACTTTCCATCAGGGTAAGGGAGGCACGAAGTAGGGGAAATGACATGGCGGGCACGTCACCACAGGCACTGCCGTCTGGTTGCTTCCCGTTTCTAATGGAGCGGTGGCTATCTTCAAGCGCCGTAGGTAGGAAGCACGTGAGGATGCTCGGGTCGGCTCGGATTTTTTGACAGATGACGTTAAGAAAACCAGCCTGGAAACAAAAAGTGCAACGTAATAAGTCTACCTAGATCTTTTTTTGTATGTGTGTGGTATTATTTATGAACAAGAATCTCGAAATAATGTAGATTTTCTGCAACGACATTCTAAACATCGTTACGCTCCAATGTAGCCCCCCCTCCCCCCCCCCCCCCCTTTTTTTTTGTGCACGAATGTATGCAATGAACGAGGAAATACAAAGCTTATGAAAGTGGCAACGCAATTTTATGTGTGACAATGCAACGGTAAGTGTTTCAGAAGCATTAACCACGCGAGGAACTTGCCGCCCACAAACTACGTACCTCCTCCCGTTCTGTCGGCGCAGCCAAGACTTCGCCGCAAAGGCCAATGAGCTTCTGGACGGCGTTGTAGATCCCCATTTGAGGCAGCAACACTTGCTTGCTGTCGGACAGCAGCCTAGTTGTGAACACAAGCACGCACTTTTTGATTCCGGGGGGAGTGTCCGCTCGAGCCAAGGCGCTCATCTGCTCCAGCATCTTGTGCTGCAGGAAATACTCCATGCAGGGTCCCATGTTGTCGCTCCCAAGCTCAGCTTCCTCTTGTTCTAATATTTTGGACATCTCTTCGAGACGCCCGGCCAGACCAGTGAGCTCGATGGGTTTTTTGCTGTTGGAGTTGCGATCGGTGTAGAACTTCATGACTGCCGTCCAGTGCCAAATAAACTCCTCATGCAAAGGCAGCGGTGGGGCCAAAGCGTCCACCGCATTTGAAAACGCAGTGGCAAGCCGGGAGAACATCTTGAGGCAGGAGGCTACGTTAGCGAAAGCTTAAAATAGCCATCTGCCAAGATGTAGAAAAAATCCAACACGACGCATTTACGTGTCGCTGCTAGGCAAGGTCGCTGGCGTGTTCGCCACATTCTGAGTTGAATCTCACGGAACTCTTCGTCAGAACAAAAATAATGCTGGTTTCATTGCACTTGAGGGGCACGACTTGAAACGGCAAAGGTGTTTAAAATGTTTTTCTAGTTTCGTGCATCAGCTGCACTCGTCGACAAATGTTCCAGGTCGCCATCTTGACCGGATGCTGTCAAGTGCGCAGAAAAATACTTCCGGTAAATATAAATCTTTATTTATGTTATAATAAAAATTTACTTTTTGATAAAATAAGCAACAATTATTTTACTTATTTTCAACGATGTAAAATTTTTCTATAAAATGTTTCAAGTTCACATATTTTTGTCTTCAGTGCGGGGCAGCGCGTACTCATTAATGGCTATCGCCTTATCCATATTGTGTGCGCGCTGCGTTTCGTGAGTGGCGAAGGCCTTCCCGCTACTGGATTTCTCGAAAACAGCCGCCGGAACTGAAGGTGAGCATCAAGCATTTAATTGCAATCCTGTTCCAGAATGAACGGCGAAGTAAAAAGCGTGTGTTTCTCTCCATGACGATGAGGGCAAGGGTGGGCATTCTCCCAGGCTGCTTCTTTCCCCGATAGTGAGTGTGTGCGTCCCCGGTCAGAAGGGACCTTGTCGATCTGTCGGTTTGCCAGCAGCACCGCTGCATTTGTCCGCGCTTCTCGGGAGAAGATAGCGAAGCGTAGTTCGAGGCGCACATTTTGTGAACGCGTCTCTGTACTGCCCAGTTTTAGGGCGTTTTGTGGCTATGTTTTCACCACTGCTTAGGAAGCAGCAGAAAGAGGGGGTGGGGCGGTCAGCGCGATGTTTTTACTTTCCGCATTACTACGCCAATGGCTGCGGCTCCTGTGCTGAAGGGAGAAAACACAGAATAGTTGGCCCATGCAGGCCGAGTGCCACCTTATGGAGGCTTTCTCGTGAAAAGTTGCATGCTACATGCTGCTGAATGCTTTGGTGTCAAGCGTCAGCGAGAGAACCAGCCAGCCGAAGCACCCATGCGGAAAGCAGACTTGACGCGCTGCTTAATGCACTTGCCTCGAATTGTCGGCGTCCCTTTCCCTTAACGCAGCTACGGGTGAAGAGCAGCGTAACTCTTATGCCGCAGCCAACGTCGAGCGGAGGGAGAGCCCTGTACCCATGCGGAACTTCGCCGCGCAGAGTTCGCGCCCAGCTCTTGCGGAGACGGAAAGTAGAAAAACAAACAAAAAAAAATGTTGGCGCTTTGCAGCAACAGGCATGTCTCCTTAGGTGGTTCAAGGTCAGGACGGTTAGCTTAACTAGCGCCGTTTAGGACACATGGGCTAGTTCGTTCCTGGAACGTGCCGTTGCCTAGTGTCAGGCCAGTTCCTTGTCACGTTTTCTTTTACGCAACACTGCAGGAAAGCGAAAGCGTGGCCAGATAGCAGACCTTTGAAGTCGCTGGATATCTTGGCCGAATAAAGAGCATTTTGCGTTTTCGCATTTGAAACTGATGGTTACGTAGTACACCCGTCGTGTTGTGTAGTAGGTTTGTGTTGCTTATCAAGAGACTGTCAACGCATCCCTGGCAGCCAATGCTGTCATCTGCTTGCACTGCGCACTAATCTAAACTGTGCATCATATTCGTCTACTTCCACAACTAATGTTCCTAGTGCTCATTATGTCGAAGTAATTGTACCTATGCAGCAACTGGCGTGAGACTTTCCTCACGGGAAAGAGGATAACCGACGAACTTTCCCTTTCGAAGCGTCCAGTTGCTGTGCCTACTAGCTGTCGACTGCCGCACCGTTTTTTGCGGGAGTGTCGACATTCGCTTGCGCAAAGGTATCTTTATTAACGGGGAAACCGGTGGCCAATTCGCCTCAGCCCGTATGGCAAAAGGCGATGTTATAAACAGCCCTGAAATAGAGCATACAAGCGTTGCGCGCTGCCGTGTACCATCTTATTGCCCCCTCCTCCCCCCCCCTCCCTTTTTTTTTTGTACTTTAATGAAAATGTACTGCTGAAAGTGTGAGCCTTTAGTCCCCGAATCGGCCTAAGCTCCTTGTCTGCAGAGAGACGAAAAGTCGCGCCTTACTACGATTTTTCTTTTTCTTTTTTTTTTTTTGTCATACTGGCCGTTATGGGCTTTCAGTACTGAATTAAGACGCAATTTGGGCTAGTTGGTGAATATTTAAGCAACCAATAAGACGGACTAAAGACGGCAGGAAAAGGCGTCCATCGTTGGCTTGACTCGTCGAAGAATTTCGCTTTAAGTTGGAAAGTTCTCGTTCCTGAAAAAGGAACATCTTATCGGGTGCAGTGATGGCGGGAAACGTAAGGCATTGAAGACGTACTAGGTGTCAAGCGACTTTGCTGAAACTTTTCGGCCTTGCATTCATTGTATGGTCTAAGTGCTGACGGTCTGTATTTGTACTATATTCGAATTGAAAAGTAAAGCTTTTAAAATGTTAATAAGCGGACCAGCTGACAGTTCGCTTGAAAACTGGTTGTTGGCACCTGCAACGCGTTCAGTGCATTGTACCCGACGTAGTGGAAAACCCGCGGCCAGCCCTGTGCAGTCTTAAAAATAGGCGGGCTTCGGAGTATCCTGGAAGGTCACTCAACCCAGGGATGTTTTTGTTTGGGTTCGTCAGGGCTCTTTGGGACGGAACATTGCGTGTAGGAGCGAAAGCCAAGCCCTTACGGAAGCGGTTCGCCCTCGCCGACGGTCGGGCGCACGAAGCTTCGAACATGCAACGCTTTTGTCGTCTGCTCCTCGATCTTGACACCATGCTCCAGCGGGCCTGCCCGGTAACTATTTACTGTACCGAAGACAAGACCAAATGATAAACTGGTAGCGAAAGTCTCGTAACGCACTAGCGTGACGATAGAGCGGGGCGTGTAAGTCCATTCAGGTTGTTAGAGCACGGCTCTCGTGGCGTCATCTGGGTGATGTGCTGTAAAGTGTGACGTCATTATGCGTGGTGTCATAAGGGCCTATACGTGAAGCGGGTTAATTTGTTAGTAAGCACTATAGGGGGCGCTCGATCCGATTGCAAGCCGTTGTTTGTGTTGCGGGCGGCAACTTCCATGGTACGAGCATTACCGAGCGCATGCTGCTGAGGTCAATTCCTGGTATAATAACCTCCCTCCTGCCTCGAGGGCTTCAGATGATGGAGACAGCTCCGGGTAGCAAAACATGGAAAAACGTAGTACGCAAGCGTTTGCAGTGGTGGTGGTGAAAACTTTATTTCCATAAAAAAAAAAAAAAAAAAAAAGACGATCAATGGGCTTCTTTTCGTTGGCTTCGTGATGTGGCCGTCAGACCGTGTCTTTCGGCGACTTCCAAAGCCCAGCTCACTGTTCGCAGTTGTACCACAGGTTCGAAGCTGGTCACCTCAGCCCCCATTTTAGTGGGTAGATAATAGCCATTCGGCTTTGGGTTGGAGCTCAGGGCACCTCTGTAGGATATGCGCTAAGTCGGCCTTTTTGGCTTCGCAAAGCCTGCATTCGGGGGTGTACAGCCCTGGGTTAACCAGGAATAGTTTCAAAAATTACGAGAGACTTTAGCGACTAAAGTATTGAAAGGCGAAAGCCTGAGTGCCGTATTCTGCTGCGCAACTGGCACTAATTAGCAATTAAGTAAACACTAGTTAATTATTTGTCAATTGTTTAATTATTCATCAATTAGCAAATTAAACATTAATTCGTAATTGATCATTGATTGACATATGACCATATAAGGCACGCAGTCGCGCATATTGTGGTGGTACTCTGATTGGTCGAGACCTCTAATGCGTTATCCCGCCTCAGCCAATCAGAGCCGCCACAAAAGCTGGACACTCTGTCCACGACAGCATGAGCCATTAAAGGCTTTCGCCTTGAAAGGGTTAGAGAATAATCCGATTGGCGCGGCCTCCACGTCACTTGCTGGGTTTTATTGACTCGGTGTTTATCCGGGGGTGGGTATTCTAGTCTGCTATTCCTCAATGTGTGGTGAATAAGTAGGTTATCAAGCGTTGCAGAAATCTTAAAGGAACAGAACACTCGAATTTAGGTCTCGATTTTTTTCGCCGCAGTGGAAAGATTGATGTCTAAAATGATCGATTCCATAAAGGTTTTATGTAGAAAATGTTTACTTGGAATTTTTCAATCAATGCGTGCCCGTTTTTATGTAGTCCGATGCTGGAAACCATGAGCAGCGACCGCGATGACGACTGGTGGTCGACAAAAAAGACGTACCGAAAACAAGTACAACTTTTACTCGCCAGACAGTAATCAGACATTCTTTGCGTAGAATAAAGTCCTTTTCAGTTTCACACTCAATGCTGTTACGACACGATAACGCATGCCCTCGTCGACGAAAGTTTTAGTGGGCACTGTCATTGCTTCATTCACGAAATTGTAAACACTTTGGCACCATCTAGTGACAAAACCTGAAAGCATACCTCTCGCGGTGCGAAAGCAGGGGTGGTTTTTATTTAAGGACGCACTGGAGAGAGCGCAAAATATAATAAATTATGGCAAGCAGTCCTAGAAGAAAAAAAGAACAATGTGCAGTTACGAAAATTAGCGATATTTTGCTGACATGTATAGTCACGTGGGGGGCTACACTGAAAGTACTAGGGTTTCCCCGCTAGATAGCGCCTCGGTTGTTTTTATGCGATTTTCAATGGCAAATTAAATTGTAAAGCCTCTTTTCTTTGATATTGTAGTGCTCGATCTGTACCATATGAGGCAACATATTTTCATCTCCACCATAATCATATTTTGGCCAGTGTTCCGTCCCTTTAAGTAAAACGCTAAAGCATCTGTGCTTCACACGCGAAAAGGTTTTCGCAGGTATCCGTGTGACTAATAGGCATAACTTGCGGAAGACCGATAGTGTGGTCCTGCACACTACAGTAGCGGTCTTGCACACTCCAACAGCGGTCTTGCACGCTCCAATAGTTGTATGTGCAGGATAACTAGTGTGTAGGACCAATAGAGCGTGTTACAAACAAGTTGTAATATTACTGTAATATTGTTGTAGTTGTAATATTGTATTATAACTAGTGTGTAGGACCAATAGAGCGTGTTACAAACAAGTTGTAATATTACAACTGCTGCTGATATGACGCGTCTTTTGTAAGCAAAAAAGAAAAAAAAAAACTAATTTATTCAGCCACATCATGTCAACTTGTACTTGGTGTACTGTAAAAATATTTCGGTAACTAGTACTGGATGCTTATAGGCTCTTACTGGTTCACTTTCAATATCGCCGTTTTGAATGGACGTTAGTGGTTACGGGTTTTGGTACGAGTTTGGTCCCTTCTAGCGCGACCGGTTGACGGACTGTAAAAACGTTCCGGGAGTCGCTATTTGAGCTAATGGTGCTCGGAGTGCACGCGAATGAAGTTTGGGAGTGCACGCGATCGGAGAAATGCTTGCAGACATGTTTGACGGGGTATGGAAAGCAAGCACGCTTTTCGGTCCGAAAACCGAAGCGTGTCATTTTGAAAGACCTAACCGCTCGTCCCGTTTTCGCGCGCCGTTCTTGTCTGCTTCTGGCGCAGCTTCCTCTCATTTTTCACGGCAGTCACTACGTCTGTGACCTGCCGTGCTCGGACCCAAGGAGCTCGACCCGCAAATAGGCAAAAAAAAAAAAAAAAAAAGAAAAAGGCTGTTTTCAGTCATTTCCTTTATCGACTCAAGTGACGGCCCACTTTCGTGCACGGTGGCCATTCGTGTTCGAAGCAGTGAGACAGGAAGAAGGGAGGGGGGGGGGGGGGGGGGGGGGGTTACACTTAAGCCGTCTCGAAACCGGGACCGGGCGACGAGAGCGCGCGTTCCCTTTCGTTCGTACCGCGTAGCCGGGCGCGTACGCGTCGGTTCTTCTGCAGGGTTGTTTAGTAGGTATTGCTGCAGATGACATGTCGGCCGCACTGCGGGTACCTCGCCGCTGACCCCGAAAAGTCCGGTCGCGTGGCTGTCGTCTGGTAAAGGTAGAAATGGTGGGGTTGTGGGCTTCTGAAGCGAGCTGACCTGTTGTTGGGGCCTCCGTTGGTGTGATGACTGCACGTAGAACTGAAAGTTTTTCGGCACAGAGAGCGCGAGTCGTAACTGTTGACAAGCCCTCATTACGATGATTGGAAGTGCAAGCTCGCGTCTTATCGTTGAGGCATTTTACTCCCAGGCTGATGAATCGCCAATGACCAAGTGGCGGGAAGCAGTGCGCGAGCTGCTGTAATGTAATCTCGCTGTTCGTGTGCGACGGTATGCAGAAGCGCCGCGGCTAATTGTGTGCAGAATTAGCGCACGACGCCGTCGAAAATGAGGCCAGCTTGCATGGGCGTTTCTTCTTCTTCTTCTCTCTTTTTTTTTTTTTTTTTTTTTTTTTTTTTTTTATGCCGCTTCGTATACGTAGCGGGGCACGTATGCGCGTGTGCTTCTTTCCGCTTGTTTGGGAAGTGGAGTTTGTCGAGACAAGCGAGTACAGCGCGCGCGCCAGAGATCGAACTTCGTCGTGGCTTACGTTATTCTCCCCTGCGTTTACCTGCGCCAGCCGAACAGCGGACCAGTCGGGGTCAGTTTTATTCATCCGTCTTATATATCGTCATGCGTTTAAAAAGATGAAATGGTACCGAAAGCGGATCCTTTCATCGTGAAGCGAACGCTACTTCGACATCCCGGTATCGTAGCACAGGATTCCGCCTCGCGTATCTCCAAGCATGGTCCCGTCTACGTGAACAAAAAAAAAAAAAAAAAAAAAAAAACAAAAAAAACGAAGATTTGTAACGTGATCTTCGGTGACAGCTGTTTGTCCAGGTTCAACAACATCCTTTTATTAGAGTGCGCGTGACGTCACTGTGTTGGTACACGCTTCACGCCGAGTTGCACCAACACAGGGCACTGCTGCATCGGAAAGTGCGAACTTTTGGAACGGCGATCGACGGGAATACGGATTGCTTTCCTGTATCAGCTATGCGGCGCCCCCTTTTGTTGTGTGTGTCACCCGCTTTATTAGGAGCTGCTTACGTAGCGCGAGCCGTTAACTGCGTATGCTGAGATGTTTAGTTATGAATTTATTCATCTATATTGCGGACTGGTCGCCCGTGCTTCTTTTTATTTATTATTTTTTTTTTTTTGTTCTGCTCTCGCTTTCTTTCTACTTGAAGGTTGTCGAGGCCGCCCTTTCTTTCCCTCGTGCGACGACAGAGTGCGGTGCTTTTCGGAAGCCAAGTAGCACTTGGGGAAAGAAATGTAATTTTAATATCGCTATTCGATCTGATGTCGCCAAGACTGATCGCACCGATTGAGGTTCGACAGGGCATGGCACTCGTCGCGGAATGGTTCGATAGACTCGTCGCGCTACTCCCCGCTCCGTTATATAGTGCTCTAGAAGATTATACCTCCGTCATCCAGTCGCCGCGTGTGTTACCTTCTTGGCTGCTCATTTCGCATTGAGGCCGTTTTTGGCTCGTTACGCGTGTCCATATATAGCGAAAAATGGGGGCATGCTTCTTGTCGTGCACGTGTGTTCACGGAGCAATCATTCGCCAGAAATGTCAACCAATACGTTTGGCGAGAACTGTGACGGTGCGCAGGCCCTTCCGTCGCCGTTCCGTCTTGCCGATCTTCTTTTGACGGGCAACTGAGCTTAACTTGAAGGTGCGTGCGGAGAAAGTGGCGAAGCAAAAAGGATGAGCAAATGTATCTTTCCTGACCATGTGTATCGCGCGATGCTTGTTTGTTTGAGAACATTTGATGCCAATTCAGTGCCCCCCCCCCCCCCCCCCCACACACACACACACACACACACACACACCACCACCACCACGTTCCGGGCCACTGCTGCGGGACAGTTTCTGGCTTTGTCGTATAAAAGGCTTGAGGAGGAAAGTGCCCGTTTGCTTTCAAGATGGCGACAGGTCCTTTCCTCCTGAGACGTGGCCTCCTTTGGTGCTTTCTTTTTTGTTTCCTCGCTGTGTTTGTCGACGCTCGTGAGTTCCGACGCGTCTACAGCGCCTCACTCGCGGTGGGAGGGGTTTGCCGCCTCGGGCGGTGCAGTCGGTCCGTCGAAGCCGCGCTCCTCCTGTTAATCCAATTACTCGATCGGGACCGGTTGGCATGCGGCGTTTCTGCTGCGGGAGTGCTTCTGCCTCTCCTCCCTCTCTCTCACTGCTGCGAAGGAGAAGACTTCGCAAGGTTCTTCGTAAAAATCGCTTTAACGTTTTTTTTTTTTTAAAGTGACATCATTTTGCACGAAGGAGTCAGCTGTTGCAGGCCGCTCTTGCGCGAGTTTTATGGTATAATATGCACTGTCGGTCTGACGACGCCCTCCGCCACTTCCCGCACGCTCGTGACATCATCGGTCCGACATCGCGCTCTTCCTTGTTTTGCCTTTGCTTTCCTCTCTCTAAAGTGCTGTTCGATCGGTTGTTGAGAGACGAGCGCGGCCTTGTAACGAGGGGTATCGATCACTCCATACTGCCTTCTTTTTCTTTTTTGTTTTCATATTATGTTGGTGGGTCGTCCTGAGAGGGTTGTTTGAAATATGGCCTGCCACGATTTTTAGACGGCGATGTTTTGCGATAGTAGCGAGGCGCTCGGTGTTCGAATGGGTAAATTCGCATTGTAAGCGAAGCGCCGATTCAAGTAACTGCTTGGGGGAGGCTTTCGTACCGACGTGTTTTCTTTTTTTCTTTTTTTTTTTTTTCTTCTTCACTGATGTAGTAACGAGCCCGCATCGACGTCCGGTGAAGAAGAATGAGCGGTCGAGTGCGCCTCGCAATTTCGGATCTGCCAAGCGACAGCGGGACAGGGCTCTCGGGGGGTAAAACGCGGCGAGGAGGTTGTGCTACACTCGTGTAGCGCCATGATGGTACTGCTATCAATTTTTACTTTATGCTCGCACAGGAGACTCTAAAAAGTAGAGCTATAAAGCGTTGAAGTAAATGTTTCCACATTTTATTTTCTTACAGTTGTAAAATTGAAGTGATATAAAGGCTGATAAAAGCATACTTGCGATAGTTTCTTATCGTTTCGTCTGCTGTACCATCGTCTGATGGCTGTATGCAACTGTCGGCGTATGCGTCAAGTATCATCATGGCTGCGAACACGATTAGCAAACGAGTGGAGAGGGTTTACATGAGTGCCGCCGTCGTTTTCGCTCTAGTCTTGGTTGTATATATTAACTCCATGAGGGCTCAAGTTTCTCGCGAATCTTAGTTTCGTATATGTAAGTATCTTCCTGGAGATTTTGTCGTAGCCAGCGTGTCGTGGTGTGGTGCAACGCTTACTTTTTTTTTCTTTTTGCCAAACTTTGCCGAGGGTGCACTCACCGATCCACACGACTTGGCCTTTGAGAAAGCCCATATATACACTCCGCATGGCTACTTTTCTCTTATTTGTAACTAATTTTGTTGCTGCTGTTCCCTTCATTCGCTGCAGTCCGATAGATGGCTCCTCCCTCAGACCCCGCTCCCTTGCGGCTAGATTAGACGGAAGTAGTAAAATGTGCTGCCGAGAACTCAGAAGTGCAACTCGCCTATTCGCTGTAAAAAGAAAACTAGCGTGTGACTGCGTTCTGGATGCAGGACCGAGATAGACGTATACCTATTACGTTCGGGCGAAGTAGCAATCAGTCTCCTCGTCTCGTTGCCCGAAGGGTGTCCGTCCGGCCCCTTATCGGGCAAACCCGTACCGCGTTGAAGAGCATTTCGCATTGCGCAAGCCCGATGCTTACTGCCAGGAGGAAAACGAACCGCTCAGCAGAAGCGAGCTGGAAAGGGAGTCGGTCCCCGCGAAGCGCATTCTTCTGAGGGGAAACGAAGACGTTGCGCGAAGGTGACGTTGAACGAAAAGAACGAAAAAAAAAAAAAAAGACACAGCTTCTTTGCCGTACACTTCGCTGCGCTGGCTGTTTACGGTTTCGGCGAGAAGTTGATGAGGCAACGGGAATGAGAGAGAGAAAAAAAAAAAGTCGCCGGCTCAGGTGCGCAATGAATCAAACGCGGAATGTCCATTCGAGACACGTACGGACACCGCCCGCACTTCTTTCTTCTGGGGAGACTCATCATTTCTTTCACTGCTGGGTGGAGGCGGTACCCCCCCCCCCCCTTTCCTTCTTTGTGTGTGTGTGGTGC
Source organism: Amblyomma maculatum (assembly GCF_055883805.1). Taxonomy (NCBI): domain Eukaryota; kingdom Metazoa; phylum Arthropoda; class Arachnida; order Ixodida; family Ixodidae; genus Amblyomma; species Amblyomma maculatum. The sequence goes on along the minus strand of NC_139347.1, from coordinate 67,973,293 downwards.
CCTTACTTTTATGCCACTCAGCCCCTCCCTCTCATCACTTACACACATACACCATATCGTTGAGAACGGTGTTCTCGAGAGTTGCTTTTGGCATTCCGTGCGCGGCGCTGGGAGGTCGGCCATCATCAGCCGACCGCCTCCCCTCTCTTCCCTTCCTCTGCTGCCCTTGCGTCCGATGTGCCAAGGTCGACGCTGCCCAGGCGGCAGCTTGTTAGGCCAATTCCATTGCATTCAGTGCGCCGTTAGATCGCAGTTCTTTTTTTTTTTTTTCAGCATTTGTGTCATGCGACGTAGCGTCCATCTGCCTATTGTTCGGCGAAGCGCGCGTACACGCTGTCTCTCTCATCCACTTTGGGATTGAGTTGAAGCTCGCTAATTGGAAGCTGTGGGCATGTTCTGATCCCTGCTCGGCTAGCATATATACTAGACATCTCTTCTTCTCGCCTCCGTTGTTTTCTTTTATGGCGCGATGGTCAAGTTTGTCCTTTACGTGCGTAAATAGGAGCGCGCCCGAAGGTCACAGCTTCGACCTCGCATCTGTACGGAATTCACCTTGAGCCATCCGCTGTACGGCGTGCCTTAGATAGCTTTTATTACTCTAAACGTAAAATCAATTATTGAAAGTTAACTTCTTAAAATATACTAAATACTCGATCATTCCGTCGGAGCTTTTTTTTTTTTTTTTTAAGGTATTAATGATGTAGTTTTGGCATTAGCTGGGCTTGTTTAGCTTTCAGTATTTAGCTTCGTTATATCTTTGTATTTGGCTTGACTGTATGCTTTTATTTTCAGTGCCGATATTTTAGTGTACTGATCCACCTACCCCTCTTCTAGAGGTCCTGCATAGGGCTTGCAGTATCAATAAATAAAAAAAAAGAAAAACAAATCAGTTGATTCATTATTTTGTTCTTCGATACGTTACGTGTGATACCACGATGGAGGTATACCTCCAGCCGCAGGGAGCCACTGTACGTCATCACGAGAAAGAAAAAAAAAGTACCAGTACTGTATCGCTTTCCTGATTCCTAATGTTTAACGACAGGCTTTGCACTGCGCAAGCTGCCGTCTTTGCCAAAAAGTAACCAGGCGCAAGGCTTGCTTCTCGTCATATATGGCTCGTGCAAAATTTTAAATCTCTGTAATGTGAGAAGTGCTCTTGTCCTTACCCTTCGACACTTTCTGGACTTTCGGGGAAACCCTAGGAACTCTACTATGCGAGTGAGAAGCGTATCACGCAGGCTAGTTACTTTTACCCAAGGGCTGTATTTGCATGGCCGCGTTCCCGGGACCGATTCAACAGTGGGCGTTTCAGCGAGTGCTTTAAACAGTTACAAAAAAAGGGAAGTTCAGGTTGGAAAACGTTACTCTTGAGCCGCGGTTGACGTAATTTACTGTAAAACTATTTTAAGCTAACTGATTAACGCTCTCCAAATGCCCTTTGGGGTGGTTATGACATATGCGGAGTTCGATGTTGTCGAAAAGACAATGTCATATCAGTTTTCAAACGAAGAACTGGTTTCATGAAACGCGGGAGGAAATTCATTGCTTTTTCCCTCACCGAACCGAAACTGAGCGCATTAAACGCGCGCGAAACACTGGAAACGGCACGTACGCTGGTGACTCTTTGCAGTTTACAAGGCTTTATATCCCATCTGATTGATTGCTCTACATGTGCCGTGTCGTGCACTTTTTATTTTTTTTTTCCAGCGCTTTAAGAAATAATTGATCCCAGAGTTGGCATGATTCTCTTTCTGCAGCTTGTGCAGAGTATAGAAAACTAAATTATTCGCTCTTCAGCCGACTGAGGGCTGATGTCATGGATCTGAGCAGTTGTAGAAGTTTAGACGCGTTAAGTTGCACCACGTATTTTCAATCGTAATAGCGTCCGGGGTAATGAGCTTGTAGATAAAAGTAGTCGAATTTCAACCTCATAGGCCACCAGTATGAAAAAAAAAGAAAGATGTCAGACTTTACTGGTAGCGTTTTTAATGCTTCTTTGTGGTTCTTTATTATGGACGATTCGCTTTCTGCGGAGTTTTCGCTGGGATCCACGCTGTCCACATTAACGAGGCATGGCTATTTGCGCAAAAATCTACCCGCAGTTTGGTACAATCTCGTCATGGCAGCCCGTGACCTGTGTTACTTCGTTGTAAGCATGTGCCCCATATCTTTTTGGTAGTTTATCGCATTCCACCTCACGTGAACTGGGGGAGAAAAAAACGCGGGAAATTGTCGCCACACGAGACCTGATCCACGGACCACTGTACAGTACGGTCCAGTGTTAAAGGGAGCATGAGACCGCGTGGCCGCCGGTCTTTACAAAGCACTACCAAGAAAGCGGGTGGCAAAGGATCGCACAAGGTACATGCGTAGTAAGCACGGCTGGCTGCTCTTCCCGAGCATATCCGCATGGTGCCTTGCATTCTCGCTAGTTATCGACGGCAGTGCTTTGCGAAATGTCTCGATCCCACGTTTTCTTTAACCACCTTTAAACCGCGCTGTACCGCGCCGCTACTAGCGGAATGTTTTCTTACCAAGCGAAACCGCGCGATTCGCCACTCCTCTGACAGGTCATTCGTGACGCAGGCCGGGACAACATTACTAGACTAGGCTTCCGAACCTAGTCTAGTAACGTTGGGCCGGATATGCCCGCCAGCTCTAGGTCACCTGAAGGACAAAATTCTTTTGGTAGAGGGCTTGACTATGGGATGGCGGTGTCTGCCGCTCTCCGGCATACCTAGTTTGCTTAAGGCGGGAACGACAGGATGTCTCACGCGCAGTCAAGGAGAACGGTACATGCAAGCTGGGTTGCGACTTGCGGGGGTCAGGCTTCTGCTCTTTTCTTCTTTTTTTTTTTCTTGGCAAGCAGGTGCTGCCGGATTGACCCAGGTTTCGCACCGCGCGCGGCAAATGTGCCGTGTTTACTCGTATATAACGAATGTGCCTTTTCATTGTGAAAACCTTGTTGCGCTGCGAATAACCGACCAGATAGACATATCGCATACATACGCCGCCGCTTTGCGTACATGTTGTGCGCCCGCAAAAGCGACCCTCACATTTTAGGGATGACTGTGCTATATTTGGGCAAAAACGGTACAGGTCGCGCCTCATCGTCGACGCCGAGCTGCTCTCTTCCCAAGTCGAGTGTGTGTGCGCACGCGTCGCTGCCTCGAGTGGTTCTGCTAGCGTGAGTGAAGAGGAAGCAAACCGTGCCAACCGCGTGGGACGCTGACCACTTGTTCTTTTCCAGCTACTGCTTCCGCAGTTGTTTCCTCTGCCTCCCGGAAGGGGGGCAAACGACGCTCTCCTGCTCCTCTCCTTTACTATTTTTTGTTGGTTATTGATCCAATTCCGTGTTTGGACGCATCCAGTGCCAAGAAACGAGGGAGGGAGGGAACTCGGAGGGCCGCTTCGTCCAGTCTAAATACGTTGGCCCGGAAAAGCCTTGTTGCGTTGTTTCAGCCAGTGAACAGCCGTGCCCCTAAATAAGCTCGAAAGACGGGCGAGTGTTTCCAAAATAATTTGGTTAGTTCCTTTTACCAGTGCGGCTCCTTTCGTCGTTTCCGGTATTCCGCGAATCGCACAGCAACACTGAAGGGGGCAAATTAACGAGGCTGTCTAGGAGAAGGAAGAATAGGGAGGGGGCTGGCTGCCTGTCGTGGCGGCGGTCTTGTGTCTCGGTAATCTTTTACTCGTCTCCCGGCATTCTGTACAGAACGGTTTTTCGTCTCCTCCTCCTCGGCTTTGGCTTGCGTTCGAGGTGTCTGTCCACTTGGTATTCAGTGTTCGCTCGTCCTCGCCATTCTCTATCCTCTCCGAGTGTGGGGCGGGTGGCGCTCCGTACACACCCTTTGTATAACCCTTTGTTGTGGTCGCTGCCCTGATGGAGTCAGACTGGGGGTGCTTGCGTTCAGCTGGCGAAAACAACCCGCTGAATCGGCCACACAACAGAGTGAAACGACGACTCCCCCTCCCTCATCCCTTGCACTGCTTATTCCACATTTCGCTCCCAGCCTAGCGCGCGAGAGCGCAGGTCAGTCGACCACTGCCTTGTTTGCCGAAACCGAGACGTCCTTAGTTGCGTGCTTTCTTTATTTTGTTTTTATGCTCTCTGCTTTCGTTTGCTTGCTCTCGCAGCGTCCGCGCGCACACTCGGACTCGTCATAAAAAAAAAAAAAGGTTCACGCCTTCGCTTTTTTTTTTTTTTTCGGCACTCGAGAGTCTTGGCAAACGAGCTGACCAAGCTCCCGTTCTCCCACCGTGCTTATTGGACGGACGGTGCTAGTGCTGCTGCTCATGCGGCGCTCCTTCCGCCATTGCTCGTCTCCAACATCCGCTGTCCACTTTCCATCCTCCCGTGCGGGGTGCTCTTGACGTGGTGTTCACCGTGGATTTGTGTGCCTGTGTGCGTGCGTACGCGGGGGTGTGCTGTTCGCTGTTTTTTTTTTTTTTTCCACCTCTTTTCTGTTGCACTTTGCTCTGCACTCGGCGACACGCGAGTCGCCTGTGTTTTGTCGCCTGGGCAGCAGTATGTTCGTGGAGAATTGGTATGGAGGGGGGATTCTCCTAATCATGTTTCTAATAGTATGAGTAATTTACGCAGCACCTCGCTTTCCGGATTTTGTCTCGTCCCTGAAAGCATTGCGTTGAAGTCACCACGTCACGATTAACCGATCTGAATGCCGAAGCGCACGCAGTACACAAGCGTAGCCATGGCTTTCGCCAGTAGTAGGCGTGAATGCTCGTTTCAAAAACTCGCGAGTCTTTGGGTCAAATATGCCAGCGCAGGGCAACGAGCCCTTGGAAAGGCAGTACGTCCCCGTTCGCTGTAGAAGAGGAAACGAAAGATCGCGTTGCCACTCGTAGGTGGGTCGATGCGCTATGCCTGATCCAATCGCGGTCATTCGATTCGGCCCGGCTTTGTCGTCTCCTGCCCCCTCTTCCTCCTTCCCTCTTTCCACCACCGAGCAAAACACAGCGGCTGGGTCGTGGTTCTAGCGCTCCCTTAAGTGGCCACGCGGGCGGTGTGGTGTGCCCGCGGTTCTGCAGATGCTGCTGCTGCTGCTGCTGCTCTGGGAGCAAATAAGCGCGGCTTCCCCGCTGGGCTCTTATGAGCTCCCCCGGGGGTAGCAGTTTTTCTTGCTTCCGTACCGCGTGGGACCGGCGGCGTGCTGCTAAAGCCCCTTGCAGCGCCGTGACTGTAAGGACGCGAGTCGGTTCGTTTAGGTGTAGCCTTCCTGTCCTGACTCTGGCGCTGTTTTGGGAAAGCTCCAGTTTCATTTCACCCTTTGCCAAGGAAAGGACGCTACCGAAGCGCTACTGTCCGGTTGTAAAGCAGAGGACGAGCGGCCATGGTCTCCCGTGGACGCGCTGTGCACGTGCTGTTTTTCTTTCTCCACTGGCTACCGATTGACACAGTCGAGTAAGCTTTTTGGCTGCCTTCTCTTGCGTCCTGTCTATCCCCCACCCTCCCATCACGTGTTCGGTGTAGCCAACCGGTCGTTATGCATGACGTCTTGGATACATTCAGCAACAGTTGCTCTGGAGAACATAAAATTTGGCCATGTTAGTCTGTATGCGTGTTTCGATCAGGCCTGCTCATGCCGTTCACGAATGCTTTTAGGGGGCCGCGGTAAGTGTTAGTCAGTGGAGAAAGGGAGCGCGCACTGTTTTCCGCCAATTTTTGTGCGTGAGTGACTTTGCGGTCGTCATTCGGCGACATGGGAGCTGCCGTTTTGTCAGCAACTAATTCCGCACTCGTCCAGTGTTGCCTCTGGGCTGTGCAGCTGTCCATTTTTGGCCGCTGGCGTCCGCTCGTCGCTTCTTACGATGGAAGCGGTTACCCGGCGTCAGCGCACTGCACGGTAAGGTTTCGTAATGGATGAGGTGCGCTCCGTTGCACGTGCTCGTCGAACAGTGAAAGTTGGTTGTCGCCACTTGGTTATCAACATTGAAAATTGTCACCCCCCAGCCCTTCTGTTTTGTGCTGATCAAATTTTCCCTCCTGTCTATTTGAACTTTAAAAAAAAAAAAAAACGTCAAAACTGGAAATGGTTCCGTGATTACCGCTGGAAAGTGACTGTATATATAATGTTAAGGTTTGCTAATCTCACGTCTGTTTGCTGAGTGATCGTGACACCGCGTGCTTGGCAGAACTTCGTAAGTGTATCCAGTGACGGTCGGAAGGGGCTAACATTCTTTCCGTTCATCTTTCGCGTGTAGAAGACGTATGCAGGTTGACTCGTGCTTTACGAAGACTGCTGCAATGCATGTCCCGTTGTCTGGGTGGGAGCGTTTGTTTCAGTGTTTCGCAGCTGTATTTTTCATCTGCCTCGATGTTTCTGGTCGGAGAGTCTTTCTTCTGGATCGCCGTTCGTGGTTGGCTAGAAGAGCGACGGGTTCCCTCGGAGAGCGGGCAAGGTCAGCCGTCCGCGCCGGCGCGAAAGTCCGGAACTGGCAGCGTTGACGACGCCGCCTCTGCTGCGCCTTCGTGCGGAACCGCTGTGCTGCCTTGGGTCATCCTCTTCCCCTCTTCTTGGCTATCCGCGGATGCGCATACCTGGCCCCTGCGTGCCGACGATGCGCGAAGGGCGCCCCCTCCGTACTCGTCGCTGATGACCCGCGCGCTGTGGCGTCGTGTGTTGAGGAGGGAGAAAAGGAAAGAGGAATGTTTCTACGTGTGCATGCTCCCGGCCTCCTACAGGTTTCCCTCCACCTCGTCCACCGCCGCGCATCCAAATTTGTTTCGTGCTGACTTTTTCTGCTTGCCTGCGATGTTCTCGCCCCCCTTCTGCGCCGTTGTTCTGCGAGTTCCCCGATATTCCCGTTTCTGGGCCGGTAAAAGCGTGCAGCGTAATGGAAACTACAGAAATCCCTGCTCGTTCGTTAATCTAGGACTTGAGAGAGAGAGAGAGAGAGAGAGAGAGAGAGAGAGAGAGAGAGAGAGGGGGGGGGGGGGGGGAAGAGGGGGTTGCCAAAGTCTCTTGATATAGGGTGTCATCATGCAGACGTCCAATCTTGTATACGATAGCCTGGGCGCTGGAGTCAACGGTCCTTGCGCCCGGCCAGCAATGCCAGCTTGATTTGGTACGTGTTTGTGGCGTTATGTGGTACGTAGGTTTTGGCTGAGTTACACGGCACTGAAAGACTTCTCCGGATCTTTTCGGGCTGCTGCGAGGGCAGCTCGATCTGGCTTTTCCCGCCTCCAAGCTGCACGCTTTTGCAGCGCAGTTACGGCTGCGCGTGGCGAGCGCGATGAGAAAGACGCCGCGCGCGCTCCCACGCGCCCCGACGACGCGTGTAGTACGTCCCCTGCATCGTTCGCGAAAGGGGCGGCTGGCTGCCAGACGCGTACACAAGCGCCGAGCTCGTCTTGTGCAACCGAGATTCTTCGTCTTCTCTGCGGCACGTGTACCGCAAAAGCGCACTTTTAGGGACCCGCCTTTCCCGCAAAGGCCGCATTTCTCGCGGTAATTCCCGGTATCGTCGCCCGGTGGGGGTGGTAGAAACATTTATGGCCAATATTACAGATGGTGGGGGCGCAGCCCCCTGCATGGCAATTGAGTCCCCTCCATGTACGGAGGGCCCTCTTACAAGGGCTATCCTAGCGAGAGCGCTAGCAATAATCTTGCACTAGTCCTGGTCGGAGGTACTGGTGAGTAGGTTCTCCAAGTAATCTAGGGCCGCCTCTGGTGAATGAGGATGTGTGAACGAGGGACAGGTGAGTAATGTGTGTAGAAAGTCGCCAGGTTTGCCACAGAACTTGCAGGAAGGAGAAAACTGGTCAGGAAAGCGGGCGTGGAGAAGGATGGGGTATGTGGCTGTGCGCGTTTGTAGCTTGCGCCAATGGGCAGCTTGTGTTATTGTTAGTCAGGGCAGGGTGTGCATAAGTTCTATTTTCGCGGTAGTAGTTAAGGATGTCACGAAAGGACAGTAGGCACTCCCCGGCATTTCCCGCATTTCCACGAAAGGCTATCGGTTGAAATAAAATTCACTGACGAGAAATTCGAATAAAAGGATACACTTACAAGAAACCGCTGGTCACTGAAACAAGGGAAATTAAGTTGGCACTGTTTTCGCTTTTATTTATTTTTTTATGTTGATCAACGAGAAATTAAGACCGCAATGATTTTATGGATGAAAGATAATTTTTAGAACGAAAAAAAAAATTCAACCACATGCCGTTAGTTTGGATCCGAACCAACGACCTCCGAATTCCTCGTACGGAGCTCCTGAACTAGGGAAGCGGGCTCTCCGGTCTTTCACTTTCCGGATGCATTTATGTCGGCTGTGACAGCTTTTGCCGCTGCCATTGCCGTCCACAGCGGCAGACATGCAGTAGGTTACATAAGCATGTGAAGTTCACAAGTCATACGTTCGGTTCCGACCGTCGGCATGGGGTTGATTAATTTTCTAGTTTTTAATCATGTTTCCACCATAAAATAATTGCACTACTAAATTCTAATTGATGAAAGACAAAGGAATTTCCTTGATTTTGCTTACTGCTGGCTTCCTATAGGCATATCATGAGTTCTTCACTGTCCTGCCCTTTTGCGCTTGGAGAGACAGAAGAATGGGAGATTTATTTATTATTTATTCGTATACACCCTACATCTCCGAAGCATTGCAGCGGAGGAGTGCGGGCAGTTAAATAAAATCACTTAAAGAGAGAACGGGGGTGGGTGTCAAGGCCGCTGAAACTGAAGGATAACATACGAAAGAGTAGGAACACTGCAATCAGTCTACCGTGCTTGGATTGATAGAAAAGTGCAATTGCAAATCACTGATTAGCATTATAGTTGCATCTTGCTTAACGTTTACACCTGCAACCAGTAACCTCGTAAGCATTGTCTATGTAGGCGGGTTTGGCGTCGGTGTGACCTGTTCGGAGCTGTAAGAGACTAGTTGGTATACCGGAAAAAGAATGCTGCCATCGAATAGAGCGTCAAGGAAAGGTTCGCAAGTGACAAAATGGCAGATGTGGGTTAATTAAATAATGAGCCAATTAAGTCAGTCAGTCGTCGAAATAGCCGGGAGGGGTAATTTCGACGTCCAAATGGGGGTCACGTGGCAGTCGACTTTCAGTGACGTGGGCCTAACCTCCGGTGGCGGAAAATTTGAAATGCTTGCGCGTGAAGAGCGGGAAAGGGCGTGGTTTGCGTGCTCAAATGGGTGGGAATGTTTAGAAGGTGTGTAAAGGGAGGTAATCAACTAACTGCAGTCTGGAAAATTCCGATACAATTCCAAGAATTTAAAGAATCGAAGGGTTAACCCCATCATTTAAGCATACTCCCAGATTGTCATATCGATAAGGCTTGGAAAGGATGGAGCGGCAGTTAGCAGAACGTCTAAATATTTAACTGCATTTATAGTTCTCAGTAAGAATGGCATTGACTAGTTTGTAGGTGGATTTATTAGTGACATTAGTAAATTTACAGGTATTCAGAGCTACCACGTTTGGCACGAAGAGGCTGTACTGTTCGGCTAAAGTACTTGTGGAGAGAATCTGCATCATATTGATTGCGAGGTGATTTGCGACGAAATGTCTCATCTGTGAGGAAATGTTTGAAGAGGTATCCTTTATATCAATTATAAATAACTGCGGCCCCAGTCATGCTTCTTTCGCCAGACCCGGTGTGATCACTTCAGCCTTTTTTTTTTTTTTTTTACCTCAGATTGCTACGCACTCCATTTGGTTCCTGTGGTCATTTACCTTCGTGAGTATTTTCTAAGTTGAGAGTTCTGATTTGATGCTTCAGTGCGCTTCAGTAATTTCTGTAAGACGGCATCAGACTATTTGTGATAGCCGAGAAAAGTTTCATCGGTATGCAGACTTTTTTTTCAGCGCTATCTGCAAGCTCGCGAGATAGTCCAACCCAGTGGCGCAGGGCAGGCCTTCGCTCAGACGATGCTGCTGCCTTCTAAGTAGATAATTATATTCCTATAGAATGTGTACAAACTCTTTACAATACAATGAGGTTGGTCTATACGTAGTTACAAAGGAATAAACGCAGATAAAAACTGGTTCTGCATAAGCTTTTCTCTTTTTCACCTTTAGGGAGTGTGCAACCTTCGAGTGTTTTGCCGAATATTATTTGTAATCATAGAGATAACGAAACTGGCCGAGTGTCCCCGGAGAGATATCTGCATGGTCAAGTTGCTTCATGTTCATTCATGGAGGTCGTGCATTTCCTTAGCCGCTCGAGCGTAATAGTGGACGAAGGCATTTTTTCGCCCATTGGAAGCAATGCTGCGAAAAGTATGCTTTTCTTCATTCTTAGAAATGTTGATTTAAAATATAAAACGGCAAGTTTCAACATTCTTTTCAAATGTCTGGACGCTGTTGCGAATACTCTGAATACTGGCCTGCTCTCTCTTTATGTGCCTTTCTTGGCTATCCCCAGAATGCTTTGGCACTAGTGTTACAAGGTTCAGCTACTGGAGTCGGATACAGTGAAAAAAAAAAAAAAAAAAAAGCAGATGTTCTTCAAATGAGGCCGTCTGTAGCCAGTGGCGTCGGCCGGTTGTGATTATTTAGTGTTTGACGCCTCGCACCGTGCTGACCAGATTAAGCGAGTAAAAACGATCCCGTGCCAAGGGATCACTGCTTCATAGAGCTTTTTCACAGAGGCGTCATAAAACGAGCAAGATGAACTATCACTTAGCTACGTGCGCCGATGGCTGCTTGAATTTAGCTATGAGCACTATCTGTAAGGTCCGCGTTATTTTACGCGGAAGGTGTGCCCTAAAATCGCAGTTATACGGTATATGTCTACGACGCCGATGACGCGCTGTTCTCCGTCTTTTCCTTCAACTTCTCTGCGTCTGCGACGAGGAAGATCCGCCTGCTTGCTTTCCGCTCTTTCTTTCTTTCTTTCTTTCTTTCTTTCTTTCTTTCTTTCTTTCTTTCTTTCTTTCTTTCTTTCTTTCTTTCTTTCTTTCTTTTTCTTTGGTGTGGTTGCCGCATAGACCGGCCTTCTTGGGATTGTTGCCTTGAAGGTGTATACGTACAGGTTGACGTATGCGTGTTGTCGCATCTAGAGGTGTGCGTACGTGTGCGTGTCCGTGCCTTGGTCGGATGGCTCGCGTCGCAAAGATTTGCTCCACGCACGTGAGCACGCCCACAAAGTCGGGAGTGTTTTCGGACGGAGTCTGGAAAGATGCATGAGCGCGCGCATAGTTGTCGCATGGTCTCTTCCGTTCAGTGTATAGTTGCGGAATATGATTGACGCCACATCGCCTATTGTATGCTGATTCGTGTACACGGCGAGTAGAGAGCGCTGGTTTTGATCGTTTGCCTCAGATTTCGGGCTATTTGCCTAGAGTACCTCGAGCAACCTACTTCTATCGTACACACCCAGGATTGTACGGCGCTGGAAATGAATGTATTTGGCGCTTGTTCGGCCGCTTTTTACAGGCGAACGCTGTTGGCCTTGCGTTCGCGTCGTTCTTTTCTCCTCTCGTGCGTCTCTATAATTGTGTGTTCGGCTCATCCCTGCATATATCATGTCGCCGTGACCTTCCGGGAGTCCTAAGACCTGATGACTCGAAGGCTACAGACGCTCCTGTCGCCGACCGCGGCGCAGGAGGGTCGGAGCACCGTCGTCTTGCGTGCGTCAAGCTGATTCACCCAGGTCACTTTTACGTTGCGTAGAGCTGCAGGCTGTTTGCGGAGGAGTGCATGTAGTCTACGCATGGCTCCGCGCGAGCCACCTGCTTTCACAGCAGGTGGCTCGCTCCACCTTAACCAAAAAGTGTCCACGTGCTTATTTTAACGCGGCAGCGTTAGGGGCACACGTTCACCGAAAATCCCGTGTTCGAGCGAAATTTCGTATTGGTCGACGGTGACGTCACGTGACATAGAACGCCGGTTATTGAAACGCCCCGCAACGATCACAAAATTACAAATGATGGCGTTACTACATATAGTTCCTGAACGGTTGTCGGGATCGTGGCATCATTCAAGTGTCATTATGGGTAGTGCCTCTGAAGAAAACAAAGATCTGAAAAGAAAAATGGTAAAGTCGTAACCCTAAGCGCTACCCCTTGTTTGGCTGGCTAACCGGGTGCGCTAATAGACCTGGTCTTTGTGTGACCTCATCATACCGCATATAACCATACCAACGCTATATATCGCACTATTAAAGTTAAGCGACACCAAAATTTTTCGCAAGTAAGGCACCTCCGACTTAATTCCCACCTGTGTTCTCTCGTTATGCGATCGTTAGTGTGTGCAACCCGCACTGCGCGTTACACTTCGTGCGCGTGAATGCCAACATTACATGCGTTACTGATGCAGTTGCCTGCGCCAATGGTAATTGGCCTGCTTGCACATGGGTAAAACGGAAGCCCGCGCCTTATCTGCACGGTGCACATGACTGTGCGGCGGTGACGAATATTTCCGCTTTTCCGAGTCAGACGTGCGTGCGAACGGAAGGTGCACAAACCTGACGCCACGCGCTTGTCCAGGCTTCCGGCTGCGCTGTGCGAGCCGTATACTGCGCAGAACGTGTCACTTCTCGTGCACGCTTACGTGCATGGGAAATTGGCCGCGTTGGCAGTTGATGACGGCGAGAGGTGAAAGAGATTGCGCCCGCTTCGTTACTGCGTCGACATTCGCGCTTCTGAGCTCGAGTCCGCGTTTGTAATTTGTAGCTCGATTAATAATCATCTTGGACCCGCCAGGGAGGCGCAGTGGTTACGGCGCTCGACTACTTGTGTACAAGGATGCGGGATCGAATCCCGGCCTCGGCGCGGCCGCTTTTCGATGGAGGTGAAAAGCTAGGAGCCCGTGTGCTGTGCGAGGTCAATGCACGATAAGGAACGCCAGGTGGTCGAAATTTCCGTAGCCCTCCACTACAGCGTCTCTCATAGCCTGAGTCGCTTTGGGATGTTAAACCCCACAAACCAAACCAAACTGCTCATCTTGAGAGAGAGATACTTTTATTGAGAGCAGGCTTGAAATATACGCCCTAGGTGGTTGGGCAGCTTCCTCAGTCCAGGAAGCCGTGGACCCGAGTCAACACCTATAGTCCGGTCGACGAGACCACGCTGGTCATCCAGGCTGGGACTTGACAGCTAGGTCTCCCACTGCTCTTCCGTTAGGTCTCTGGTGATTATGATGCCGCGTGGTCCCTTGCATCCCCGCACCGTACGTTGTAAGCCGTCTGGCACGTCACATAATGGGCATTATTTACATTTGTAGGTGGGGCTCTTCTTGAACTTTACTTTTTTTTTTTTTTTTTTTATGCTTTTACGAAATCTTCGCCACCCGTGTTTCCCATAGATGCATTCGACAAACACCTTTCTCGATTCGAGTTTTCGATCTGTTCGTTTTCTCTGTTCCATCTGCAAGCCTATCAAGCCTATCTGGCTATAGCTTAACTGGCACAGAGCTACGGCATCGGACATGCAGGCCCGGCGGTAGCCCCTGCTTCGGTCCGCGGACCGGGACGAATTTTCGGCGTATGCTGATCACTCCTTAATGGACATTTATATATATATTGAATTGCTTATTGCTGTCTTGCCTTTCTCTTAATAATGTCCTGTCTGTTAATTAGAATGTCGATATTATCGGAAACGTGCTGGGGCGATTGCGCTGGAAGACGTATAAGCACTACTAGCCTTTCCTCTTCTCTCCGAGATGCAGCCTTCCCTCCCTCCCGTTTCCCTTCTCGTTCGAATGAGAACCCGATCCCGTTGCTCTCGTCGTGCCGATGCGTGCTGGCCGGATGGTAGGGGCTGCTAGCCTGCACATCCGAGCCGTCCGCCCCGGCAACAACACTGCAGTGCGGCACTAGTTGCGAAAAATCCACGGTGTTGTTGCGTCTGCTCGCCGTTTCTTCGTTTGTTTCGTGCGCACGCACGGTGTGTGCGAGGTCTCCGCCGTCGCTGCTGGATTGAAGCGGGGATCGCGTTTTTTGTCTCTTCTTTTCGCGCTGTTTCTCGGGAGAAACCGCGCAGGGTCGACACACGAACTCGTGACTGCGCCGCGCCGCCGCCGCCATTGGGCTGTGTGTGTGTCGTCACATTGGCGGCAGGGCTTGCTGCGTGCCTTATGCATGCTTCAACCTCTGCCTTCCCCTCTCCCGCCCCTTTCTCACCGCGCCAAGAGTGCACAACGGCGGGGGATTGAAGCGCACCAAAGGTGGAAGTGAGTGTGAATGAGCGTTCAAGTATGCGCGTGCCCCGAGACAATGCGGCGTGTATCCGCTGCTTTTATTTCCCCTGCCGCTAAAGGGAAAGGGGGGGGGGGGGATGAGTCCACAAAGCTACCGCTGGCTCTTTGTACTCGTGTGCTTGTTTTGCAGTTTCGCTCAAGAAGTGACGTATCTTCGTTTTACATTAATAATCGCCCGCGCTGTGCGAACGAACTAGTTTGCCCTCCTCGAACGAACGCAGGCATTTTTTTTTTTTACCCCTCTTTTTTGTATCCAGCTTTACATACTGGCTTCATGTTCTATGCTCAGGCTGCTCCTTTCAATTTAAGGCGAAAGCCTTTATTGCCTCATCGTTGTCATCAGCAAAAGTGTCACGTTTTTGCGGCGGCTCTGATTGGTAGAGACGGAATGACGTCATGGAGATCTCGACCAATCACAGAGCACCACCACAGTACGCGAGAATGCGTGCCTTGTAGGGCATATGCCAACTGATTAATGAATAATTATACATTACTGAAGTACTTATTAATGAATAATTAACAATTACTCGTTGTGACATGTGCCTAACTAAGTACTAATTAATTATTCGCATTACTAATTAATTAATTGCTGTTTAATGGCACCTGCGTGATTAATTACTAATTAATGCCTCGCACACGGTAAAATTAGCCACACAGCAGTAAGCGTAGAACAACTGCGAAGATACAAGCGCGATCTCGGCGCTGACAAGCGGAATTCACTGAATACTAAATGCACTCGCAGAATGTGAAAGAGTAGTCGCTCGCTTTACTCGTAGCAGCATTCGTCGCTAAATGCGCAACAGTCGCGTAGCGGAATGCAGCACTCAGGCTTTCGCCTCTCATCACTTTAGTCGCAAAGGTGTCCTCAAATTTTTTTTGTCTTCCCCGAGCTTCGTGCAAAATCGGTGGCTCGCTTATCGCTAGTCATTTGCGTCAGACTTTCAGAAGTCTTGCCCGAACATTATTATACCCTATCGCACTTGCTCTTTCGAGAAGTGAGACCCATGGGAGTCGAAATAGGCGTTGTCCGGGTCGGACCAAAGTTTGGAAGTTGGCGCATCGTCACGCCGCTTTCAGTACTCAGGGAAGCTTTGCTAGAGTTTTCGTGCTGCTCCCTTCCACTCCCCAGATGGGGCTGGGACAGGTAGGTCACTGCCGCTTGCGGCGGGGGCTAGCCTGCCAGAATTTTTATCTGTTGTAGGCCGTCATTGCACCCGCCACCGTTTCGGTGGTGGACGACGGCTGTTATTGCGGCGCGCGTCTTTCTTTCCCTCTTTCTTTTCTTTCTTCTCTATTTTCTCTTCTGTCTGCACGAGGCAGCGGAGGTGGCTCAGCTACAGAGCCAGTAGCAGGCCCGTGCATTTTATTTTCCTTCTTCCTACAGCCACAACAACGCGAGGTCATGTCCAGCGGGTAACCAGTCTTGCACTTGTCTGCGTTGTCGCTGTGTCAGAAAAGATCTTTATAAGTCTACAGGGTCGTGTCGTCATGCGGAATTGAAATTGTGATTATGTAGGGACATGACTAAAACGTCATTGTGCCGTGCAAATATGTAAATTACTCAAATGAATGTTTGGGAGATTAGATCAGAATTGAGCATGCGTGACCTTCATATGAGAGTCGGGTGCACGCTGCTTCTAGGCCACCGACGCAGGTTCGTTCGACTTGTTCAAAGAAAGACCTTGTGTTATCTTACTATTAGTAAAACCATAGTCCTTCAATACGACTCTTGTAAAGACTGGTAAAACGAAACAGTGCCGACGTCCGCAAAATGATAGACGGCTCCAGGCTGCTCGAGGGAGCCCTGAGCTCAGACGCCCCTGAATTTAGGCTACGCGCATGCCCGGTTCATCGTGCTGGGTTTTAAGTGTCAAACGCGCGTTAGGCTGCGCGTTATAGCGTGAATCCGCTTGAACTTTATAACCGCATTGCTCGTTCAGGTGGAGTTGGTGGCGTGTGAGTCATAACTCGGGACGCAGCTTGTCGGCCCCGTGCTGACGGGCGAGCGTGCGTGTGCGACCTACATACGGTTTTATCGGCATCTGGTCGCGAGCTGCCGCCACACATGCAGGGAAAACGCGCTCGGATGTTTATACACTAAGCCACAGCTCGTGCCGAAAATACTTTCACGAATTCGCAAAATTCGCTGCTGCGCCGGTCGAGCGCCGGAAACGTCCGCGACTGAACTATAGTAGGCGCAGTTAATATACGAATCATGACATCACGGTTGATAACTCGGCATTAGTCGTAATACTGAAACTGGTGCGCACAACGCCAAGTGGCAGGCACGTCAAGTGACAGTGATCCACAGATTCGCAGAAAACTCTCCCAGCTGATAGCCAAAACGAGCTTCGATCTGTTGTTCGAAGTATTAGCCGACTCTGTGCTGACATTTAGCTCCGATTTGGCCACTGCTACGGTATACGGCTCCGATACGGTTCCGATACATTTAGCTCCGATACGAAACGGCATAGTGATCGAGGCTTTGCGGCGCTGCAGGAATCCAAAGCATGCTACTTTTCGAAAGTAAACTTGAATACTTTAAATCGGCTGACAAAATTTTCAATTTCGAAGTTTTCTGCCAACGTCGGTTAGTATCGTGTAAAAAAAATGTTGGAAGCAGAGCTGTGTTGTGAAAGGAAAACTTGTGTTTCGAATGGTCCAATTTAGGGGCATTTCAAGGGTTAATTAGCGCGCTAATTGAGCCTTCGAACGGCGCACTCACGCGCACCTAGCGTTCGCAATCCCGTAATCGGAGTCTCGTTCGTGTCCATGCTTTCGCCAAGTGTCGTCTACATTACTGCCGGCGCCGCCTCCCAGGTGTCGTCCGGCGCACGCACACTCTGCGCGCATTACCTGGGCGAGAAAATTATCGGCCGGGGCCGCGATTACCTTCGGTCTTTGCGCAGCGGGCTCGGCATTGATTGCATTGGCGCGCGGCCTCGCGCCGCCGCGTAGAGGTGTGTTCGTGTCACCTTGTTGCTGCTGTCTCTGCGACGGGCCCGAGCGCGCGTCGGCCCCGCAGCGACGACCCGGCGCCGTAGTAGTTGCTTGACCCACATGGCGCCATACCGCTGTAGTATTGTGGGGAAGGGGGACGACGACATCGGAATGCGGCGCACGCCACGTGTCTTCCGCCGCGCCCGCACGTCGTTCGTTCGTTCGTTTGATCGGAGCGCGTTGATTGCGTGCAGCCCGGGACGGTGCGCTGTCCCCCCCCTTGCCGCCGTAGTCGTCATCCTGCCGCAGTGCGCGCGGGCCTTTCTTTTTCTCGCTCGAGCTTTTTGGCGTTTCGGCGTTCCTTTTCTGACTGACCGGTTGAAACTGTCCGAAGCGGGCAGTTTTCGCATCGAGGAAGCGAATTGGAGTTCGTGCGGTTTGCTCGGAGTGTGTGTCGAGTTATCTGCGAAGCGAGCGTTTATCGGAAGTTTCCGGGAACGCGGGGGCGAAGAAAAAATATTTTTGCACCCGTGTTGTACCAAGTGAAAATGTTAGCGGCACAGCTTCTGCCCCCCCCCCCCCCCCCTTTTTTTTTTTTGTGAGGTTTTAATTGCGAACCTTTAAATGTGCCCATGTATACGGTCATTCATTTTCATAACCTTCGCGTGCAGAACCCGGCTAATACCCCGGTCAGACGAGCAAGTTTAGTGTCACTTTCAGCGAGTGCACTCGCCTTTAGTGTCATTCGCATCGTGTCACACGATGAACTTTAATGACACTCGCTGCCGAACACACTCAGCGCAAAGTGAGTTTCGGGAACTCACTACACTTTGTCCGGCAGGCGAGTGTGTAGTCTCGACAGCAGGACACTTCATATTACTTATGCATTTTTTGATAATTACAATGTTTTGAAATGTTTATAGTAATTTTATGAGTGTTTCTATTAATAGGCAAGGGATTTAAGCTGTCACCAACTAAAAACAATGCGTACACCTGAACAGCTACCCTCGCTCTAAGTGCTTGCGCTAAGACGAAGGCGTTCGTCTGCTGCTGCACCTCATCAACGAAGTTGGAGTTATTTGTAACCCAATCTCTAGAACGTCGTCACTTGACACGGCAGCATTTCGCTCAAGCGCCGGCCGAAGACAGCACCGCGTTTGCTCCCGCAAGCCGCCAGTGCCGCCAGCTCCAAGCTAGCACCTTTACGGCGCATCCGGCCCCGCTGTCACCGGCGTCAGAAAAGTGTTTTCCCGTATATAATAATCCCTGGAGTAAAGCAATGTCAGAAATTAATCCTTGTTGGGGATCGTTGACGCGTACCGAGTCGCTAGCAGGAGTAATAGCTGCGATACAAGCAAACTTCTGCTCACTACCTCAGAGCCATCGTCGCCGGCGGCGCGGCGCAGCTCACCCTTGTAGTACACGTATACGCTAGCTACGCTCCTAAGGAGTCGTCGATTTGAATTGCACGTTTCTCTCATTATTCTCATTTCTCTCAAGGCAGTGCCACAAGTGAGCTATATATCCGATTAAGCTGGCCATACGAAAACGCCGCCCACTGATACTTCGATGCGAAACAAACTATAGGCCTAGCGACGACCACGGAGGAGCGCACGGCCAAGCGCTACCTGCCCCGCGCGCTCTGCCGTTCACGGGCGCTCACGGGCGGCATACTGCGGAAAGCTAGTAGCATCCGGTGCTGTGAACGCTGCGAACTTCTCGCCTACTTTCGTGATGCTGCGGAAACTGTACATACATTTTCCGACGCTGTGTTACAACTACACGCCAAGCAAACGCTGTGAAGACGAGACGATGCTGCCGTGCGTGGGTGTTGCGCAGCTGGACATTTCAGGCTGCATAGAAGCGCCGTCGGAGATGATTTCGTGTGAAAAATGCACGCTACTCTGAATCATACAACTCGTGCACTTTTCGCGCTCGAACACCGGTGACTCCGTTCCATAGGCGCTACCGGTTAACGATGCAAATCAAAGTCGCAAAGCTACGTTCGCGATAACCGCAGTTAGTAGCGCAACTATACATAATAAACGAGGTCGGTTTTGCTTGTAAAACAGCAGTAACCATGCATGTTAGCGAAAAGCGCGTGCGACATCGCGATGCCTTTTTTTGTTTTGTGAAAACCATGTACTGAAATGCACAAATAAACTGAATATTAGCTTAAGGTAATTGTGCCTGCAATAAAATTGAATTTTAAGGTATTTTGTGAAAACTAATTTCCACATAGGGCTGCAGCATCCGCATCGGCACTGCCGTCATTTCAAAATGACACTTGATTTTGCCGTGTGACAGCGAGCACCGAAAGTGTCACTCTTCCTATGTAAGTGCACTTCGTGAAAGTGTCACTAAACTTGCCCGTGTGACTGGGGTATAACTTGCCCCTGAAGTCCTATTAGACGTCTTCCAGCAGCTACTACGCGGACGAGAATCCCTCGCGTCTGAATACAGGACCGTGACTGAGTGAAAGTTATCGGTAGCGGCGTGTGGGAGGAAGGAAATATTTGCCTCCTGGCATTGCTCGTGTGGTATAATATTTGAGGTCGGAGGAAATGTCCGAAAGTAAATGGGCGTGTACAGTGCGCCATAGCATCCTTCCTTGGTAGCACATAATGTTGCATTTTGTTAGTGGTTTTCCGACCAACTCGCTGCGTACGACTGTCCACTCATTTCGTACAGTTGAGCTCTTCGCGCTTACACTCCGTTTTTATTTTTTTCCCGGGTAATAAAAGGGCAGCAGCCCTTGTAATACCAGAAAACCGTAGCAGCGCTGCCGCATATGCGGCCTGGCTTTACTGCTATAGCCAGCCGCCTGAGCGGAAAACGTTGCGGTGAGTAAATAGGGACTAGTATTTCTTTTATTTTACTGGCAGTTCAGAAACCAGGTGATCATGTTACCCCCCCCCCCCCCCCCCCATCTCTTTTATACAGCTTTTAATAAAAGCATTGACTCAATTGAAGTCGCGTCTCGGTTGACGTTTATTTTCTAATCCTCCTACTTCGTGGCTGCGGTTTCAGCAATGGTGGGCGTTGCGAGGTTCCGCTTGCCGAGCCCTAGATGTCCTATACCTAAGGACAGTTTTCGACTGGCTGGTCATGAAGGGCGCGCGCGCGCCTCCAGGTTTATTTTCGGGGAAACGCAACTAGACGGGTGGTCGGTCAGCTCGCGGCCACTTGCACTCTTGCCAGGTTTGCGGCTGTCATGCGGCGAAAAATAGTAGTCCCACAGCGTTGAGCGACAGGGGTCTTCTGTACGAATGTTTAACCATGTGCCGCACGCTGGCACATATCGCCGTTGAGGTGCTCTGTAGCTGATCACGAGGTTTCACGTTGGATGGACGTCTGACGCTAATACCTTTGCTGGGGATCGAATATCATTATATTCAGGGACAGCCGTACTGTCTGATATTTTTCGGAAAATCTCTGTACTGTTGCCATCGGTGTCCCTCTTCAAGGAAGCCTGAATGAGAAAGTATGCAAGTTTCATGTTTCTTCCCCTGTGTGTAGATTTAACTTGAGAGTTGGACATGCGAAGTGTAAGAAATAGTGCAGTAAGATTCATAGCCTATAAATGAAACTAGTACAGCAGGTCATGAGCCGAGGCAGGTTGCACAGACTTTGAAACATGCTCCGTTAACGGCCCCGTGCACGGTGGAGGTGTTTCGCCGGCAAAATTTTGCACTCGCTTTTGGTTGCGCGACTAGGCGCGTCATGAGGACATGTTTTTACTGTTACGCGAAAGGATGGCATTCGGAGCGCACGACATTTCGTCGGCCTATGCACGCCGGCATTAATGGCGGTTCTGTAGACCGTACAAAATCTACGCTGCTAGTAAAGTATGAACCGATATGTCCGGCATGTCTGTCAGAGGTAACAGCGCCCTGGTGTAGCCGCCAGTTGTGTGGGGAAATGGGGGAGCAGTCATTTTCTGACATCACTGTGTCGTTGTCTTTATCCCCACACGACCCTGTACATACATACATAAACATAAATGCGTTGCGCGCGCGACGGCATTTTCTTTTTTTTTTTTTTTACTTCCCCGCTCCTGATGATCGCCGGTTGACGCCGCACTCTTCCGCCGCCGGCTGTGCTAACGAGCCCGCTGTTCACGTCGTCACCCCCCCCCCCCCTCCTCCCCTCCACTTAGAGCGAACGACGCGAGTTAAGCATGGTAGGTGAGCGTCACCACGCCCAGAAACGACGCGTGCATCAATAGAGTTTTAGAATAGGGGGCCCCAAGCTTTGGGGCCCCCAAGGAGCTTGGGGCGTCGAAATGCGCATGCGCAGAACGTAAGGCGCGCTTGGGGTCTTGGGTTAACGCTTGGGGCGGCCCCTATTTTTCCAAAATAGCGTTCGCCCCAAGCCGCCGTTGGGTCGCTTGGGTTACGGCAACATGGCGGCGCTCGGCCAAGCGGCGGCCGCTCGCCTCGGCACACATTCGTCGTCACCGCTCCATGGTGTCACGCGTTCATGGAAAACGAAAGGCCAACGAAGCTTATGCTATGTCTCATGATGCCCGCACAACCAAATTTTAGCGATAAAACGCACTATATTTTCAGATTGCTTCCGGATTTACCGAGCCGTTAGGCTTAGCGAGTTTGCCTCCTTTGGTTGCCATGGGGACCAGACGGCGGAAAGCGCGGAAGGTTCAAATGAGGTTTCCCGGTCTCGGTCTCGATTGACAATTGGCCGATTTCGTCTTGTCTGATGAACACGGTTTATATAACCGGTAGTCTTAAGATAGTTTTTGCACAATAATAGTACTTTTTGATGAATAATATAACGTTGTTTGCTTTTATATATTAAAATGCTTTTCCTTGGCTACCGTCGTGGCGCTGCAATCGACGAACGCAAGCCCGGCTCCGCTGCGTCGGGAAAACCCCTATTCTAAAACTCGCCGCTCGGCTAGCACGTTGCGCTGCCGCGCGCTATTTCCTTGGGGGCCCCAAGCCTTGGGTCCCCCTATTCTAAAACTCCCAAGTGTGAGCGCGCGCAACCGGTGCGCGTCAGTGAGCGCCCGCATTGTCGCGTGCTTAAGCGACAATGGCGTACTCGCGTTTCTGCGCCGTGCCGTCTTTGTCGGTGTTGTGGGTGGTGTCGTCGCCTGTCTTTTCCCTGTTTTGCGCGTGTGAATCGAGCAACGATTTGGCGCCGTGCGCGCCCGCCCCCTCCACTTCGCTCGCTCTGATGGCCTGCCGCCCGCGCTTTCAAAGTTCTCAGGCCGCTCTGTTCGAAGTGGGCAGGGAAAATCCCTCCCTGCTGATGGCTGGAAGCGGTGCAGATGTATATGCGACTGCACTGCCGAGCTCGGAAACGACACCTCTCGCTTGCGAACTTGAAGAAAGGATGGCCCACTCGGAAGGCCGGAAAAGAAAGATTGGCGCAAGACGAAGTGGAGAAATGCCGAAATTGGCGTATGCCTTGGGAACCATAGTTAGGTTGGGCTTAACTACTGGCTGGTAAACTAATCTCAGCCGCGTTTTTTTTTTTTTCTTCTACAATCTTCAGGTCATTCGGTTGCTCACGTGGACAAATTTGAACAGAGGCGTTTTGTTCCAGTATAGCGTACTGTTTTGTCTAATATCGGTGGTGTTGTTTGGCGCAGAATTCTCGCTTTTCTCGCATTAGAGATATACTAATCGACCTAAGCAAGCGAATAAAGCCTGATAATCTCGGCAGCATCCAAGTTCACTTTTCAGTGATTTAATATGCTGCCCTTCCCCTCCCCTCCCCTCCCCACCGGCTTCGGGATGGGACAGACTTTTTGCCCTGGCAAAACTGCGCGTTTCTATATAGTGGACGCGGGGCGGATCACCGTTTTGGCTTTCGCGGAAACCCACCGCGCGCTCCCAGCATGCCAAGGGTTCAGAAACGTGAAATTCGGAGGGCGTCAAAGAGCTCCAACTTAGTTACAGAAAGTGGCTCAAATGCTTTCGCCGTTCCGTGTTCTGTTCAAAACGAACGGTCGCTGAAGTAAAAACAAACCTCATTACATTGTACCGTGGTCAGTTTTTCAGAGAACTTTGCTGCATCCGTTTCTTCACGTTTTTTTTTCTTTTTTGCCGTCTCTACTCGGTTCGTTGACACATTATAAAAATACTGAAAGGTATGCGGGACGTATACCCTCAAGAAAAAGCAAATGATACCCCCCCCCCCCCTTTTCTCTTGCTATCCCCTTCAATGCTTTTTTTGTTTGTTTGTTTGTTTGTTCCCGTGCCTTACTGTTCAAGTATAAACTTTGCCCTTTTCTTAGCCCTTTATATGTACGTACCTTCGAACGATGTTTATTTCATATTGGCCGCTGAAAGGTTTTTTTATCGAACTAACGCCGCGTGGGTGAGGGGAAAATAAAAACGAAGCTTCAACTCGCCCTCTGGCATGAAAGGACGCACTCTCGCGTAGCGCGGGAGAAAAGTGCCCTCGACTCTCCCTTGTAGACATGCATCACCGGCTGAGGTTGCGCGGAAGTGCACTTAACGCGGCCGCACGGCAGTTTTGCAGGTGACCTTTCCTCGAGTTACGCTTCTTCCTTCCCAGCAAGCCACCCACTATGCTTCTCTTGCTCTCTACCGTCCTTGTTCAGGCCCCGCGGTTGAAGCGCATGGCTCTTGCTCTTGGTGGAAAGCAGCGCGGATGCTGGACTCGGCGAGTAGCGCGTGCGCGGGAGGCTGTTATGGTTTTTACTCCCATCTCGCGCTCACTCGGCCACAAGCCAAACCGTAATCGACAACTCGCCATTGTTTTGAGGATAGTTTGCCGATATTCATGGCCTTAAGCCGTACTATATGAATTGCAAATTTTCGTCGGTTTTCGTCATAGTGACAGCACTCTGGCTCGAGAGTTATCGAGCTTTTGTCAGCTTTTACGTCTCTACAATTTGCATATTAGTGTCTCTTTTTCGCATAAAGACTCTCCCATTGCACTTCCATTTTACAAGCAGTTAATTATGTCCCAGTCAAATAAGTTTCAGCCGGGCGCTGATGTGCTTTGAATTTTTATTTATAGATCTCATTCATCAGTGTGCGCATGCGCATAAATGTACACGTGCATTTGAGGAACGGTACAACGTTGTTTACGCTTGTGCCATTTGCAGCGCACGCAGCGCCGGGAGCGATGTGTACGGTACGTCCGACTATTTACGTCTACCGTTCTGCGTGTTCTCTACGAGTAGTGCCAGCCTACGGAAGCTGTTCGCAAAAGACCCTTCGCTGCGCCTTTTTCTTCTCAATTTTCGCCTACCGGGGGTAGGCCTTTGCGAATTTTTTTTTTTTTTCGTTAAAGTCGGCGTTTAATATATGTTGGATCTTGGCACCCTTGTCCGGAGTTAACTTCTTTTTCTTGTTGTGTACAGCCAGGCGTCAGGACACCCACTCTCACAAATGTGTGATGCCACCGAAACGGCTTGTCCGTGTGCGTGACTGCGGTCGCGCGCAGAACCCGCTATATTTAAATATTTCAGGATGGGACGTACATCCAGAAAGGAGGAGTTTGTTTTAAAAGCGTGGTCGTCCAGGGGCGCCTGAATAACTCTCTTCTCTTCCGACACTACACGGACGTGCTGAGCGATCTCAGGGTGGAATTTGCAAGCCCAGGGAAAGGATAGCCTGTGCTATCAAGCTGTAGCTGTCTCAGGTCGGGTACGCAGAATATGAGGGAGTATTGTTTGTGTATGGCCGGTGACGACACCTCCACAGCTCGCTATTGTATTATAATATATATCTACACGCGGTGCTTCATAAAGTCCGTCCTGTGTTTTGTAAGCAAAAAGAAAAAAGTGTGTGTGTGTGTGTGGGGGGGGGGGGGGGGGGGTTAACGTGCTCTAGAGGCCGCTTTTTCGGCATAATGTACCTATATTGATGGATATCAGAAAACGGGTTATCTTTAGCTAGTCAGCTGGTCAACTCTTTTCTGATAATTAACTTTTGTTATGGCTATGCCGTTGCAATAAGAGATTTGTCACTAGCTGTTTGTGAGTTTTTATCATTTCGAAAATGTGATGGTCTATTGCCAGGGCACATTTTTTCGAAAAACCTACCAGTCTAGCGGTAGGCGCTATGTTGGCGATGGTTGCAGCGGGCGCGGAGCCATCTCAATTATAGGCCTGCCGCTGCAACGGCCCCTGTGGAGCCAAGGCCTCAGCTGACTTCATTTGCCTAAACCCAGATT
Organism: Amblyomma maculatum; assembly: GCF_055883805.1. Lineage (NCBI taxonomy): Eukaryota > Metazoa > Arthropoda > Arachnida > Ixodida > Ixodidae > Amblyomma > Amblyomma maculatum. The sequence goes on along the minus strand of NC_139347.1, from coordinate 67,947,996 downwards.
GAGAGCACCACAATCGCGCCACTGATGCGATATTTTTTTTTTTTTGTATTTCAAGGGCTTAAATTTCTTTAGACCTTAGAAAAGAGATACACACGCGAGGCTTCCTTTTTTCGAAATAAATGCAATGAGTGTTTCAGAAGATGCTGTTCAACTTTGCAAGTAAAGGTTTTGCCTAAATGTAATAGTAAATTGTTACTTAATAATTAGTTAATTGCAAAATAAAAATGCCTGTGGTGCCTCAGATGGCTGGCATCTGTATACAAGTGGCCTACCTCAGATATTTTTTAACCCTTCGATAAAGTTAGCTTGGACACCCGATATATTCGTAACATAGCAGCATAATAGGACGGATCGAGCGCTGTTTGTATAGCTTGGCCTATTTTGTTTAAGGGCCTCAGTAGTGATGTCGTTCCTAACGCGAACTTGGGCTGCTACGTGCACGTCGCTTCAGGGACTGCTATCTTATTGGTCGACGCAACGAGATAAGCGGCGGAATGAAACCAGGACTCTTCCACGTTTCGGAAACCTTTATGCTTGTCTTTTTTTTTTCTCGAGGGGGGAGGGTAGGGGGGGGGGTGTAGCTTCGTTGTTTCCTTTTTTTTTTTTAACAAGCAAGCAAGTCTCAATGTCGCTATCGTACCGCATTCAGGCTCAATGCTACGAAGGTCCGCTCGTGTCCTCCTTATCTCTGTGGCCGCTCACTGGAGTGCATCGCTAACTGATAACTTTGCTGCGTGCCACATCACTTCTCGGGGCTCGTCCAACTTCCCCTCTTCGTAGCTCAGCTAAAAGAGAATAGTCCCATACTTCAGATCGTGTTATCTTGGCCTGCGGGCAGCATGTATAGGGTGTTGCGCTTTCTGAGCTTTTTTTGTTTGTTTGTTTGTTTGTTTGTTTTCTTAAATGTGGGTAGAGCTTGTCTTAGAACGCACGTATGGCTTTTGTTTTGCAATTATTGCTTTCAAAGAACAAATTAATGACTTGTTTTATGAGGAGGGGGTGATTTAATGTGGCAGCGTGTAATCAAAAATCATTTTTCTGGCTGTCAGCATGACTAACATGCAAATGGCAGTAGTTGGAGCTGTGCTTGTAGAATAACCGACATCTCCGTTAAAGAATAGCTGAAGTTCATTGAAGTAGTAGGTAAAGCAAGCGCAAGTGAAAGTTTGCTGAGGCTGACATGTTATCATTTGGTAGTCGCGATGGATTGGGCTAGAGACTGGTACATGAACCTCGTCTTGCATGGCAGCAATGGAACTGCCGCTCAGTGGTTGTAGCATCTGAATTATTGCGTTTTCGTGACGTCCCCCCCCCCCCCCCCCTCCCACTCTTATTTTTTTTTTTGTCAGTGCCCTGCATGAAGTTGATAAACCTGCTTAACCGACTGCTATAAGGGAGTGATGATAAAGAGCAGTGCTTGGCTAGCGGGCGGCAAATAGTTGGTGCTTTCTGGTCTCCAGCGGCCTTGAAAAAACATCTCAAATCGCACAACTGCGCCGCTTATCCAACATATACAATGCGTCGTGCCAATGAGTAACTTTCCTAATTGATCTTCTAACTCTAATTATCGAGTGTAGCCTATACTCAACATCCACCTAGCTATCTCGCCTCGGATTCCGGGCCGTCATTCCGGGTCGGTGAACGCGTAGCGCTTTAAGTAGATGGACCTTTTTGCCGTTGTCTCGTGCGCGCTGCGATTTGAGTGGTACACTTCCGTTGGTTGGGAGCTTCGGTGTCTTCCTCCATATGAGTGAACCCCCCCCCCCCCCCCCCCCCCCCCACCAACCTACGGGGAGAAGGTCGTGGCCATCGTCGACAGCAACAGGCTTTCTCTTTTGAGGGACGGCGCGCGTTCTCGGTCACGGCGGCGGCTTGCGGGCAGCCACCCAACCTGCGATTGACAGCTCTCGGAACGAGAGACGAGGAAGAGGCATTGGGAGCGGCAGCGGCACTCGGGGGGCCACAGTCGATGGCTCTTCCTCGCCGCCGCTTCCGGGTGAAAGACGGGGAGAGAGGGGCCCGACGTGAGAAAGAAAAGGCCTGCAGAAAGCAAAAAAGGAGGGACGGCAGTCGGTCCTGTGGACTCGCTCACGTGACGCGCGGACGGCTGACCTCGATTGACGGGCGCTGTCTCTTCCGGGGCGCTGCCGCCGCCGTTCTCCCGGGACGACGTTGTAACGACGTCCGTAGGACGTCATTCGGCCAAAGAGCACCCCTCCCTTTTCATCTTTCCGCTACAGTGGCTTGCAGTTCGCTTTTCTGCTACTTTCTGCAGCTTGGTGGCCGCGAAGAGAGAAGCACAAGCTTGGGGGCGATTTATACGCCACATCGACGGTGATAGCAGCCGGCGGACCGATAGCGCACGTTCGCAGCGTCGGGTGCGTGCCTCGGTAGAGATTTATGGCGCTCTGGCCAGTAAGCGAATTGAATTTGGCCTTTTGTTTTTGCCTGACGTATCTGCGTGGGCGTGTGTGCGTGCGCGAGAGAGACCGACGCTATTGTGGGAGCACATATTTACTACCGTCTCGATTGCGCTTCGTGAACGCAGGCTTCCGAGAGGAGCAAGGGCTGGAAACATTAATCAAGAAAAATCTGCGAAGAACGGGGTCAGCTATGGGAAGAAGGCGACGAACTTCTGGAAATCCCCTAACAACGCTGCAATAACGGGGCAACGAAGAACGTCACTGCGGACACTGGCATCGTTGGCGTTTTGAACGGCGCATCTTGCCGTCTGACAGCTTTCCGTGTTAGCAACTCTGTGCAAGGCATCAGTGTCCTTGACTACAGTGTACTAGAATGTACTTTGGCAGCCTTGAAAAACAAAGAAAAAAAAAGGGGGAGGGGAGATTCTGCGGAGCCCTAGCGGCAGGCTGTCTGAACGGCGCGAATGGTTTTCCTCGGTTGTGCTGCGCGCCCGACGCGGTTTTGTATCGAGTGCGTGCTATATAGTATACACCGTACGGATCGTGGCTTGCTGACACATAGGGGCCCTCAGCTGGCAGTTGCGCTGTGTGTAGCATAGTCTACAAAATACGTGTCCGAAATCATCATGATCAATTAGAAGGGATTTTTCGGCGCCTCTTTAGCCGCCATGGATCTGAGTTTCCGCTGCACCCGGATGTTCAGCTTGCTTTTACCGATTCTGTCACAGTCTCGGCAGCCACGTTTCGATGGGTGCAAAACGAGAAAATTCCCATGCGCTGACACTTGAGAGCCAATTGAGAACTTTCGAAAGATAAGAAAAAGAAATACCGAGGACACCTAAACTGCGTACGTGCTGTGAATGCGAAAGCATTATGTCTCGTCGTGAGCTCTGTTGCGAGGTTAATCGATTACGCCACGTGCACATAAACCTTGCTTATCCCCTAGCCGCACAAACGTGTTTAACATGACTTGGTATGCGTATGGCTCGCAACTGAAGGGGTTCAATCCCACCTTAAACCAAAATTTTTCTTGAAGCTAAGTAGTTAGATCAACATCAGCTGTGACATGCGGCGGCCTTTAATTCGCATTGCATTTTATTTCTTCATTACCCACATTCCACACGAGACATCGCGTTCAGAGTGAGCCTCGAAGGGTGCTTGAAATACCCGCGCGACGTCGTGTGGCTGTTACGTCACCGGGTCTCTGGACGACACCGAGTTTTGTTGACCGTATAATGCTTTCGGATTAAAAGCGAATTTTTCCTTTCCTCCATTCGTTCAGAGACGTCACCACGAGGATACAAGCGAACCGTTTGAGCAGTAGGAAAATAACGCAGCTTGGAACGCGCGCAATTCCGCTCGGCTCGCGCGCGCGCGTCGTTTTGAGAAAGAGCGACGGGGTCGGTCGCAGAACGTGCGCGTCGTCGCGCTGGACGCTTGCCAGCATAAGATAATTGTCCGTTTCATCTGCCGCGTCCATGAATCCAAGCCGCGTGGCGTGCGCTGCGCGTTGTTGTTGTGATCAACATTACGCCTTGTTCACATTTATTTAGCTCGGGTCGTGCGTACTGATGTAAGCAGCCGGCAGCGCACTTGTCGGGATACCCGAGTCGTTTGGGATTCTGCGCATGAGCTTGGCAGACCACTTTTCCATGCTTTCGAAAGGGACTCTGAATTATCGGTCGTGTCATATTGCGGCAACTGTACGCGTTCTTTTCACGTGACACGGAAAGAGGTCGCGCGCGCCAGCGGTGAGAGTCGAGCGAGCGCGTTCCTGTCGGAGGACCTCTACTCCTTCCTCCTCCCTCGCTCTGCGTTCAGCTGTCTAGAAGCTGCCTGAAGTGATATGTAGTAAAGATGGATACCTATTGTTGAACGAGTTGAAGCATATAAAACGATGGCTCGCAGACAGCTTGTGAAAAGGTACATTGGTGTATACCGCACTCGCTTCTTCATAAGTAGAGAGGAGGAGGAGGAAACAACTTTATTTAACGCATTGCATTAAGCGTTAAGAATGTCCTGGGCTAGGGTCACCAAGGCCAACTGATCTTGCAGCTGGTCAGAGGCTAACCAAGCCCGCCACGTTGGGGGAGGAGGGTGTGGAAAGTGAGGAGATTGGAGGGCGACAGGGCATGAAAAGATGCAATGCTCCAAGTTTGCATAGTTTTCTGGGCAATTTGGGCATGCAGGGGAATGTATGATTATGTATAGAAAAGATCGGGCAGGAGTAAGCAGTGTATTTAGTTGCATGCGTCTAAGAATGCGGATTTGCGTGGTAGTGAGATTTATCAGGAAGAGGAAGTGTACGGAGTGTTTCTCTAATGTTGTCGTAGTGAACATTGATTTCTTTTTTGTAGTGAAGAGTAGTGTCCCACGTTGGTGGATAAGGCCAGGGAATCCCAGGCGCCCGGTGTTGAAGTTCGCGGGCGAGGCGATGCATATACCTCATTGCCTGGGATTCCAGCGTGACCAGGAATCCACCTCAGTGTTACAGTGTGGGGACGTAGTTTGGTAATAGCTCTCTGTAGATCATCGTGTAGTTCTTCAGGAATGCGACCCGTGTGAATGGCGCGTATAGCTTGTATTGAATCAGTGTATATGGTATATCCTGAAGGGTTAGGGGGTGCTTGTGCGAGGTCTTGAATACTGGTAACTATTGGTAGGGTCTCGAGAGTCGCTGTAGGAGGAGGAGGATCTATGTAAGGACCGAGGGTATGCGTCACTACATCGCTACAGCTCTGAATTGAGTAAGCAGCCGCTCCGACGTTAGTTCGTGATGCATCTGTGTAGATGATAGTGGAATCTGTCGGGTGAACATGGTTGGAAACGCGAGCGGAACGTCTGCCTGTGTTAGTGTCGGGTGCAACGTTTTTTGGAATGGGGATTATTCTGAGGTTATCCGGGAGTGAAGAAGGAAGGGTAATTATAGGGAGGTCTATAGGTTTGAGTGCAACCTGCTGTAGTATCCAATGTCCTTGTTTGGTGCTAGAAAGACGTGCCATTTGCCGGTCGCGATGTTGTTGTATGAGGTCTCCCAGGGGCAAGAACAGGACCTTTTCAAAAGTGGCCAAAGGGCGCTGCCATATTGGAGACTGGGCTGTGCTCATAACACAGGAACAAGCTGCGGATTCTCCCTCCATACCTGGTTCTCAGCTCAGTCAAACCGGTTTCTCCAAGGGTCGTGAAAAGGTCTATAGGCGCTCCGTGGACGCATGTACAGGGACGTTAAGGGCGGCCTTGTACAATATGTGAAGCGCAACCTCAATCTGGTGTCTTTGGCGACAAGTTAGTGTAAGGTAAGGAATCGTATATAAAATTTTGCTAAGTGCTAATGCGTGGACAAGCTGCCTGACTTGACCCTCTCGTAGCCCGGCGTGCTTATTGACTATGCGGCGAACTAGATGCGTAAGCTGATTGCAAACTTTAACGGTTGTAGATACATTGGCCTGATTGGTTGACTCATGGATATGAAGTCCGAGGATCCGGCAGGATGATACACGAGGGATGGGGTGACCTGGAATTGTGAGATTTATCAGCTGGTTATGTTGGCGTTGATAGCGAGTTTTTGCAATCAGCAGCAATTCGGATTTTTCAGGTGCGGGAGATAGCCCTACTTTATCAAGGTAACTAACGACTGCATCGATACCTTGCTGTAGGGTCTCCTCTACTGCTCCAGGAGACCCAGAAGTGCACCAAAGAGTAAGGTCGTCTGCATAGAATGTGTGTTTTAGGTTTGGGATAGACGCTAAAGTACGAGATAGGGGAGCCATTGCAAGGTTAAAAAGAGTGGGTGACAGAATAGCGCCCTGAGGAGTACCACGTGTGAGGGGGAAAGGATCAGATATCGAATCGGGGAGACGGAACTTGGCCGTACGGTCGCGGAGAAATGCTGTGAGGTAGTCATACATCTTTGGACCACAGCCAGTAGAGGCAAGGATGTTTAATAGAGGATCGTGGGCAAGGTTATCAAAAGCTTTTCGCACATCAAGGGCCACTATGGCTTGGATCTGGGAAGTGGGCGGAGGGTCAAATTCGTGCATGAGGAGAAAAAATAGGTCCTGAGTAGACACACCTTTTCGGAAGCCAATTTGTTGAGGGGGAAAGAAATCTATGGATTCAAGATGAGTCTCGAACCGATTGAGCACCATCCGCTCCATGGTTTTTCCCAGGCGTGATGTTAAAGAAACTGGGCGGAGGTTTTGAAGCGCAGGTTTTTTGCCTGGCTTTGGAAGTAAGGTTATAAGTGATTGTTTCCAAGATGCTGGGAGTGTGCTTTCTTCCCAATGTAAGTTTATAATGCTCAGAAAATGTTCTTTGTCCTTGTCAGAGAGATTTCGAATGAGTGAGTATGTAATCTGGTCTTCACCTGGGACTGACTTCCGCTTTAGCTGTTCTAGCGACCAGTCGAGATCCCAGAGGGTAAACGGCTGATCGAGTTCAACATTGGAAGCACCAGTGTACGGAGTATAAAGGCTGGGTAGGGGAGGAGGAATGTAGAGATCGCGGAGTTGGGCTGTTAAGGCATCCGCGCTATAGTTGAGAATAGTGCTTGTGTGTGATTTTGAGAGAAAAGGTAGTCTGGCGTCTCGCTCCTTGTGCGCTCTTGAAGGCGGTTGTATGCAGGTTCTCTTGTTTCCATGATTGTTTGAATAACAACTCAAGATTGGCCTTGCTGAGTTTCTTTGTGGTTGGGACCCTCACTCCGGGGCATCAGCGAAGACTGGCTCTGCCTTAGTCCTCAGTCAAGTCTGGTCTTCCAGATCTGCAGCTTTACAGTGGTGCCCACCTGCCACTGCACCGATGAAGTGTTGTGAATAATGGGTATTTAAAGGATTGTTTTCAGCCCCGGTAAGATGCTCGCGGGTTTGAAAACAACCCTTTAAATGTTTCTCGGAACGGTGCTTTTTTGTCCGGCGGCCAGTCTGAGTCGTCGGGGTTGATCCCATTTCACGGTTGCACCCGCCGTTCACTTGCCTGTTCACGCTAGGGGATTAACCGCGACTAACAGAAGCCATTGGATGGCTGTGCTCCTTTGAGATCTGTGCCACGGTGTTATATGCCTTACTTCATTTGTTTAATAAAAATGAGGAATCGTGTCGTTGAAGCTTCTGAAAGGAACGTCGCTCGAAATACTCGAGATTATTCGGTCGGGGCTTTAAAATTCCGCGCAAACCCTTCATCTTTTCCTCTTTAGAACTGCAGCGAACCTATAGTCGCAACTGCTATACAATCACTGCTGTTCTGAAAAGAAACCTTGGAGTAGCTTGAAGCCTCGTATCCCTATTGAGCATGAATAGGAGGTATCTAAAAAGCGCTGGGTTCATTCCATTACCCTAACGATGCAGACAGAGCCCGCCCGACGTGGCCTTGACGGGTTGTGTAACCACGTGCTCTGCATGCCTTTTTCCCGTACGTATATTATAGGTGCTCGCGTAATCGCCTGGGCAACTTGTGCGACGCGGAAGCGCGCGCTGCATGGCCCCGCGTGCGCATCTTGTTACCCATTGGATGTGCGCTGCCTCCACCCTGCAAGCATAATTTGACCGTCGTGTCGCCTCCTTTTTAAACGGCAATCGGATTCTCTCTGCTGAATTACGCGTTTCTTATCCTCCCTTCCCTCTGCGAAAGACATACGCGCCTTTATTTCCTCTCCAGTGCATCACTTTTGCCTGCTTCAAAGCAAGGGTGCCTTGAATGTATGTACGCTCTGCGGAGTCGTGGAATGCGGTTTCTTGAGTTGTCTTGTTGCATTCTGGCCACGGCCTTGCCCTTTGAGGGTCGCGCCTGCTAAGTAGGCGGCGGCGCGTGTGTCGCTTCAATTTAGCTTTGATGAAGTTCTCGTGCGCGTTTGAGACTTGGCAATAATCAGACGAGGTATGTAGCAGGCCTTGTGGGAACTTGGCAGCACCTCGACGCAGTAATTTGCTCCGAGGTGGAGTTAAGGCAGTATCGCCGCCAGGATCTCGTATAGCACTCGGAGGCCGCGCAGCTTGTGACCGGTATGAACAGAAAAAGCGGGAATAATAATAATAATAATAATAATAATAATAATAATAATAATAATAATAATAATAATAATAATAATAATAATTCGTAAATAGTACCGCTTAGAGTGGTAATGTTGCGGGTGCACATTTCATTCGCCGATGCTACTGTAAACGATGGACTCGGGATCAGCACTCTGTTTTCTTTGTGTTTACACTATTGAGATGACGAATTCTTACGACAGCGCGTGCGAACGCACCGGAAGGAATTTGTACGCGTCGGTTGTTCTCGTATACTTGACAATTGGCGGCGCTCATTTTTCTAAAGGGATGTTGAACACGGTTGACGACTGGTCGTGTTGGTATTGATTCATCTTAAAACCAACCAAAGAACACAACACAGAGGTGAGCTCAAGACGAGGCTGGTTTAAAGGCGCACGTGTTTCGTCTTTCACGCGTGATTAGGCTGTGCTTCGTCCTGCAGCTTGCAATATATGCATGACCCTTCAGCGTTCCGCTTCTTTTGCTTCGTTAGCGTGATAGTTTATTCTGCACGTTACTACGTATCTTTTTTTTCTTTATAGCTGTGTTGCGCCTTTGTGACTGCCTTTCGGTGCCACGACTGCTTTTTACGGCATACGTGATATGTACGGTTCAATTGATTGCGCGAGAATCGCGCACGGAGCAGTCAGGCTGTGAAACACACGCACGACGTGCACGCGCGCGCGATATATAGAACATTCACTCTTCGGAACTCTTGCTGGTTTCGAATAGGAAAACGCATACATATTTAGTCCAGGCCCCTTCGACCCTTTTCTGCGTACGCGTCGAAAACAGAGTATGTAAGAAGAAAGAGGCAGTAAGCCTCCTGATTTGCAGTCGCTGAGGGCGAGAACCCGATCACCTTGGGGTAATTGGCGACATAGATCGGCGCACACACATATATATCGTGTCTCCGTGCGTTGATTACGGCGACGGCTTCATCCACGCACGTCTGGGCAAGGAGGAGGAGGAGGGGAGGGGCCGCTTCGCCAATCGAGCGCAGCCTTCTCGGTGGTGTTTACGATGTGCGAGCCGTTTGAAAATCCGCTCTGGGCGCTCGTTTGGACTTTAGTGAGTCCCTCCCCCTTCTCTCTTGCATGCCATTATTCCGATTCTGCTTGTTTTACTCTTACATTCTTTATTGCGCGTCGTCCACAGGGCGTGTAATCAGTGACCTAGTGGAGCGTAAGCAACACCTGCTGGGTTGATTTAAGCTGCTCGGCGAAAGTCGGCGCTGACAGTCTCTCCTCGATTATCCCGGTGGGCGCTGTGGACGCTGTGGACCCGTGTTCTTATAATTTTTTTTCTCGTGTGGTTTTTGTGACGTAGTGCGCTCTTGTACGCGTTCTTTTCATAGTTTTTTCGCGTCCGGTTACGTGTGCTCGCGGATTAGCTGCCAGGCAAAACTGGATTGACGTCCAGCGAGCGTGCCCGCTCGTCGACTCCGGGCTTCGCCGACGCTCGTCGCGGTTTCTGGTTCCTGAGCCCCGCGTTTCTTGGCTGCGCGCCTGGTGTTCGCCTCGATTTCGCGTGCCGAAGGAAAGAAATGGGCTGGTGCATCACTGCCACGGGGGGAGGGGGGGGGGGGGAAGAAGCTCGACGAAACACCTAAATATGGTTCGACGAAGCAGTTCGCATCGTGGTTTGTGTTTTTTGCGGTGGGGAGAAGCAGAGCGATAGGGGATCACACTCGTCGTCAAACACGCCCGCGCATGGATGTCACGATTTTGAAAAACAGCTCAGGTTTAACCCCCTGAGCGGAAGCACCCATCGCGATGGTTGAGTGATCGAGACCCTCGGTTGGGGAAGCCGATTTCTTTCTTTCTTTTTTCTTTCTTTCTTTCGTGCGTGTGTGTGTGTTTGTGTTTGGTTTGGTTTGTGGGGTTTAACGTCCCAAAGCGACTGAGGCTATGAGAGACGCCGTAATGGAGGACTCCGGAAATTTCAACCACCTGGGGATCTTTAACGTGCGCTGACATCGCACAGCACACGGAACCTTCTTCGTTTCGCCTCCATCGAAACGCAGCCGCCGAGGTCGGGTTCGAACCCGGGTATTCCGGACAGTAGTCAGGCGCCTTGTGTGTGTGTGTGTGTGTGTGTGTGTGTGTGTGTGTGTGTGTGTGTGTGTGTGTGTGTGTGTGTGTGTGTGTGTGTGTGTGTGTGTGTGTGTGTGTGTGTGTGTGTGTGTGTGTGTGTGTGTGTGTGTGTGTGTGTGTGTGTGTGTGTGTGTGTGTGTGTGTGTGTGTGTGTGTGTGTACACTGTGCACTGTGCACGCAAACGTTAGGCGACTTTGTGCCATCCAGAAATAATTCTCCAGATTGTCTTCCGCGAAGCCGATCGCACCGACCGTTTTCTCCGAGAGATCCGAGTCCGGGCTCGTGTTCCTCTGCCGCGGGCCTCCTCGTCATCCTGTCCTTTCGCTTTGTGCCCACTTTGCTCGCGTATACGCCGCACTCGCGAGGGTTTGCGGGCACCGCGAATCCTTCAACCGTCGGGGACCGTAATTGCGCTCGCCATTTGTACACATGAATCCAGGCGGCGGCAGCGTATATAACGGCGAAAGGGGCCGCCTGGTTCTGCTCGAAGCAGCAGCCTTTGGCTTCTTCTGCCGCTGCTCCGAGGCGAGGAAGGGAAAACGGCGACCTCCTTTGTTGAACCTGCGGCGGCGCTCGGGGATTTCGCTACTTTGTGCGGCGGGCATTTACGGGGAGCGTTGACGCGGCGCGCAATGGGATAATCATTTTTTTGGCTCGGGTCTCTCCACCCTCCTTGTCTGCCTGCTCCTGTATGGCTTGCGCTGAGGGGATTTGAGACCGCAGCGCCATGCAGGCAGCAGCTGCGCGGCGGTGTGGGAACGTCGCGTTAACTAAAATGTCCACGTCTGCTTCCAATGTCTTTTTGTGTGGAACGTGGCGAGCTTTCATGAGCCCGCCTTTTTTCCCTCTCTCCTGATGACCTAGCTTGCTCGTCCTTTTAATCTTATGGGCGTTGTGTAAGGCCGGTCGTGAACTTGTCTTACTCCGCAATCTTTTTTTATTGCTGTTTCCTTTTCGACAAGTCCCTGTCATTCAATATTGCGTGCGCTAATTGGTAGCGTCCTCTATACGGTACGATGATTACGGAAGGGGTTTCAAGCTTTGGTTTATTTCCTTTTCGGCCTTGCGATGATCCCCAGTGCTTTGTATCTTTTTCTTTCTTTTTTTTTTATTCCATTTGTGGTCTCGGGTTTTATAGCTTTCGCTCTGCATTTAATATGGGTAAAACGAGTACTGCGGTTACCGCTGCCCCCCCCCCCCTCTTTCTTTCTTTTTTTTTTTGCTCTCCGCATTGGACATGCAAATCTCGCACACAACTTCATACTCCTCGCGGTAAAGAAAAACATGTGAGGCATGTAATGAACAGTTGACAGTAAACCACATTTTAATATCCTGCATGAAACTGGAGGAAATAAGGAGGAAACATTGTATGTGTTTCTAAAGTGAACACATTCCATTTCATCCAAGCCTCTTGCTAGGGGGGAATGCCATTGTCAAAATTTCTTGTCTTCGATTTTTTAAAAGGAGTAAAGCTAATAAACAAACTTATTTTTAACAGGAACTGCTTTATCCTGAGTTTGGTGCATGATGGCCTTAGTTGCCTATGCGCCTTAAAATACAACGCAACACACACAACATTGGCGCATGATGGCCTTAGTTGCCTATGCGCCATAAAATACAACGCAACACACACAACATTGACCCATGATGGCCTTAGTTGCCTGTGCGCCATAAAATATAACGCAACACACACAACTTAGCGATGCATACTACTAACTATGCCGTAGCCAATGTGACTGCCTTCTTGACGCTCTCCGTGGATGTCCGGCCTCTGCGGCCATCTTTGTGGTATCTGGTTCCGTGCCGCGAACCGTCACACGAAACATTAGTTTTAGCTTACCGTGATCCGCGATCCGCTACTGGGATCCGCCACCGCGCGTTCCACTGCGCATGCCCAGACCCCCCTTGCCACCGACAGATGGCGCCACATACTGGATGTCGGCACACAGACCTGCCGCGTCGGGACCAATCAGCTTGACCACCCCGCCCACGCGCGGTAGAGAGCCACGATGGCGGATCGCGGATCACGGTAAGTTAAATCTCTCTATTAGAGAGCTTTAGCTTACCATTTAGCTTACCGCGATCCGCTACCGTGATCCGCCACCGCGCGTTTCACTGCGCATGCCCAGACCTCTTTGACGCCGATAGATGGCGCCACATACTCGATGTCGGCACATAGACCTGCCGCGTCGGGACCAATCAGCTTGTGCGCCCCGCCCACGCGCGGTAGAGGGTCACGGGGGCGGATCGTGGATCACGGTGTAAGCTAAATCTCTCTATTGAGGCGGGATCTGACGAAACGAGCGCCAGAAGACTGGACGAGCATCGGCTTACGCAACTCTAAAGAACTAACAATATAACTGCGAATTTCGGCTAGGCGCGATATCCGTAGCATTGTTTCGCGGCGCTGACTTTTATTCTGTACCAATAAGCGTGAGAGTCGTCCATATGCCCCAAAGACCGTTAGTGAACGCCATTACATTTCACTGTCACTCGTCTTGTTTTTCGCGCTGGTTCCTATTGTCCTGCTGCGCTTGTTGTCGCATTTTCCTCTTTGCAAGCGTTCAATCTTTATTGTACCTGTCGTGGGCCTTCGTGCGTGTGCAGCGAAGTGGTATCCGTAGCAGTGTTCGCACAACTGTCCGGCTTCTCTGCAGGCCGCACAGCTGCAGCGTGGAACGCCTGGGCTGCCACGTGATGTCCTTGTCAGGGTCATCTGCGCAAAATGCAAGGTCGCGTATGCGTCGTGATCAGTGTGCTTCGTATGGAGGCTGCTTGCACATTTTATATCGTTTCCTTCCTTGCGGGGCTGGTTCGCTTAATCTGTTTTTGATTTGCTAATTCTCGGTGCTGCTTTTCGTGGGGTTAGTGTTTGTTTAATGACCGGTGGCTAATTCGGTGTATACCACTCGAGTGAGGCGCTCTGGGCCGAAATAAAAGCTCTCAGGCGAGACCTTGCGCTCCGCATACCATCCCCTAGTTTTATGCGGAAGAATTGTTCGTAATCCCGTAATTTACGGTCCGTACTCTGATGTCCGCGCGTTGCAGTGTATGCGTAGAGGCCGCGTCCTTGAAGGGAGGCTTCGGGGTTTCGAGGAGGCTGCGGCGCGCGACCAGTGAACCAATCCTTGAGCGCTGTGCAAGTTAAAGCCGGCGATCGAATGTGATTGCTTAGTCGTGCGGTGGGAATCGAAAGCCATGCAATTAGTGTTCTTAGATCGTCTAGTTCAACTTCTTTTGTTTGTTTCACTTTTTTTAGGTGGTGCAGCTAGCCACCAGAAGAGTTGGCCCGCGCGACCCTGGAAACCAGAGGTACAACTCAGCTCGTTTATTTATTTTTTTTTAACTGAATTAACTGAAAGCTCGAAATATCGAATGGGTCTGAAAAAAACTCCTGGAAGCCGTTTACATCTGAGTAATTATTTACATTGTTTTAATAACTGCACGACGTTTGCCTGCATTTAGAGATGAAACCGTAGTTAGAACGACCTTTTTTTTTTTCCTGGTTTCGTCACGTGCTTCGCTTTGCGTGCACTGTAGGGACTGTTCTCTTCTCAAGAGGGATGAAAGGTCGTTCATCACAGACTCCTCGGGTTCTGCGGTTGCTTCACTGCACAGTCCACGCGGTCAACCATTGCGGTGAAGCGCAGAGTGCGGTGAAACTGCGGTGAATTCGAAAGTTTTCGGGGTATTATTCGGTAATTTTAGAATATTCGAACACCATTGTTAAAAAGCGATGAATCCCTGCAGTATCGAGGACAGTCTTCGTAAAGCGACGGGGTTGTTACACTAGCCTCGCAGTCACATTAATGGTTAACTCGCCCCCTATATCGCCTATAGAGCCTCATTATAGCGCATGTTCGTTTTCTGAAAACAAGTGCTGAACCCGATGTCCTGTAGTCGCTCGATGGCTTCCGACCATCGGGGATCGTTCGATATCGCGCAAATTCGCCCGAATGAGCGCATTGTGGTTAGGTCGATGCCTTCCGTGCGATGCCGTGCGGGCTAGTAGTGTGTAATATATTAGTTACAGGCCATTTACGCCACTCCACTTTGCGCGAGCAGCCGGCGCCCTCTCTGCATGCTTATCGCCGGTGTCGCCACCGAATATGTATAATACGCCGTACGTATATATATCGGCTGATAAACTTCGGCGGGCGACCACAATGCCTTTGCCTCGCCGAAGTACCGAAGCACGAAGGCTTCGCCCGTGGGCGGCTTTCTGTAGCACGTGCCTCGGCTTTGGCTCGGCATTGTTCGCGACGAGACAATGACCGTGCGACGTCCCCCTTTCCCCCTTTCGGCTCGCGGAGGTGTACACGCGATGCGCGTCACACGCAGGCGCCTGGCATGCCGTTTGCAACCACTCCAGTGCTCCCCCGCTGCTTCTGCTGCCGCTACTGCGACCGCCACCGCGCGCCTGCTTGCTTTGCGCGCGCGTCCCTTGTCGGACCCCTGCCGAGCTTGCGCGACGATAACGCTGTTTTCCACAGCGCCCGGCTCGTTTGTGGCCCCCGCAGGTATATTTTGTCGTTGTCGCCCACGTACTCGCTGGCTCGCCTATTCATAGCGGGAGCGTCAGCGTTGTGGCGTACAACACGCTGCGTCGTCGCCGTTGGTCCGGAGGAGAAGCTATCTTCTCGTGCCGTTTCTCACCTTTCTATTCTGGCCCCTACTTTGGGATAATGAGCAGCTGCGCTAGTTGTTTGGGCCGTTCTGTTGCCCTGCTGCCGGGCTAATATAGAACGCTCGGGCTCTAGGTTTTCCATTTCTCGTTTCTACTTTTTTTTTTCTTTTTTTTTTCTTTTTTTCATTTTTTTTCCTGTCGGAGCGAGCGTGGCACTGTGAGCTCGTAGAAAGGCGTTGTTTGTGTACACATGCGTCGGGAGGACGGCCTTTTCTCCCGAGCAGATTCGAAGGCATCGATAAATCGCGCCATTATTGTCGCGTCTTTGATGCGCTGGCTTGAAATCTGTGGTTCATTAATGTTCGCTACTTTATCGCGATATACGTGTATGGATGTCAGCAGTGGCTCCCTTGAGAGTTCATTGCGGCGTGTCTTTTCCCACACCCCGCCGTTCAGGAGGAAAAGTAAACCGAAGCAGCAGTTTTTCCTGCTCTTCGAGGCAGCGAAGGTTTATACTTTGCTTTTCTATGTGATTCGCATTCTGTTCTCCTTCACTTCAGCGTCAAAACTGAACGAAAGATTGTAGGTGTCTATCAGTACTCCCCCTCTTTTTTTTTTTCTTTCATTGTTTGAGCCGTCAAGAGCTTGCTGTAGAACCCTTCCCTCCCATGTCATAGACTCATGGTCTGCTGCTGTCAGATGTGGTTTGTCTTTTAGCCGAATTCACATTTCAGGAAGTTTTCATGTGCAAAGCGTATGCATCCGAATATGTGACGTGTAGACCTGTATATGTAAATTAGCGGGGTCGAAACAAGGAAAAGGGAATATATATATATATATATATATATATATTATATTATAGTGTGTGTGTGTTTACTGCATAGGTGTGCAGGGATTTTTCGCCGCGGTAAACTCTGCAGGCTCTCACAGTACTGCCCACCTCCTGCCGCAAATCAGTGGCAGTTGGTACAGGTACTGAGCCGTAAGGTACGTGTATGTCGAAAAGTGAGTGCTTGCGAGAACGGCTAAAGAGAATTTTAAAAAGGGGGGTGGGAGGTGGGGGGGGGGGCACTGGCATCTGATAGGCACAAAATTGGTTTCGTTGCTGTACATTTCACGATTAGTGCTTTTTTTTTTCTTTTTTTTTTTTTTTGTGTGTGTCGATGCAATGAGCCGTCCCTGTTCGGGCGCACCTTATGCTGGTGAAATTACAGTACCTACTCGCCTATCGGCCTCCTGTACTGGCTCCCACGACTCTGCCTCTCAGCTCCTCTTACTCTGAACTTGCAAATTAGAAGCAGATGTGCCGGCGCTTCCCCACGACGTGTTGACGGTTCGTCTGTATTTTTATTTCCACTAGGCTTCGTGTTTTGCGAATGTAGCACCGCTACTTCTGTGTTACTTGACGCGGGTTTTACTTTTGTGATGTATATACAAAACTTGTTGTGGCGGGAATGTGAGCGGAAATGCGATGCGTACTCGCTGTCCTTTCAGATCGGTTCCCATTCGGCGCCCGCCTTCTTCTCTTCGTAAGCAACAGTGCGTGCGAAGCTAGCCGTAAACTGCGGAGCTGCCATCAGCCCCAGAAACCAACCGTCGCTGTGGGTGGGAACGCAGGATCGGACCCGCGCGGCGGCTGTTGGAATTACAGTAGTTGTAACTGTACAGCACATGTGGTCGCGCCGCGGCGGAGGGGAGCATCTCATTACTGTGCAGCCGTCGATCCCTCTGATTCCTTTCACATTTGATGCAGAAGCGGAAGGATGGCGGACGTAATATGACGAAAGGAAAGGCACGGTCAAATGAACTGTCCCGTTCTGAATACACAGCGAGTGGAACGGACTGGAGAGAGGGTGGAGGGAGTGTCAGCTGCAGGGAGTTCCTTAAGTGTCGAAGATGATCGCTTCTCACTGTTGAGAGATTCTGTGCTATATCAGAAAAGCCTCGTGTCGCAAAAAACAAAAACCTGGCGTCGTTGGCGTCGCCTTTTTTGCGTCGTTCATGGCGGAATAATCCGAGGAATTTAAAGAAAAAAAAGAAAAAAAAAAGTGAAAATATCTATATTCTGGACAAATCGCGGGAAGGTCTAAATGAAGGCCAAAATGGTAAGAGGCTACTGTGACAGACAAGAACAGCTAAAAGTATTAGTTATTACAGTGTGAATATTGTGGTCGAACGCGTGTCCTTTGGTACCAGACAAACTCGCAACACATAGGCTACGAAGACTCTTGTTAAGGCGCGTTAGGAGGAGACGGTTTTTTTTTTTTTTCTTTACTTAATGGTGTGTCTCAAAGGCAGCGACTCTAATTGTAATTTAGTCTATAATTACCCGCAAAACCGCGCTGATGTCGAAAGCAAGTCAAATGCTATTGGTAATTTAAAGGAACGAATAGGCAGACCAAAGCAAGTCGTTGTCTGAGCGAATCGCATAATCAGGTGGCCGGGAACAAGCAAAAGATGCGTCTCCCAATTTTTTTTTTCTTTAAGCGTTTAGATTGCTCCGTCGCAAGAAAGCGCATCATGTGACCTGGGGACGTTTTACCAACTATCACTTACATGTCACGCGCCGTTTACTATAGACGTGATACCCAGTTATAAAAAAATAGTTGGTTCCTGGGTGGAAGATGAGCGTTCTCTTTAACATTGCTCGCACTTGTACTATCGCGGGGACAAAAGTCTCTGTGCCGTACGTCTGGTGATTTCGGAGTAGAAGCACGATGTAGACGAATTATCACCTTATTTACCTCTAGCACACGTGAAAGAACTAAACCTCGAACTTTCACGTAGAACAAATGTGATCCGAAACTACTGGTCTGTACGAAACTGGTGCGATTTGGTTGCGCTTTGCGTGCTCCACAGGCTTTTGTCCCCGATACTACATTCATGGTGCGCCAGCGGCGACAACCCGTTCGATAACCCGCTCGCAAAGCTGCGCAGGGGGGGCGAGCGCCGTACGAAGGTCGTGCTCTGCTGCCATAAGCGCGCGTGCCCGCTCGCGGCTTGTCAAGGGGAAACGACGACGTTTGCCGCCGCGCGAACCGCGTGAAAGTATGCGTGCGGTTTCTCTCCCTCCTGTCGCGGAGTATGCGAGTGAGTGTGCTCTAGATTTTTTTTTTTTTTTCTTCTCTCCGCTCTGCCATTCCTGCTTTGGGCACAATCTCGCTGACTTCTACGTTGCTCTCTCTTCCGTCCTCTCGCTCTTCTCCCGTACCGGTGGAGGTCGTTCGCCAGTTGTACGAGAGGAAAGAATCGGGATTATTGCGGAGAGAAATAACTTGTCCGCACGCAGCGTTTTACGGTTCGAGCGCGAACACCGGGGTGTGTGGGCTGCTGCGCCCCCGTGGCTGTCGAATGTGTCGCTGGCCGCTGGATCGTAAACAATTCTCGGCGTTCGTGAAATAGGCGTATAGAGCCTACTGCATGTTTTCGGCCCTTGTTTGTCTCAGTTCGTCCGGCGTGACCAGCGTTCTTGTCGCCGTCGACTGGGAGGTGCGTGGCTGAAGTGGCGGCGCGCGGAGTTTCGTTTTTCTTTTTTTTTTTCTTCCCTCCGAGTGGCGTATACACGTCAATGGAAAACGGCTCTTCTCGAAGAAATCGAATTGCCGCCGCGGGCTGGGCGCGCAACGCGGTATTCGAACGACCTTGACTATAGAGTAGATTTGTTTTGTTTGGTTTCTTTATTTTCCGATTGGCGCCTTCAGCTCTTTAGAGAGTTTTGTGGCCAGTCGCCATCGAGGCTGTAATGAACCATTCTGCTGCTGATACTACTGCTTACTAGTTTCGTGACTCGTCGCGGACACAGTGTCGTGCCTCGGGTTACCAAATATAGTGGGTTGCAATTCGGCGAAAGTTTCCACAAATGTTCGTTGCCGGAAAATGCCGATGCTCCGGGATATCGAAAATTCTTACGGCAAAGATTAGCCCTTGTTAAAAGCTTTTGTGGTTACCTAAAAGAGCTAACCGTTGAACGAAACTGAGCTTGGTATTGCATCTGGCTCGCCTGGTATAGCTAAGGTATGGTAGCCATCGTAGCCAAGGATTAAACGCTGCGTGATTTCGTTTACTGAAATGCGACCTGTCAACGGTACTGGAAGAACCGCGGAGCCATTCGTTACCGACCATGATTTTGATGGTGTGTCCAATCCTAATATAGTTGGTTGCGAGGGCTGAGCACACTTATGTGGTTCCCGTCGAGTATTAAGCTAGTGACTACTTCTCGCGGCTTGCGCACCAACTACATACAGGCAGTCTTTCCATTCGGACGGCTGCCAAGAATCGTTCGAACTATATAGTGCAGTTCGAACCCTTATCTCACAGTGAGCAACCGCTGCGAAAAACGCCACAGCATTTCGTGCAAACGCTAGGCGTGCGCAGTTTTCCGCGATGTCCTTGCGATCCTTATCGGACAAGGGACCACATGCTGCGTGTATTGTTCGTTTATTTTATAGCTATACTTGGCGCCAAGTAAACAAAGAAAAAGCGCTGCAAGTAAAAAACAAAAAACAAAGCCAACCTTGAGACGTCCTTGAGCGTGCGTTCTTGTAAACCGGCGTGCGTGCGATCTTTAAACTTGGACGCGTGCTTCACCGTCGTTGGAGGATAGGAAGAGGCCCCCCCCCCCTCCTCCTCCTCCCCGGAAGGAACTGCTGCTGCGATTAGGCGGATGCACAACCGCCGTGTTGTTTTCCTGTCCTCGTCTGAACGTAGCTTTTTTCTTTTTAATCATTTAGGGAACCTGAGTTCGCTCTAATTTATTTTACCTCGCCCTCTTTGCTTTGCAGGTCATTAATTCTTGCACGTTGCGAGAGCCAGAAAGGAATCACCGCTGATCTTCGACCTGCTTGAGTGGATTTTACCTGCACGGTTCTCAGCATCATGCTGTGACATGGCTGTTCATGCGTGTATTATGTATTTCCTCTAAATTGGACTTGTATGGCCTCTACGGAGGAACGTTCTCGGGACGCTCATCGTGGCGTGCTTGTGTACAGCGCATATAGCTAGTTCATCACTCGCGGTTTTATTGTTCCGCATTCCCGTCATTCATCACCTTCGCGTGCATCGGCAGGATTTATCTCTCCTTTGTAGAATTTTGGCGGATGAGCCTTCCTCCAGCTCCCGTTTGTGGTGTCTATGTTAGTGAAACCGTTGCCTAATAACCCCACAAATGAATCACCGCGTCAGTTCTTTCTGCGCGAAGCAATCACAGACCCCCCACCCCTTTCCACCCTTTCATATTGCTGCTCATTTTCGAAGAGCCTCTTATTTGCGTCGGCTTCGGAAAGGGGAACCAATATCTCTGCGCAAATTCGAGAATCGCGTGCATTCTCTCTCTCCGCGTGCCCGTGCGATTATTCCGCTCGGACTACCGCGGCCCTTGGGGCGATCGCACTCTGCTCCTTGCTCGGTGGCTGGCCTCGTTGAGCTGCGCCCACAGTTGTGTGCAGTGACCGAGATGCCCAATGTCGCCCCTGGAAAGCGCGTAGCCGTGCATGCCGCGGTGGCTTCACGATGCCAGCGGGGAAGGGTAAAGTGCGCATGCGCGCGATCGCGTAACGAGATAGTCGGCAAACGTCGTTTCGAACGCGTTCTTTTGTTCCTGTACGTACCCGAGGCACGCGTATAGTGAGGATTGCCCCCCCTGCTTTGTTCGGCACAATGCGGAGTGATACATTCCTCTTTCGCGTTCCCTGATTGCGTTTGTTGGATGCTGCCGATGCTGCTGCACCCAATACTGCGGGCTGAACAGAAGGTACTTAGGCGAACGCCGGCGGCGGCCCGAGTCGGCGTTCCTCGGGCTCTTGCCTTTTGTTATGCGGGCCGTCCTGCCGACGATGGGCAAGAGAGGACCGCCCTCGTCGCCGAGAATATATTGATAAAAATATATACAAAAAGGCCGTAAACGCAATCTGATAACGCGGCGGCGGAGGCTATTTTTACGGATGATCGACCAGGCGAGGCGTTCCACCCCCCACCAACCCCCTCTCCCGTTCCCCCCTTTTTCTTCCCCTGGGAGACAGTGGGCTTATTTCGCCTGAACGACCGGCATATATACATTCTCTCTCCCACTGGTTCGATTCCTCCCTCGCCCCGTACGCTGCCGGCGCGCATTCTCTCTCCCTCTCTGTCTCTCTAAATCTCTTCCTCTCTTGATGTGCGCGCGCGTGTGTGTGGCTGAGAATTGTGGAATGCGGAATTTGATGGCGGATAGAGATTGCGCGATTTCGCCTCGCAGCGCGCGGCAGCTCTTGCGATATACCGTTGCCCAATTCTCAACGGAATTGGCCGCATTCGTCGTCGTCTTCATCGGGCTCTTTGCTCGGCCCGTAACACAGTAGCGCGCGTGCCGGCCACCTTTTTTTATTTATTTATTTAAACGCCTCCTCCATCGTTCTGGCTTATGGATTGCGAGGGTTGGTCTCGCCGCGTCTTCGGAGGCTTGACGATGATTGACGCCACGCCGCTGAGCCTCGTTGAAATGCAAATCGCCGGCGTGCCCGCGTTTCCCGGCTCCTCGGCTCGCATCGGGCGAGTATACTTCGCGCCGTAGTATGAATGACCTTTCTTGCAGCGAGGGCTGTTGTAAGTACGTGCGTTTTGCGACGCTCAACTCGATACCCTGCAGGGCTCGAGATAGTTCGGTAAAATAGAAAGCTGGGCCAGTCGGTAGATCCATGTTAAAACGGCGCACAAACACGAAGGCACAGAAGAGATCAACACGGAGCGCTGCTGTTCGTGTTGTTCTTTTCTGCGCCTTCGTGTTGTATGTGCGCCGTTTTAACAGGGCTGGAGAGCTTCACCCACCCGATCGTGAACTTCGGCAGTCACCGCAGCCGGTGGTTTTGTCTCTACGTTACTCTAGCGACTTAGGACTGAGGGTGCAGTAGACTTGGTGTTTTGCCGCTATTCTCTTCGAAATTCTATCAGTATTTAAACGCGAGTTGTGCTCAAGACTTCTGCTCCTTTTCGCGTTCTCTTGAATGCCATTCGACGAGGGTGCATGGCAGGTTAGAACCCAAGAGGTTCGCTTTTGAGGCACGCCACCGAGGCACGTCATTATGCCCTCCCAATTTCTCTCGGACCTTCAAAAGGTGACAACAGTTTTTGTTCTCCACTCTCCAACGGGAAGGATTTCCACGAATGCTAAAGGAGGTCAACTGCAGGCCTTAGTAGCATATCTCCTGTGTTCTGAAAGCCTGACCGACTGCGTATGTGCGTCTGCGCTCGCCGAACACGAGCTAAGGTTGCCAGTCTTTTTGTTTTGTTTTTTCTTATTGATGCCGCAAACGTAACTGTTCGTGTTCTTATCAAGAAATGACAAATGCTCGTGCTTCTTTCGCCTGTGCTTAGGAAAGAAGCGAAATAGAACTAAAGGAAGCGTTAAGGAGTCGTTTATTTTTATGGTAGTACGTGGTAAGGCGCGCATTGGGAGGATGTTACATAGAAGGCAAAAGAAAAGACAACCATGCACTTCGCGAGTGGGTTCCGATCTCGTGACCTCCGCATGTCGTGGCGTTCTGCACAAAATAAACTTCAGCGACAGCTGTGTCCATTTTCCAGTTGTCCATCGGACCGCCGCGTAGACGCCGCAGCACATCTACTGTTTTTCAAAATACATTTTCTTCCTTCTCTCTCTCTCTGTCTCCGTGCGTGTGTAACAACGGGAAATTTGCGTCGAAACTGCGCGTTGACTGCGCCGTGCTGCAAGGAGACGACCCTGGCAGGCGTATACGTTTCGGCCGAAGAATAACGCATCAGCGCGGTATGCGTCTAAAGCTCGCCGCGAACAACAAATGTAGACCTCGCAGTGCTTTTCCGGCTGTTTAATTCGGCGTCCCAGGAATGCGAGCGGGCGGCAGCAGCTGTGTGCGAGGCGAGCTCTTCTCGGCGGTTTATACGTGCCTTGGCGGATGCAAAAGAGCGGCCACAGCTGGTGTTCTTGGTCATGCCGCGTAGTGGTTATTATTAGGCAGATGCGATGGTGGTACAGTTACAGAATCGCGTCAATTAAACGACTGTTACTTCGCACTTAAGTTCGTTGACTCACGCACTGTCGTTACGAAACACCGTCCTTCATTACTGCGCGCCTTTTGTGTGTCGTGTTTGAAGCGAAAGCTTTACTACCCGTGTCAGACTGCAGCTTCGCGTGGCTCCACATAGCCTAGTTCTGCGCATGCGCGTGACGTCACAGCCAAGGCCAGCTGCGCAGCCCTCTCGCCAAGATCTGCCAGCGTTGCCTAGCAACACTTAAGAAGTGTACGACCCCTCATTAAAAAAAAAAAAAAAAGAAATCCACCAGGAATTGAACTTCCATACCTTGGATCATGAGCCGGGCGCATTACCACTGTGCAACGCCCCAAATCGTGAAACGTTCTTCATAATTCTGCTCATCTACCGTGAGCCAATGGCTTGGCGCTACATTTGAATGTATCAAATACTGAAATAGTTGTCAGTCAATTCAGCTGACGTCAGGCAACCTTAAGCCCAGTCAAAAAAGGGCATAGGAAGGTATTGGCCCGCAATTTGAAAGTACCAAAGACTACAATAGACTACAATACAATGAAGTCAGAGTCAATTGGGGTGACGTCAAGGATGTGACGTCACGCAACCGGAAGTAGAGCCGAAAAAGAGCATAGCAAGGGATTGGCGCGCAATTTGAAAGTACCAAAGACTAAAACGGATAAGCAAGAAGTGAATTAATGTGACGTAAAGATGTGACGCACGCAACTGGAAGCAGAGCCGAAAAAGGGCATAGGAAAGAATTGGCGCGCAATTTGAAAATACCAATGACTAAAATGGGTAAACAATGGAATTAAGCAACTAGAACCAACCACAAGCAACCAACAGCAGCATCCTTGCTTTCGCATTACTCCAATGCGGATTCTGCAGTGCTCTTCTTTTTCTTTTTTTCTTTTTTTCTGCTCGTTTGGAGCGCCACTTGTTAATGTATAGGCCTGCTTTCAGGAACAAGTTTTGTCGGGATGGGAGCGTGATGCGTTTCCTCTGCATACACTGTATCCGGCGCAGTGACTCCGCGGTTGCTGAGCAACAGCAGCTACGTGGACCAAAATAAGCCGATCAAAAAGTTACTTGTTGGGCGAATTGGGAATGGAAGAAATTAAGATGCCTTTCAATTAATGGGCAGTCTCGGGACGCACATTGTCGGCTCGGCGCGTAAAGCGAAGCCTTTGCTTATCCTTGTAAACGCGTCGTGGTAGGCCCGTAATGTATAACCGTTTCACAATGGTTGGTACTTCAAAACTTTATTAAATTGTATTCCGACATTGGCCTACATGTGCTTTTAATAGGGTGTCCTCGTGGGGCGTTCCTTTGAAACGAGAATTTCAGTTATGCTGCACTAGACGTTACCGCATGCTACGGAGATTTCGTGTTACCTATATGGCATAAATATCTGTTACGTTTCTTTTTTTTTTTTTTTTTTTTTTTTTTTTTTTTTTTTTTTTTTTTTTTTTTTAGCAAACGCTCGAAGCTGGAATACTGCCTTATTTCACGGCCGGTCAGTGTCTTCGGGGAGGGGTGGAGGTGGTGAAGGGTGGCTGTTCCTGGCCCTACGGGGCTGCGACTGATAGGTCAACACCGCTTGCGGCGGGGTTTAGCCTAAAATATTCACCCGCCACCGTTTAGGTAGTGGGTGACGGCTGTTGCGGCGCGCGTCTTTCTCTCCCTCTTCTTTTTCTTTCTTCTCTATTTTCTCTATACTGTCCGCACGAGGTAGCGGAGGTGGCTCAGCTACAGAGCCAGTAGCAGGCCCTTGCATTTTCTTTTCCTTCTTCCTACAGCCACAACAACAGTATCTTCGGAGCGTCCCATGCCACATTGAGCTGCAATAATAGGGAGTTTTAGAATAGGGGAACCCTATCGGTTAGGGGGATAGGGTAATAGCGGGGCGCGAGTGCGCATGCGCAGAACCCAAGCGGGCCTTGGGTTTTTGGGTGAGCGGACGACGGTCGCCCTATTTCGGCGAAATAGCGTGGACCCTATCGCCGCATAGGGTCGGGGAAAATGGCGGCGTCCGGCCAAGCGGCGGGCGCTCGCCTCGGCGCACATTCGTCGTTACCGCTCCATGATGTCACGCGTTCAGGGGAAACGAAATGCCAACGAAGCTTGTGCTGTGTCTCATGATTCCCGCACCACCACATTTAAGCGATAAAACACCCCATTGTTTCTGATTGCTTCCGGATTTACCGAGCCGCTAGGCTTAGCGAATTCGCCTCGTTTGGTTGCCATGGGGACCAGGCGTCGGAAAGCGCGGAAGGTTCAAATGAGGTTTCCCGGCTCAGCCTGGATTGGTAAAGATGGCCGATTTCGTCATGTCTGAAGAAAAAAGTTTATATAACTGGTGTTTTTAAGATAGCTTTGTACAGTGACAGCAGTTTCTTTTTAATAAAGTAGCATTGTTGGCTTTTCTATATTTATATATGCTTTTTCGCGGTTTACCGTCTGGGCGCTGCAATCGACAAACGCAAGCCCCGCTCCGCTGCGTCGGTAAAACCCTATTCTAAAACTCGCCGGTCGGCTCGAACGTTGCGCCACGGCACGCTATTTTCTTGGGGGCCCCAAGCCTTGGGTTCCCCTATTCTAAAACTCCCTAATTTCGCTGAACATTGCGTATTTTCTGGGTGATGCTGCTTTCTCTGCCGATCTCCACACACCCTCGGGCGCACGCTCGGCAGCGCGAACGTTTCGCCGCTTTCGTCGGGGGCGTCCATATTGTACGTGGCGACCTCTTTGCGACATCGTGCGTTGTGCAGTGTATAAGCAGCCAAGCGTGCTGATTGCTGTCTGCGGCTTTATTCATTTTTTTTTTTCTCTGCCGAACGGCCGAACACACACCCTCAAGCATCGCCATCCCGGGAGCGATTGCCGTCGCCGCCGACCCCTATGATTCTCATTCGCGACTTCGTCGCAGCGACATCATCCTCACGGGACGAGCTCGATACGCGGGTCACGTCTGTACCCGATAAAAAAAAAAAATGGTGCGGATATATAGAGGGGGAAGAAGGCACGTCGCTTGCGGCATCCATACCGCGACGCTTCCGAGCTGCGCGCTGTTTGTCTTGCCGCGGTTGTTCGTGCCACCAGAACGGATGGCGTGCTTACGAGTCGAGCTGCCACAGCGCCCGTTCACGTCTTCTCCACATCCCCCCTCCCCTTTTTTGCGCGCACTTTTCTGACCCCCTGCGTAATGTCTCTCTCTCGAGTGGCCCGCTTTTTCTGCTTTCGCTTTTCTGCCCCCTTTAATCGCCGCCTCCTCCTCTTGCTTTCTGTCGCGTCCTCCCCTCTTCCATTTTTGTGTAGCGGAGGTGGTGGCGGTGGTGTTGAAAGGAGTAGTCTCGGTGCTCATCAACTGGCCAAGCTCCCAAACCGCCGGGTGGATTGTCAGGAGCGAACCCAATCACCGCGCGCCTTCAGTGGTCGCTTGCCCGGTTCTGCTGCTCGCCTGACTAAACGATGCAGCACGCTGGAAAGCTCCGTTTTCCGCTCTGACGTCCGTCCGTTTGTGCCGAAAGACCTGGTCCCTTTTGGCATGCCTTTGGGAGTTCTAGAAGCAAGGAAATGCATTAGTAGCTCGCCATACCTGAGAAGCCACTTGGCGACTTCTTTACTTTTTTTTTTCTTTTGGGAGGGGGGGCACAGTCAGGCTCTGGGGCGTGGAACCGGGCCGACGTTGTCAATTTTGCTGTGCTTGCAGGCTGTAGCAGAGCGCGAGAAAAACGAGGACGGCGCAGAATTAGACTAGACAGACGCCGCCTTTCGGCGAAAAGAGAGCATAGGAAGTTGGCCGTATGCTCGTCATCTTTGTCGTTTTGTGCTTGCAGTAACTCGAACCGACTGACCCAAACCAAGCGTTAGTTACGCTTGCTGTGCTGATTGGCTGGTGCGGTGCTTCCGCGGTGCTGCACCTTACAGCTAGTGCGTGCGGTCGCCGTCCGCACTGCAGCGCACCTGTGGCATTGGAGGTCGCCGATCAAAGCTCCGCTCAGGGCGCTGCGACGCGCAAACTGTGGCTTCGACCCGTTTCCCTGGCCTCGGTATAGTAGACGACGAGGGTGGAGAGGTGGCCCATCTGGTGCGTGCGGCGAGATCGACCGCCGTGTCGTGCGTTCGAACGTTGTACTTGCTCTTTTTTTTTTTCCATCGGCTGCTCTCTAAACTCGATGTTGCCTGCGTTGCAAACTTTTCCCGCGTTATTTACTTTTATTTTTTCGGCACTAAAGCGCCGCGAATCTAGCGACCGCAGCTGGCGCCGGCCTTTATCGCTTTCGACGCGTCGACAGCCGAAGAGGAGAGGTGTATTGTATTTGCTGCGCGAGGAGAGAAAGTTATGCGTCGCAATAAAACGGAAATTGCGAGCGAGCCCTGCTCTCGGCAGGCTTTGCTACAGTATACACACAGCTCTTGGCGTTTAGTAGTTATACGCATGCGTATACACGGATCAAGTGACGCGGCGTTGGACTGAGGTTGCAGACAAACATTCCTCTCGGCTTAATGTATGTGTGTCGAACCCTCGATACACGAGCTGGTCTGCTCGAGCTTCATCCAGTATCGCAAGTTCCCGGGTTCGTTTCTATGGAGGCGAAACGAGGAGGCGTCCGTGTGCTGTGCGATGTCGGTGCACGTTTAAGATCCCCAGGTGGTCGAAATTACTCCGGAACCCTCCACTACGGCTCCCCTTTCTCTTCTCTTTCACTCCCACCTTCCTCCCTTCCTCTATGGCGCGGTTAGGTGTCCACAGAGCAAGTGTGACAGATACTGCGCCTTTCCTTTCTTGTTAACCGATTATTATTATTATTATTATTATTATTATTATTATTATTATTATTATTATTATTATTATTATTATTATTATTATTATTATTATTATTCTCTATTGAACACCTAGAGCAAGTGTAAAAATGACGGCAACGGAGTAACGGGGTTACCATCGCGTTATAGCGGGGCCTACGTTAACCCGTGGCGAGCAAGGGATAGAGAGGGTGGGTGAACGGTGGCTGTTCTTAGCCCTGCGGGGCTGGGACGGTAGGTCAACGCCGCTTGCGGCGGGGGCTAGACAGCCACCGATTTTTATCTGTTGTAGGCCGTCATTGCACCCGCCACTGCTTTGGTGGTGGACGACGGCTGTTGTTGCGGCGCGTGCGTCTCCCCTCTTCCTTTTCTATTTTCTCTTCTGTCCGCACGAGGCAGCGGAGGTGGCTCAGCTACAGAGCCAGTAGCAGGCCCGTGCATTTTCTTTTCATTCTTCCTACAGCCACAACAACACACAAAGCGTATATGCTGGACACGTGAGCGCTAAGTTCGTTTCCACCGGCGCTTTTTTTTTTTTTTTTCGCGGATTTCCGTTGCCGTTTCAGATGCACTTGGCGCATATGGTCCGCGTGCACTCCGGCGGTTGCTGCATCTCCCCTCCCTCTTCCTCTCTCGTTTTTTCTTCGCTCTCTTCCTCCACGAAGACTTCCTCGTCTGGCGCGCGGTGGCCCCTTCTCGCTTGGCTGCTCGTCCTGCCCGTCGTCTGCGGTGCGACGCCGACCTTGGTGGCACGTTACGTTTTCTCGTATCTACTATGTGGTCGCCACTTGCCTCGGACGTTGCGTGTAGACCTCTTTCGGGGTCGTGCGAATATTTACGGTTGTGGTGAAGGAGAAAGGAAGCAACTGGCTTCTTTTCATGTCGGCCGTCATCGCAGTGTCCACCGCTCATGTGTAGCTTCTGTCGTATCTCTGCGGCTATAGATATGCAGCGGCCCGAAAGTTTACCATCGCTTTGCGCCTTCGATGCGCGCTTCCGAATCGGGGTAATTCGCTGCAGCGAAGGCCACGATCGCAGCGCTGTGGTCTTCGTCCTTTGCGCGTGCAGGCCGTTTCGGTCTTGGTTGCTGCGCCAACTCACCTTGAAAAGAAAAAGAAAAAAAAAAACTGAAGGAAGATAGGCGGAGGATTAATAAGTAATTCTCCAGTTTGAAAAAGAAATCTAAATTAAGCCTGCCAAAGGAGCGCGCGAATGATGCTTGAGCGACAGAGCAGCAATAATAAAGACGCGTTGAATTTTATGAGGAAAAAAAATACCTAGCATTGCACACTGCTAAATTGTATAGTAAGGTTGCGCGGGATACAACGTCGTGCACTCAGTGACAGCGCATTTAAACTGTATTCTCTCTCTCTCTCTGTCACTGTGCTTGGTATCGCCAAACACTTTCAATGGTTTCTTTTTTTTTTCTTTTTTTTTTTCTTCTCGAAATTAATCATAAATGCGCCTCTTGCGGGTTGGGAACAGCGAGAGCTAGGTCTCGTCCGTGTAACTCAAGACGGAGGCGCGGAGACCACCTGTACGTCCTCCGAAGCTGGTGTGTTCCATACATGTGATGGGATCGTCTTCTGGGCTAAGTATACTCACGGCCGTTTGGCGTACGTACTGGCATCCACACAGCAGCGGTGTTTCGATTACACTGTAGCCACTCCTCTGCGCTGTTCGTAACCCGAGGCGCTGCGAAACCAGTCGTTAATATCGGACCAGCGCGCGATACGGTCATCCGCTACAGACTCGGTCATAACTCGACGGAACTGTTTATTTTATTTTATTTTATTTTTTTTTTTTTTTTTTTTTTTCTGGCGTGTACGTTGTTCGAGGGTGCGGCCGCTACGCGTTTTATCACCCGGCCACTCTCGCGTACGCGGTAATTGCGCGTCGGCGGTTAAGACGGATGGCCGTGTCGTTGGGCCGCACGCGGCACGGATTGATCGAACGGGTAACGGCGCCCGTAAAGAGTCCTCCGTTTGCGCCACGCTGCTGTGCGGCACGCTGTTGCTTTCGTACCTTGTCGGCAGTGTTAGTAGCACTGCCCTATACATGTGCGCGCGCGTATATGGCTTGCGTGCGTTTGTTTTTTACGTGCGTCGGGCGCTTGCGTGCAGGCCGGATGAAAGGGGACGTATACAGTGGGGCTTCAAAGCTCCTTAAGTTGGGGTGCGATATATTATTGCTGGGGTGAGCTTATTTGTGACCATTATCAGTAGGACGGAATTAAATTTCTCGTCACCGTGTTCTGTATGGCGAAAGTACGTGCGCCGTCAATTAGAAATGCAGGTACAAGTTTGAAAGGCAATACTGTCGAGGGAAGAGAGAGAAAATAAAAATAATTTCCTGTAATCGAGAGCAGATGTGAGCATGAAATGGGTATATTACCGGCCCAGCACACGGTCGAGCGATCGCAGGGTCACCAAATTGAAGCTCGTTGTGTCGATGGATGGCGCCACGGGACCTGTGGCCGGCGCGGGCGTCCTGTAAATACATCTATGGCTCCGCATCGCGCATGGTCTTCGCCCACTGCGGGACATTGCATGCGCTGCTCCTGCGCAGCATGTGGTCACCATGGTGACCCACAAAAGTTCGTTTAGGTTCGCTTTCTCGTGCTCCTTGCAGTCTGGTGCTGAGGTCACCGACGGAGCGCTGGCACAGGGAGCTAAAAGCACTTCATGCTTAAAGACCCAGGGCTGCAGCGATGACAGTTAATGCATCTCTGCATGGAAATAAAGGGAAGTAGAAAACTTTACTGGAAGCAATTGGCTTGCGAGACGCTTTGAGTGTCGCAAGAGCTCGTTTGACAGACATCGAGCTACTTGAGGACGCACATAAGGAAACATGCTAATTACCACTCTTAACTACCAAGCCACATGCGTAGTAGACCACGTGATGTGACGCTGTCTTACTCAAGGCCGTTTTTTAACAAAGTCGAACGAAGGTGCATTAGTAATGTATAGTGTCGCGAACAAATTTTCTTCTAAGCATAATTGTATGCCATACTTTCATAAAACATGTACCGACCTTTAATTGCAATTAGCCAATATATCTGATTTAATCGCTCATAATGCCTTTATTGCACGGATTACGTCACGCCCTCTCGACCGATCCTGATTTTTCTGACAAGCCGACACGTTTTCTGCCGAACTGTGGCCCTGTAACGCTAGAAAAAGGAAGTTACGCCGGGTTACTGAGGGCCCAGAATGTCTTTTTATTGACTTCCTTTTCTTCGACACCGTGAGCTGGCTGGCTAAGCCACTTTGTTTTTTATTTTTTTGACCAGCTGTATGTTCTCTTATTGAGGACAAGTTTCTGGATCGCATGTATGGCGATTTTGAACCAGAAGCGTAATGTAAACGAATTACCACATTTCTCTAGCACGAATGAAATAACCAAAGTCCAACTTTCACGTCGACAAGCATGGCCTGAGACTGCAGGCCGATACGGAAGTTATGCGCTTTGGTTGCAATTTGCGTAATCCAGACTTTTATGTCCCCGATAGTTCCCACACGTACTGATTGCGCGCACATCTTCTCTTCTCAAGCTTTCCACTTAAAGGCGTGCATTTGCTTACCTCGGTCGCATCCTGCCGTTTGGCTTTGGTCCCAGCGCCGGGTTATTTCCCCGGGGTGCTGACAGGAATTCTCCGGTCCTTTTTTTTTTTTTTTCTTTCTTTCTTTTTTTCATTTCGAATTTCTCTCCCACCGCCTAGAAAGAAAATTAAACGAAAGCAGCAAAAGCGCCGTCGCGCACTATGTGCTGCCGCGCGTTGATTGGAAATTCAAAACGCGCGCGGACTGAGGGTGCGGGTGGGGGCTCTCCGACCGTCGGCTTCACCGGTTCACGCGCCGCGGCGCGACGTCGCCGACGCCGTCCGAGCCTTTCCTCTCCACAGCGCCGGTGCTGAGCGACGACGCTGGCTGCTCGCTGCGCTGCGCTCCGGAAGAAACCACCGTGTACGTTGTTGGCCTCCGCTTTTATTTATCGGATGCTCGGCTCTTCCTCCTCCGCTTCTTCCTCACCCCGTACGGCTCGCACGTGGCGGAGGCCCACCTCAAGTGGGTGGCCCCGGTGTGGCGTTTTGCGGTGAGTGGCTCTTGTTTGTGGAACCTGGGCGCGCGGACCCCGCTGCTACCGGGCGCTGCTGCGGCGGCAGCCTCCCTTCTTTCTCGCCCGTCTTTGCTCTGTCAACACGGGAGCGATATATATATATGAAGGCTGTTGCCACCGGAAACGCGTTTAACGAGCCGCGTGTGTTATGGGTTTTACTGATGCGCTGTTGCTGCTGCTGAACGACGGCGCGCGTGCATTTGGCGGGGACAAACTGGGAACTAGCTGCATCTCTCAACTGCGGACCGTTTTGCCGTGTCGTAATTTCTTCCGGGCCTCTTCATTTTCTCTTTTCGCTTTGCTTGTCTGGATGTTTGATGCGCGCCATTTGACATCGCAAGTTAAGTTTTAGACGCGGTATCTTGGCTGCCTCCCTGCCCCGTGTTCAGGAGTGGACAGTGTCACCGAATTGCCAAATTTATTAGTCAAAGTGGTGGTGGCAGCTAAGTTCTGTCAGTGTACATGTATGACGTTTGTATGATAATCTACCACGAATGTCAATCTTTTTTTTTTTTTTCATGGGAAAAATCGGTGGGGCCAAATGAAAATGTTGAACCGCTTTCTGAGGTCGCGATTAGGATTAGCGACGGACTTTTAGCCCAGTTTGCAGAACAGTGATATAGCAAAGAGCGGAAGT
The DNA here is from genome assembly GCF_055883805.1 of Amblyomma maculatum. Lineage (NCBI taxonomy): Eukaryota > Metazoa > Arthropoda > Arachnida > Ixodida > Ixodidae > Amblyomma > Amblyomma maculatum. The sequence goes on along the minus strand of NC_139347.1, from coordinate 67,915,263 downwards.
TTCCGGTGATTTCTAGGGTAACCCGTTATCGTAATTAAACCGCTTTTGCTCTTTTTTTTTTCATTTTAATTTTTTGCGGACGTTCATACCCATGATGAAACGATTGGGAACTGTATACTGATCGTGTGAGCGAGCACTTCTATAACGGGGAGCAGTCGTTGACGTCATTCTAACCATCGGAGTTGTTTTCTGCCTATCTGGGACACTTTATTCGAACTCCCAGCGGACTCATCTATATAGATTTTTAGAGCGAACGTTAATGAAGGATGATATGCCTGATTATACTGGCGGCTGGGTTCCTGGCCAGAATTTTGAGCGTTTCCTCTATCGGAACACCAAACACCAGGTGGGGGGTGGGGAACACCAAACATCAATCAACGTTCGTCGGCACCACCCTGCTCACCACCCGCTGACCTTCCTCTCTTGAGCAAGGAAGAGTTCTGCAGTCGAATAAAAACGAAACAACTCCCGTAACATGTGATAAGTGTTCACGCCTCCAAACGGCGTCGGTGAGCCGCCCGAAATTGGCAAAAAAAGGCAGTGTTAAAAAGACACGCAATGTTCTTCGCCTTTTACCGAGCCCCCCCTTCCCCCCCTGCGTTCAAACTCTGAGAGGAGAAAAGGGCGCATTTTTTTTTTTTTTTTTTTTAAATGAAACGCGCAGCCATGGCCAACGTTACTAGACTAGCTTCAGTTGTCAAACTCCGCGGCGCCGCGCGGAACCGCCACTCGCCCTCGAGTTCGTGGCGCTGCAGTCGCACAGTCTAGTAACGTTGGCCATGGCCGTGATCGACGACTTGCTGTAATTTGTAATAGAAGTTGCCACCCCTTTCCAGCTGAGGTCCGCCCTTCTTCGAGGTCTCGCATTGTTGCGTTCAGCGTCCAGTTTGCATTACATAGTCGCAACACAGTATAGTAACAGTACGCTGTTAGGTGTGGTTATGGCAGGTATAGCGAAAAAAATATAAATATGTCGATGATGTGTGGGCGCGCAGTTATCGAACTTACAAAGGCATCTAAGATCATGTGCGTTACATTAGCCACGCAAAAGAAACGAAAAGCACTGTAAACTTAGAATGCATTCACTACGACAAGAGGCTGTGGGGACAAGGGAACCAGCAGTCGAGCTTCTCTCCGAATCTCAATGTGTAATGTGCGAATTTCGTTAATTTACATGAATGATAAAAGGAATGTTCTGGGGCATGCAAATTCATCATTAATTATGATAAGTAGAATGGAGGGCAATCTTCCCAATAATTTTTCGCGGCGTTTGCTCCATGTTGCACTACCCTCGTCACGACTATGGAAAGTAGCAAGCACGCTTCACCTCTTCGTAACGAAATGTCTCTGCTTATGGCAATATTTTATTCTATCTGCGTCTTGTGATAATTCGAACGTGAGATGTTAACGTAAAAAAAAAGAAAATTTATTGTGTTACAGTTTCCTTTCTATCCTTATACGCAAGTGGTAGATCTGTTTTGTTTTGTAACATGTAACAATGAAGAAACATTAGAACCTTTGCGATTTTGCCGTCTGATTCGATTTCAAATTGCAGGGAAAGGTTTTCACCTAGAAATTATTACTTGCTTGTCGTGGAGGAAAACACTGTGGAACGGTCACAAATATGTGCGGAGTTCCACAGCAGACTAAAATACCTTCGGGGGTTCGCATCCGGCAGATCCAAGGGCACACGACCATTAAAACGGCAATTAGGAACGACACCATAACAAAACATAAATTATAATAATAAAATTTTAAGAGTTGAAACTGAGCAATTATACTGCCGTTTATAAATTCAGCCTGCTATAAATCAGTAGCCTCGCCGGCAAAGGTTCATTCTCCTTCCGACAATTTTTCTTCTTTTCCTTATTTTTCTGCCCCTGAATTCTGCTCATATTAATACCTGACAAAGGATGGATGGATGGAATCAACTTTATTAAATACAAAACAAAATGTCTTCCAGGGTGGTCTCCCATTAGTCCAGGAGTCCACGGGCTCGTGCTTCACATAGAGCCCGATCCACTAGCCATTTCCAGCCGGCGGGCTGAGCTGTCCGCAAGGCAGCCTCCCATGAAGAATGAGTGGGAAGGGGGGTTATATACTGTCTGGGGGGAAAGACATTCCCATAGGTAGTGGAAAAGTGTGGATTTGGGCACGCTACAGGTGTCACAGTGAGGGGGCAAGCCGGGGTGAAAGCATGATAGGTTCCCTGAAGCATCCCGTCGGCAACTGTCGTCAAGGTGCTATGAGGGCAAGGTGCTATGAGGTGGTGGCAGTGTCATGCGGCTGTTTGTGGAATGTGGTGATTTGATGATATGGTATAGAAAGGACCGATATGACCTCTTGCGCGGGGTTGGGTGCCTGATCATTCGGGGCCCGGGAAGAGAGTTCTCGGGCCAGCGCATGAACGCGCTCATTACTCCGGGGATCGAGACATGGATCCACGTCGATTAACCGTTCGGTCGCGAGAGGTGGCTGTGGCAAGAGTATGATGGGTGGCCGGTGTCGCCACGCCTTTTAGGTAGTGGCGGTATATGCAGCCTGAGAATTGGTGCAAATATTGGTAATCTCTTTATCAATGGTGGAGTGGGCCAGCGCGCAAGTGCGATGGCGGCCCCTTCCGCCTCTGCAGGCGAATTAGTTGAGATAGTGGCGGCGGCCCCCACTCTGCCATCTTAGTATAGGCTGCGACTGCCGTGAAAAATCCTACTTTAGAATTCTTTGCCGCGTCGACATAAAGAATATCGGAACGGTTGCTGTATCTTTTGGTGTGATAGCTGGCTCGAACCTTGCGCCTACCCTGCAGATAAAGGCTAGTGCTCATAATTGCGCCGTAGGGGCTTCTGGTATATGTGATCCTGCGTGCGCGGAGAGATCATGAAAGGTGTAGGACTTGCTGGGGTGGGGATGGGTGGATTGAGACTGAGTTGTCGCAGTAGGCGTTGTCCTGTTTCCGTGCGACTCAGGAGGGCTAATTGGTTGGTGCGTTGGACCTTTTAATTCGTTCACGGTATTGTGAGTACCAGTGGCCAACAGACGTTCTGTGCTAACCGTCCGCGGAAGACGTAGGGCGGAGGTTTGGGTATAAATCGCATGCTGGCGTGGGTCCAGGCTGATGGGAGCGTCCCAGCGTGCCAGTGGTTGTTAGAGTTCCGTGAGTTGCATGGAGAGAGACTTCGTCCAGATTGAGTAGTTCCTTGTACGTTATGCCGTCCGGTCCTGGCGCCGTAGAGCGGCGAATACTAAAGAGTGCTCGGCGAACTTCACATTAGGTGATGTCGGCATCAAGTTCAGAGCTAGGCGTAGGTGGACTTGGTGGATCTGCTGACTGAAGGGATGTGGGCATAGGTGTCCCGTAGTTGGCCATCACGTCGGTGCCTTTTTGGAGTTCTCGTTGTATAGGACGTTGTGTGTTTACTTGTGCCTGTGATTTAGTGGTTGTTGGATCTAAGAGAGCGCGTAGAGGGGCTCACGTGCGTTTAGTGCTTAATGTATACCGTAACGAAAGGTTGCCCAGTTTGCGCGGGCTAAGGCGTTCGCGTATACTCTTCTGCCTCACGAGTGAGATCGGCTATGCGGAGTCTCAATTTACGATTGTGTCGCTGGTGACGCCAGCGTTTGAGAAGTCCCTGTCGACCCTTCCATATATGAGCCAGGTGCGGATTAACTTTCGGTGCAGTAGGGATATTTTTAATGCGTTTGCTGTATTCCTCCACCAGGCGGTCTGTCCAGTAGGTGACCGTACGGACTTCGATAGAGACAGCTGCCAAGTATGAGCGCAATTTATTAACCCAGTCAGTTAGAAAGTGTGAGCGAGGGCTGAAAATCTTGGGAGTCGTAAGCAGTAGTAGTGGAGACTAGGAAGTGGTCACTCCCAAGGCTGTCTTGTAGCACCATATGAGATTTAAAAGTTAAGTTCGGTGTGGTCCATGTGAGATCAGATCACGGATGACACTTGTGCCGATGCGAGTGGGTAAAGTGGGGTTTGTGATCAGGACGATGTTATAATCAGGCGGTAGATATGAGGGTACCTTTGGATGCGTCTGAGGGGTATCCCCATTGCGTTTGGCGTGCAGACAAGGGATGATGCTGGAGTGTGAATTTACTCGTTCCGTGCTTTTAGATTGCTGGAGCACACTGTCTATATGTATAGTCGCTTGTGGAACGGCGGGCAACTATGTGGTTGCTGAGCTGGTGCCTGCCTTGTTTTGCGGCATTGGGCGCTCTTTGTGCATGAAGACTCGTGTGTCTTCGTTCCCGCAATCTATACTAGGCCGTCGTGGCGAAATTCTGGTGCGTGGGAAAGCACGCGTGCACGTGCGTGCTGGTCGTCTAGGTGGTGTTGGCCAGCCACACGACCGCCCGTTTCGCCTCGAGGGGTACTTATACAGACGCGCCTATCTCTCGCTTATCTCACGAACAGAATTTCCTCATCAGACGGGCGTCCGGAGATCTTACCCTTGATAGTGGAATTGGCATGGCTAAATTCTTTTATAGTTGCGTAAATCTCTTATAGGGTTGTAATGGTTTGCGAATGGTCACCCGTTTTCACGTCACCGTAACAGACTCGCGCTTACGCCTGCGCACGCAGCGTTGAGAGGCGTCGCAATCGATTACAGCCCTGTAACCCCAAACAAGAGGAAATCTATACCCACTCCAACTCGACTATCAAGCCCAAGATCTCTGGGCGCTCATCGATGAGGAAATTCTCTTCGTGCGACGTACGAGTGATACGCGCGTCTGAGAGTCCCTCGTTTCCACGGTACCGAGGCAAACACGCGTGTACGCATGCGCACGGAGAGCTGCGCAGCCGAAAGTAGCATTGACCGCGGAGTGGGTTCAAACATCATACAGGGTGTTCAAGCTAACTTTACCCAAGGGTTAAGAATGAAACATTTGATACGTTTAATAGAGGGTAACAAACTGGATTCCAAGGGAAGGAAAGCATAGCAGGGGGCGGCAGAAAGTTGGGTGGGCGGATGAGATTAAGAAGTTCGCAGGGGTCAAGTGGATGCAGCTAGCACAGAACCGGGTTAAGTGGAGAAATATGGGAGAGGCCTTCACCCTGCAGTGGGTATAATCAGGCTGATGATGATGATGATGATTTGAGATGGGCCAGGGATACAGCTGCCAGCCATCTGGCGCACCACAGGTTATCTTTTGTTTTGCAATTACCTAATTAGCTATTAAGATATTTTTCTATTTACTAACTATTACCCTTAGGCAATAAATGGGTTTGAAGAGTTGGAGAGCCTCTTCCAGAACCCCTTTTCCATTCATTTCCGATAGAGAAAGCCTCATGTGTATCGTTTTTCCTAGCTCTAAAGAAAGCCCGCGAAATACAAAAAAAAAATCACATGACTGCCGCATTCATGCGCCACGATTGTGCTGCTCTCAACCTAGGTTTCAGTGAACAAAATCAGCTTTTTTTTTTAATTATTGAAACGGCGAGATCAGGCTGTCCAGAAACGTCGCCTTTCTTGCGAATAATTCTTCCGCGAGTCGACCACGCATAAAATCCGTCTTAACACATGTTTAGAAATATTTTTCGGATACGTGACGTCGAGCACGCCTCACTGTAACAGACGCGTCGACAATGCGTACCCCTCTTTGTTCGCTCAACGTTCCTCGTTTATCGCGGGTGCGTTCTTCGCGCCTTTGTTTTGTGCACCGTATACATACATCTCGCGAGGGTCGCGGTTAGTGCACCGCCGTGGTCAACGTCCTTACCGCTTTTCGTCACAGCGGAAGGAGCAGCTCTAGCCCTGTACCTATGCTGTATGAAATATCCGCATTGTGAACTTGACACAGCATCTGCGTGTATAGGACGATCGAGACAACAGGACACGCATCCCCCCTTTTGTCCCAACGAGAATTCCTCACCGTCTTTGCATCTATACTTCGGCGGCACGCCTCCACGGTGAGCGTGCGGTTCTCTCAATGCTTTAACGTGGGGCCTTGCGGCCGCAGCCTCGTCCGAGACGTCTTGAGCCGGGCACCGCGCTGCCGTCTGTAGTGGGACTAGAAACGTGGAGTGAACTGCGCCCGTTTATAGGTTGCCGACGCACTTGAATTCCTCCCTCGAAACAAGGTGGGTGTGTGTGTGTGCCATATGCGTAGTGTAGCGAGCTTGCTCGTCCCGTAGATACCCATCGGCGATGTAAATGACTGTGCCCGCGGTGTCTGTGGTGCGTGTATCTGTCTCGCTCGCGCCTGCTACTGCCGCCCGGAGGGGGAGGGTGGGTGAGCGTGAAGCGCATATCTAAGTGCGCGTGAGGCACAATTATGGATATGCGCGCGAAGGGAGGCCGCCGCCACTGCCTGTTCCGGTCGCCTTAATTTCTCCACCTCTTCCTCCACGCCGCTGCCGCACTCTGCGGTGTAGCTGTGGCTCTGCGCCGCCGGGGTGATCAACCCAGTCCGTTCGACGCTCACGAAGTTCGCCGAGGAAAAGGATGTGCCCCCCGAACGAACGGCTTCTGCCGCCGCACCACGCGGGAAACAGCGCTGCTGGAGCCGCGCGCGCTTATTATCTCGCGTGCTGCGATGGGCGTGTAGAGCGGAACCATTGCTTCGGACTCATTAATCGATCCGTCATTGGCACCCATCCCTGTGATATCGGACCGCGTATATGGTTGGTCACAGGCCCTCAGCGTGCGCTGCTGCAGTTGCGAGTTTTTGGATTTGTCTTCGGGAAGGGCGCCTGCATAGTCGCGCATTAATTCGATTTTGCGTCCCTAATGAAGTGCCTTGTGGATGTGTTGGTCGTCCGTAATGGAACAGCTTGAATTAAAGATCTCCATTATCGAGAACAGCCTGCAGCTGCTTGATATTTCTGGTGCCTGTATGTTGCGTCAGGACCCACGAACAGCCTCGTAGAGGGCGCCGGGTAATTTGGGCCACCTGGGTCTTTTTAAAGTTCGTCGACGTCGCTGTGTACACGGGCGCCTTTCGCGAAACGCGGCCGCGGCCGCGTGGTCGGGCTCGAGCCCGGGTCTGTCGGTTCAGTCTGTAGCCGAGCCCTTAACTACTGAGAGCCTGCGAGGAGCCAGATGACGTCAAAATAGCACGCTTGATGCTCGAATGCAGCTCCTAGTGGGGAATTTACCCAAGCGCGCACGTACTGGGTCGTTCAAATGTAGTCGGCCACTATCAGAGTTCCTAATGCGTAGGATGAGACTTCTCTCGTTTTCTAGAGATGTCGAGGTTCGAACAATGTGGGGTAAACGCCCCCACTGTCTGTAAAGGGCTCAATATAGGAGAAAATGTACCCTGCGGACTTTCTGTCAGCCCTGTACAAGCGGATGCACACGAAGCGAACTGTGCGCCAAATCTTCATTGTGGCCTTTATGACGCCGCGCTCGCAATAGTCGAGTAACTTTCTGCCCTACATGAAATTTCCCTATATCGTTGTATATTTTGGGTGTTTATTTTGTATGTGCATGTTGTGTATACATGCGATTCTTAGCTATATCACTGTGGCAGTTCTCCCTTGCGAAGAGAACTGTATTATCGCTTCGGAACATGTATCCGGAGCGTTATTTACATCATCGCACGCTGACGTGCCTGAAAATCATCGTTCGCCGGTTTTTGTAAGGCGCAGTATTTCCGATCGAGGTCGCCACTATATAGTGTCATCTGTCAGCTGGCTTTTTAGCTCAATACACGGCGGAGATCCAACAGAGTCGGCCAGGTCTCATGTCAGTCGCGAGGCACTTGAGATCGGGACGCACCACGATGACGCGACTGTCTCGATAGTGGCACGCGCAACGTGGTTTCCTCGTCGCACGAGCTTTCCACAACAGCAGTCGTCACAAAGGTCGATTTCTCGGAGTGGACTGAAGCAGCTTCCACTTCGACTTTTAACTGTAGCGCTATGCACACAGCTTCATAAAGTCATGCCCCGGAATTACGGTATAAGTATATGCAGCAGGCAGTGACGATGGATTCCTCTTGGAAAACGGCTTCACCAAATTAGACTTCCACACTACATTACTCGTAACGATGGCAGCGATTCGCCTGTCACTCCACAGTTCGATGGAGATTGGATCATATTGAGACGTAACTTTGTCTTTCAGCAAGCGTTTAAATCAGATTTGTTGCTAAAAAAAATGCACCCGTATCTACGGCAACCGACGCAGAAACATCATCGACGGGCTCATTCACTTCGTTCTTGAACATTGAAATAGGCGGAGTTCAGTGACTTATAGAGTTCAATGCCAGCTAGAAGGTGACTTATGTAGCGCCCTTGAGGATATGCCCTACTTAACCATTTGAGACATGCATCGGCCTGTTCAGTCTTGCATAGTTTGTATGTTCGTGCTTTATCCACGCACGTTCAACATGCAGTACTCAGGTTTCCTTGTATGTCCCGGCTACGTGGGAATAGAGATCCACTGCGAAGTTAAGCACCGGGACGAAAGGGACGCGGTCGCTCTCGAAGCACTCGTGAACTCTGCACTGCAAAAGAATTAACAACATTCATAGTATTTTTTTTTTTCGCAGACATCAGCCACAATGCCAACACATTGTAGATTAGCGAGCCTGGTGACTGAAAAGATCCGAAGCGTTTTGGAGCTCAACTACACACTGGCTGTTCTTTGTTTTCGTAAAGTAGAATTGCGAAAGAAGTTCAGAGGATTTATATGTAGGACAGCTAAAATACAATTATTTTTTATTTTTAATAATGAGGGGAATTTAACGTATGAAGCGCATATTGGCTCGATGCATACGAAGAACTAAGACATATGATGTGAGTTATATTCTTGGAATTTGTAAGATTCATCTGTGAACGCACCCTTATGTGTAAACCTTTGATTTGTGTTATATGCTCATCATTCGGCGTCTTTTTTTGTCTTCTTTCCCTTCCTTCCATAGAGAGTACGCAGTCATCGTCGCAGCACGTAGTACTACTGCGCACTTGGTTTCCCCGTGTATAGGCTGCCAGGCCTGCTTGATGTCTCAGAGGATAGAGATTCGCGCGGAATTTTAATGAAAAAAAAAAAGAAAGCAGGGCCGCCGCGCATAGAGGTGATGCGCAGTCGTACACACACGTCACATGTCAACCTTCGCGTCCATCGCCCGGTCGCCTGCCCCTCCAGGATAGCTGCAACGCGCAGCGACGTGGAATAGAGAAAGCAGCGGCATCAGCAGCCGCCCGGCGCGCCGTGCCTTTCCTTTATTATTTTTTTTCCCCTCTCCCGGCGCGCAGGCGAGCGCAAACCTGCGTGTTCTGCGCACTCGGGGCGTCCATTGAAGCCTACGGGACACTGCTCTCGGCCCGCGTATGCGTCAGGACTGTTCGCTCGTCTTGCTTCTTCCCGGAAGGTATGCACCGGTATGGTGACACGCGGGGCATCTGTTCGGCAGTACTGGCTTATTATGCACACAGTGACACGCACTGTCGGTTGCCTAGTGTGCCAGGCCCGAGTAAATTGATCAGCGTTCCTCTCACCCTGTACTAGTAATCGGAGTTCATTTAACGTAATTTAACTGACATTGCAGAGATCGGAGTTCGTTTCTCTCTTTCCTTCTCTCTACTTCTTTCTTTTTTTCTTTTTATTTACTCCTTTATTTATTTATTTATTTATTTATTTATTTATTTATTTATTTATTTATTTATTTATTTATTTATTAAGTTGTAGCCAGCAGTGCAGCGAATCTAGCGAAAACAAATCCTGGTGTTTGAGTTAAGCGTGAGTTAGAATTAACGATGTGGGAGAAGTGTCAACGCCATGTCTCCGTAAGAACACCGTTATGGTACTAAAGCCAAGCCGGTTTCTTCGGAAGCATTTTTTTTTTTTTAGTTGCGTTGTGCTGTACCAGTAAGTGAACGGCCACACTACGACTCTTTTCCTCGTATCATATCTTGTTTCGGCTTTCTCCGATGACTGCACACGTGCACGCGTGCGCTGCAAGTTCCCTAACGGCTCCGTCGGATGCGGCGACTTTTGTTCTGGGCAGAGAAACGCGTATATCGGGTGATTCGGCGGCGTCGAGCGAATTTCCCACTATATTGAAAAAAAGAAAAAGCAATATCCATGTATAAACCCCGCAGGGGTGACCTCCAACTCAAAAGGGGTTCCGCAATGCCGCGCGCTTTCGCGTTGGATTCGAGGCGCGGCGCAGTAGGCGAGCTCTGTAGTAGCGGGGCTTCTCTTGATGTATATCGCGCGGCTGTATTCTTGACTCGCGTATACACTTCCCGCAGAAGCCGCTCGATTTCTCTCGCATCTGCAACGGGACTGACTTGTGCCGAGACGCGTTGGGTGCGTTGCTTCAGTACTGCTTTTTTTATTCTTTTTTATGACTCAAAAATAACAAAGTACGAAGGCAAGAGTTACTGCGCCGAACGTGGCCGGACAATGGCTCCGGGCGGTGGCCGAGAAAATGCGGTCGGCACGCCGTTGCTCCCTTTCTCCCTCCTCTCAGCTGTGAGCGACTGCCTTCCACCAAGGTTGCGCCTTCTGGCTCGCGACTGTGGCGTACGCCGTTCGCATGCTGAACAGGCCTTTTAAAAAATGGAGCCACTGGCCTCTCCCCTCTGCGCCCCTCGACTTTATTGGGAGTGTAGCGATTGCGCGCTGCCCTTTGCCTCTGATCTCACTTACGCTGACTGATTTCGGGTCATTAGAGCTCCCTGCCGCCGAAAAAAAAAAAATATGATAATGAACTATACATCCGTCTTTGCCGGTTGGCTGATGCCGCGTTACGTGAAGAGCAGTTCCTTGTTTCACTCGTTCTTCCGAAAAAGAAAAGAAAAAAAGTTTGTCTCAACTGTTTTTCTTGACGTGACCGACCTTGGGTGGCAGCTGTGCAGATATGTGTGTCTTGTTGTGCCAACAAACATCCATCTGAGGCCACGCGCTCGTGCTTGGAGTCGGGATAGCGGGAGTATGCATTGGCGCCGACGAAGTATTGCGCGGCTACCCACATTGCGGTGGCCGAAACGCTTTCTTTTCTTTCTTCAGTACGGCTCGCTTTTAGCACGTCATGCCGCGAGCGTCAGCTGGATAGCGGTGCTCTCGCGACTCCGTTTGCGCGCGAGCACAGAGAGAGCGGGTGCAATTTACGGCGAGTCGAATCTGCATGCGTCAGGTCGTCGGTCTGGAGTCGTTGCGCTCGAGTTGCGCAGGATTATTATAAGCCGGGCTACTGCTCGATCAACCTGGCGCGTTTGGCCGGCGGTGGCCTCGGTTAAAGTTCAGCGCGAGCCGAGCCCGTGGGCTATTGATTCGTTTTATCAGACTCGTACCGGCGGACGCATGGCAGGTGAAAGGAACGCGCATACTGGATTCCGGCGTTCATTATGGTATATAGAGCGCACTTGAATCCGTCGTGCTCACTAATTGAATCCAAGTATATTTCTAAACTATTCCTATACACACTATGGTGAGCATCAATTCGGGAACCTTAGGTGGCGGTGTCTCTCTCAATAGGATCTTCATATAGGGCACCTGCGTTAGCCCGCATGCTGAGCTCACGCAAGTGCTGTTTTGTAATCAGGCAGGGACTGTAACGGGGCTCTATAGTATACAGTAGTCGGCAGACATGGCAGTAATTGAATTACAGTATTTAAATTACTGTAATTTAATTACTTTTCTACAATTTTCAGCAAAGTAATTAGTAATGTAATTTAGTTCCTTTTCAAAAGTAATTTTACCATGTATGGTAGTCGGTTAATGTTCTTATCCTCAGTTTTCATATTGTCGATTCACTGTGCTTGTTGTCAGTTTCGCGAGGTTATGGTGACAGTTTTTCAATTTTGTATGTCCTAAAGTCGAAGTAACGGTACACCGTATCTTTCTCGCGCCCACTGCAGTGACTTTCAGTATATAAAAAAAAAAAAAGAAAAAGCCTGGGTGGCGATGTATAGGTGAGCAGCGTAATGGTTTAGGTTTCTGGGGCAGCATTTCGCGGCTGTCAATTCCAACGGCACAAGCTGTTCTTTCTCCTCTGTTGCTAGCGCGCTTGCAGGGAATGCGAATCGAACCAGCAGGCGCGCCGCGGCACTGCCCACCGTTGCAGTTCGACAGCGTGCACTTAGTGGAGTCAATGCAGGCCGTTGGCGGTGGTGTTCGGTTCTTAAAACGCGCTCGCTTTGCAACTTTCTCTTTCTCTCTTCTCCTTTCTTTTTTTTTTTTCTTTTGTTTGTTTGTTCGCCAAGGTCGCCGGTCGCGGGTGCGTTAACTTTTGGGGGAAGTGAACTGGACTGAGCAAAATCGAGACGAGAGACAGAAAGCGCTTTTGCAGACACCCACGACACGTCTCACTTGGGACAGCGCGCCAACCTCCCTACTTTGACCACCAACAACTGTGTGCCATGCGTGATTACCGTTGGCTGAGCATGTGGAGCGAGGAAAGGGCATGCAAAGGCGTCGTAGAACGACTTGATGGTTCCCCTTCCCCCCTCCCCTCAATCACTCCTTCCGTACACCCCCCCCCCCCCCCCCCTTCCCCCCTTTTTTACTTGGTGGGGAAATTGCCGGGTCTGTGAGCGTGCGAGCGTGGCGAGGCGTACGCATGCCACCCCTAAGCACGACCGCAGTCTACACTGTTCATGGTGACCGGACCAGTACACCGACGCGGTTGTGTTTATTGCACGTGCCGCGTGATTCACGTGCACAATACTGCCGAAAGCATGTGTGCATTTCAGCAGCAGTTGCAGGCTTATGTAACATGTAAAAACGCCGAGGTATGTAATCTAACTTAAGAGGGCGGATGTGTAGGCCAGTTGGCGAGACAAGAGGAAAATAAAAACAGCAGCAGGCACAAGGCGGAGGAAGGCCCTGTGTTGTCTCCTCCCTCCGTCCTGTGCCTGCTGCGGTTTTTATTTTCCTTACGCATAATCAAAGTTGCGTTTGACCACAAATATCTCATTTAATTACCGAAAAAAACGCTAGTGTAACGCATTCGTCAAAACTATTGGCCGAAAAAAAAAAGTTCGCCGAATATTCAAAAAATTAAAACCTCTAGTTATAGATTACGATGCAATTAGTTCTAACTCGTACTAAACCCGTTAAGTTCCTAAATTCTAGCGCGCACATTGCTTTAGGAGGTGCTCTAAGTAATAATTGACCGCGTGAGGGAGGTCTTGCGGGGCGTATGCATGGCTGGAAGCTGGCAAATGCGATGCACATATGCACTAGAGGTGCCAGCACATCGTCCTTTCCTGCATTGAATAGCGCCGCCTATAACTACTACGTTACTGCTGTTTGAGCCTTCGTTGCCTGCCTACTAACTGTGCCGATTTCGTGCCTTTCGCATACTTCATAGACTTAGAAGTGACGTTCTCTTTCGAGGTCTTGCCGATCTCCCGCCGAGGTCCTGTTCTGTCGGTATGCGGTGCGAGCTTTTTTTTCTGTAAGCCTTACCGCAGCACTTGTATCGAATTCAGCTCTGGGCTATGGTGAGTGCTGAAATTCGCTGGGCGTCCCCCCCCCCCCCCCCTCTCTCTCTCTCTCTTTTTTTTTTTTTTTTCAAGCTTTCGTTATGGCGGTCTTGCTGAGCCCATTATTGAGCCCTGTGGCAACCGCATTTGATTGCCGAAGCCAGGTGAAGGAAAGGAGGCTGTTTTGAGTACAAATCGCTGGAAGAGCCGCCTCGCGGTTCCTTGCTTTGTGTACACATTCGTTGCATCGTGACCCCGTAGCCAAGTGCACGTAATTTGCAGTGCCGTCGTATCTCGCCGTCTAAGGTCTTTAATGGATTGCTGTGTATAGGCTTGCTGAGTACATGCAGACGCGCGAACCCGACGCAGTACTGATGTGATCGCGGTAGAGAAGGCAACTCGTATTGTGTCCAGATAGCGTGCGCGCTTCGAAGTTGAATTATTATTACGCGGCGGCCGTGAATGTGTGGAGAGAGAGAGAGGGCCAAATTCTGCACACTTTGTGACGTGCTGCGTATTGCCGCAGCTTGCAAGCGTTGTCTCATCGTAGTGCAGGCTAGGCAGCCGCAGCGGCGTTCTCCGCCAGTGCAGTCAGCAGCGGCCTATTGAGTGGTGCATGGTGTTCCTGGCGGGGACGGAGTCGCGCCGCTGAGCGTAGTTCGTGACTAGCGACTTGGCCCTGCGCGTCTCCATTTGGGCGCGCGTGGCGGCGGCGGTGGTAGCGACGACCCAACTCCGCTTCATCTTCGTGGCCGCCGCGCTTTTCGTGTATCACCCCCTGGAGGAGGGGTACCTTGACCCCTGCTCGAGCGGTCGTCCGGGGAAGCCCCGCTGCGCCGCTGGACGTAATATACGTACCGTGTAATGACCGACTCTGTATACGACACGCTTTCCCTGTGTGCATGTCCAGCTGCTGCGCTGAATGGGCCGATTGCCTCTAGTAGTTTGTCGCCCCCTTTTGTTCTGTGTATTTTGGGCACGCTTACTTTGTCTCGAGCTTTGTGCCTCGGGTCTCACGAGTATCTGGAGTGACCTCGCTGTCACCGACGCACAGCTGGAAGTTTGCGCGAAAAGGTTAGCGGGTCGTCTGACCTGGCGAGTAGGGCTCCATCGTGTTTCCTATAGATCGTTACTTTAGTGGGCAATTTTGTGGCCATCTCTGGCCGTCAACGCATGTTATCGGTTAAACGAAGCCACGTCGATTGAAGAGGGTGTACGTAGAGCTTACTGCAGCGATAGCCATCGTGTGCACGTCCTCAAGCTCTGTAGTGTTACAAGCCTGTAAGAAGTTGGCGTGAAAGACCACGCGAAACCCACGACGCTGCGAGAGTGCAGTTTGTTATCCGGCCCGACTCCCCGGCGCAACAGCCAGCAGCGGCGACATCCGAAGCTGGGCCGCCTTGATTACCCGCTAACTCGGCGTAACGCTCGAGGCGACCGGTCGTCGCCGGAAGCGTGCGGCGTCGCTCTACCGCCTCGGCATCGCTCCCGTTCCCCGAGAGAAGGGAGCAATCGCCGCCGAATGTCATTCCTTCCTCTCGCCTGTGAGAGTGTGCAGACTCGGGTTTTTGTTTGTTTGCTGGGGGAAGGGGTGGGAGATCTCGTGCCTTTGGTCACATGATGTTGACGTAGAGCTTTGCTACACAGCGTAGCGCCGCCTCTGTTCTCTTCATTTACTTCGTTCTTTCCGGTGGTAGGGTGTGTGGTTCGAGCGTGGGCGACAAGAGAATGTAGGCGGTCAACGTCCCGCGCCCCAGCCCACGAAAACTTCCGTTGAGACTTGGGCACCGCTTCGTTTCTGGACTACGGCTCTGCTACGCGAGCAATGCCACTGTAACCGAAAAGCGGGAAATAATGTCAAGCAAATGCGCTTCTGCTTGCTTTCGCTGATCCACGTCGCGGCCGTAAGGTTACCAAGCAGGTTTCGGTGATTTAGCTCGTGTCGCGCCTTAACTAACGAAGTTAGAAAGTGCTTTGCAGATGTACGTGTTAACGGACGCCGCTGGTGCACTAGAACATGGACAAGGAGGCATCACGTCTTCCCTGCGGAATGCTTCGTCACAAACGCCGAAGCGTGCTCCGTGATACGTTTGCCTCAGCTGTATACTATTAACGGTTCAAACAGTAGGGAGGTGGCATCAAAGAGGCGGACAGCATTAGCAGTGAAACACCGCAGTCCCGTGGTCTTAGTATTCTAATGCACGATAGTCGCCTGATCTGGCGGTGACCTGTTGTTGGGAGAACGACTGCAACGCTATATACAGCACGTCGCAGCGGTAGCAAGTCTACGTCGAGCCGCGCCACTTCTCCCCCTCTGTAGTCAGCAGGAGTTGCTTGGCTGTTTCCCGTGTTGAGATCCCTTACAAAAAAGCTTAATGAGTTTCTGATTAAATGGTAATTACATTCCTCATCATGCACATAAACATTTCTATACATTTTCTTGATGCATTTTTGATGAGTTTCACAAGAAAGTTGGCCACCGTGTTTCTGGTTGGTACCTAATGTGTGCATTTCTTGTGTGTTATTCATGAGTGTTGACCAATGAGCACTTTTGGATAAAAAGCAAAAGCTAAAACGTAGCGAAGCACCTCAACTACATTAAAAAAAGCTAAAAAATATAAAAAAAATTAAAACCAAGCAAAAAAAAACTGCATTTCTGGCGCGATTCGAACTCGGTACCTCTTACTCCGTAGCTTTCTACGCTGGCCACTCGGGGAACTGGTAACGTCGGTAACGTATTTGCTTTTTATGTCTGGACTGCATTCATAAGATTGGGACAATGTTTCGAAGCATGTTTCGAAGTGTACAGGCCATTGCGGCTGCTCTAACAATTACAACTTCTTGACCATTATAACTTGCATCTAATGTTCTAGATACCTATGCGCACTATTTTGTCCACTGCAGTCATTTTAACATGTCGAGTTTGGCATCGCTGGCAAATTTATCAGCGCTGTCTCTTCGGTGGTTGCTACCTTGGGCGTAATTTTCGCTGAACACGGAGCTGTAGCACGAACCTTTAAGGAAAAAAAGTGCGAGCAAGCTTCAATACCGGCAAGCGCAGCAGCGCCAACACTATTTTACTCGTAACTAAATCTTATTTGTATCTAAACATTTCGGGAAGCGTTGCGATGACTGAGGGCTCGGCTAATCTATACGCAGAGCAAGAAGGAGCTCTAAAGCTTAAGAAACACGCAAAATATCAGGCATTATAAAGAAGGCATTGCTTCTCGTGCCCTGGTCGCGCACATGCTCCCAGGACGGTCCAGTTCCGAGTCAACGCACGGCTCGGGTTACGTCCGCGCGTCGTCGTCGGCGCAGGCCGGGGTACCCCTGCTGGTCTCTCCAAAACGGCCTGCTCGCAGGTGCAAGGAGGCATTGGAAATGGAGCGGCCTTGCGTCCGTTAGCTTGGAGGCGGTGTGGCAGTGCGTCGGTTCGCGTACACAATATCCTTGCCCGTAACACCCTCAATCATATTGTCCAACCACAGCACCCATTCGCTTGGCAAGAAGTGATTTGCAATGGCACAAACACCCAAGACGCAGGGTGTAAGCGTGTTTTGAATGAAACAAATGTCCAAAAAGTTGTTTTTGTTTTTACAGTGCATGCTAAACAGAAATGAAAACATAGTAAAGAATATACATTCGCTTAGTGATGTATAATTTCCCTCATTTGAGAAAGTCAATGTATTTCCACATTAGCTCCTATACAAAAATACTGTTTTGTTTTCCAAGTACAAAACTTCTTGCGTAATCTCAAATGAAAGTCTGTTGCGGATCTCATGTTAAAACACATAAAAATTGTTTCTTAGGCAACATCCTACATATGCTAATCAGAAATGAAAACATAGGGCTCTGTAAGTGTGCAGTTTACAAAGAAATAATATATATTCACTTAGTGATGTATACATTTCCTCATTTGATAAAGTCAATGTATTTCCACATTAGATCCTACCCAAAAATACTGTTGCGTTTTCCAAACACAAAACTTCATGTGTGATCTCAAAGGAAAGTCTGCTGCGGATATGATGTTAAAACACATCTAATCTTGAATCTCCTTTGAGTGGTTGATGACTCATCAAAAACACATTACGCGGGTAACAGAAATTCAATATCCATTTTTGTAAGGGATATTAACCGCTTGTGTACGCCTACCTCGAAAATTCCTGGGCAGCAGTTCTAGGAAACCAGCCGTCAGCGGTGTCGGTGAGTCGACCGCAGTGGCGAAAGAATCGAGGCACCCTAGGACCACAGATGAGGCGGCTAGGAGGACAAAGCAGTGCCCGCTGCTTTCTCCTCTTCGGAGAGGGTATACTGTGCCTCCCGAATTGGTCTGTTCGGGGATCAGGGAGATCGCTCCGAAAAAGGCACGAAAACATGCAAGCATCCCGCGGAAGAGCGAGGTGGAATGGCAGGAGCCCGGAGGCTTCACACGTAGATTGAGGTTTGCTCAGAATGCGGCTAGCAGTGCTACTACAGAGCCTATATGGAAACCTTCTAAAACGAGTCTCGTACGGTAGGCCCAGCTCGGAAGTGGAGGCCAAGTGACGTGCTCGACTGCTGCTTTGTTGTTGACGTTCGCCCGGTGAGATGGGGCCGCGCGATGAGCATCGCCGCTTTTTGATCGCGGGGTACGCGAGGGTGCGGCAGGGGAGGAAGGAGGGAAGCGTCAGGCGCCGTCGGGCCATCAAATCGCGTCCTGCTTGACGACAGCCGCCGTCGCGTACCGAATCTGTCCATTTAGCGGACGACACACGCCGTTCTGCTGGGCGCCGCCGTTGTTCGGGAGGCCGTCTGGAGGAGCGGATTGTGTCGCTTCGCGGATGTGTGCACGCACTTGCGTGTCTGTGGCCACATGAGGCTGCGGCTGCCAAGCGGTGTGCGGAAAAGCCGCGAGGCGCGAATGAAGCCAACATCCTTGGTGCAGTCCGGTCAAATTAGCATGCACATACTAAATAAATTGGTTCACAGGAAGGGAAAGGCGCAGTAACTGTCACACTTGCTCTGTGGACACCCGAACCACGCCGTAAGGGAAGGGAGGAAGGTGGGAATGAAAGTGGAAAGAGAGAAAGAGGAGCCGTAGTGGAGGGCTACGGAGTAATTTCGACCACCTGGGGATCTTTAACGTGCGCTGACATCGCACAGCACACGACGCCTCTTCGTTTCGCCTCCATCGAAACGCTGCCGCCGCGGTCGGGTTCGAACCCGGGAACTCCGGCACAGTAGTCGGGCGTCTTACCACTGCACCACCCCGGCGGGGCCATGCACATACTGCAGTTATGCTTTTTCGTAGCCGGGAGCTGCAGCGGTGGCTATGACTCCTTTCGGGGCTGCGTTCACGTACCAGGACTGCTGATTTGATGCGTCTTGTGTCCTAGCGCGTAGTGTGTGTGTCACGAGATAATCCTGGAACAGTCGGTTGGTTCAGCGCACCACCTCAAGACGTGCTCACGTAAACAATTTGCTCAACGTAGCGGTAGCGCGTCTACATCGAGTCGCCACTCCTCCCCCTCTGTAGTCAGCAGGAGTTGTTTGGCTGTTTCCCGTGCAATAAATATACGTGCGCGTGCTAAGTTGCTAATACTTGTGACAAAGCGGGCTCCAGGTATATCCGTCGCTTGGCTCTGCTTTGCCGTAAAGCCCCGAGAGGCTTCACTTTGCCGCACTCCTGAATCGCGATCAGATCAGCTCAGGTAGCGTTCACGTGCCTCAACGAGTCGCAGTGTCTCCGAGGTGTCTACACCGCTCATTTGTGGTCCACCGTTGTCATGTCGGTGGCAGGGTCCAATCCCTGCCGCGCGGCGGGCGCATTTCGGCCAATGCGCATGTCTGCCTCGTTTCACCCCTCCCCCATGGCTGGTAGGAGCGCGACGGTTACCGCCTACCTCGTTTAATAGAGAGATTTAGCTTACCGTAATCCGCGATCCGCCACCGTTACCCTCTACCGTGCGTGGGCGGGGCGCACAAGCTGATTGGTCCCGACGCCGCAGGTCTATGTGGCGATATCCTTTAGCGATGTCAAGTATGTGGCGCCATCTATCGGCGTCAAAGGGATCTGGGCATGCGCAGTGGAACGCGCGGTGGCGGATCACGGTAGCGGATCGCGGTAAGCTAAATCTCTCTAAATAATTCGCCTAATTCCTTTCCACGAACTGTCTTCCTGGTGGTGATGTGGCGTGTTCGTGGGTAAATTATCTTTGCTGGCAAATTTGGTGGTGCAGTAGCTGCGGACAATCATGTGCCCATAGCCGTGTGCCGTCTGTGCGTTTCTTTTTTTATGTCTGCGATCCCAAACGAAGGGGTCAGTTTAGCGCTTGCCCTGGGGTGTATGCTTCTGAGGAATTATATGTAGCCGACGTTATTTTTCCTTACCGCGCTAGCTCCGGCTGCCGCCGCTCGCCGAGACGCAACAGCCTCGATGTCGCTACCTACGAAAAGTATGCAAGAAGGAAACGCCCTCTTGTGCGTGCCCGCATCCATTAGCCCGGTGTCATCGTTCCCCGTGCCCTCTTTCTCTCTCTCTCATAGACGGGCTGTTCTGTCTGTTTCTTTCCTTGTTTTTATTACGAAGGCTCCTCTGTCGCGACGGCGCGAGATTAAATATCCTTTAAAAGGGGACAGCGCCGCGACAATGGCCTAATTGCCCACTAGAAGGGCTCGAGAGGGCTGTGAAAAAAAAGGGAGGGGAAGGGGATGGCACCGTTAATTAAGCTGCTACTGAAACCCATTCAGCTCGGCTCCTGCGGATAATAGTAAAAAACAAAAGCGCTCAGTCTTCGCGCCGGCGCTTCTCTTGTCCGGCGTATTTGCGAAGCGCCCGCACGGAGACGCTGCTCGACACCTTTTGGAAGCGCGCCCATCTTTGGCGCGCCTCAACTCTGGCGAAGATAAAAAACGCGTTTCGGAATCCCTGGCGCGATCGCTATTCGCCTTCATGCGCGCGGGCGTGCCCTTATCGCGCGTTTGTTTTTTTCCCACACCCCGGGCGTCGTATTTGTAGGGCAGAATCGCTCTCGAGTCACCGCAGTGTTGTTGCTGCGTGCCGCCGTGTCTTTGACGTCACGCTCTTGTGGTGGTGGTGGTGACTATGGTTTATTTTTGGGGAGGGGGTACTGGTCACGTCTTATGTTGGCCATCTTTGTGGCATCACTCTTGGTGACCAGGGGGAAGGGGAAGTTGGGTTTAGGGGAAGGTTGGGGAGGGGAAGGTTGTTGACGCCGCCTATGTCGCCGCCATTTCCGCACGAAGCACTATGGGCCCATGCAGGCCTACAGAACAGAGCTGAGGCCAGACTCCTCCAGATAAATCAGGAGGAGCCGGTGAGCAGAAAGTTGGTTCCGAGATGGGAAGAGCAATTGCCCTTCGGTATCAGCAGGGAGACCAAGATTCCGATAGCCATTCAGAAGTTTCTGGCGATGGCCAGCGGAGGCTGGACACACGAGGAGCAAGTGTCCCAGTGTGCCAGTATTGCCGCAAGAGGGACAGGCTGGGCTGGGAGCTCGGCCACAGGCATACATGCGGGACGGAGTCCACGTGCAGCCTATTCGAAGTCGTAGGAGGAGGGATTTGTCCTTCCGTGAAAGTTTGTCAGAGAGCCGTTGGAGATGTTCACCAGCGGCAATACGACGGTCAGGATGGAAAGACCTTATCGACCTTCTCAAGAGGGGTCTTGAAAAGTCAAAAGGTGTGACAGCCTCAGTGACTGGGGCGCCGTTGTCATGCGCCGCTTTGGCCAAGGCATCCGCCTCTTCATTGCCCTGGACTCCAGTATGTCCTGGAACCCAATGTAGGGCCAGTTGATACCCCGAGTCCTGAAGGGCTAGGAGACGGGCTCGGAGAATGTTCACCGAGAGGTTGGTGCCGTGGTAGATAGTCAGGAGCTGCAGAGCAGATCTGGAGTCGCACAGAACATTCACAGGTCCAGGAGGGACACTGGAAGCGATGAACTGTGCGGCTAGGTGTAGACCGGCCAGCTCAGCAGCTGTTGAACTGGCAGGGAATGACAGGCGGCAGGACCTAGACTGGTCTAGCTGCGGTGCTGTCATAGCAGCAGCTGCTTGGAAGGTAGCGGGTCGAACCGAGCCATCCGTAAAGAGGAGTGTAGATTCTCTACACTCCTCAAGGAGGGCTGCAGTTGTCTGCTGGAAGGCAGCTACAGGGGTGTGACGTTTGGTGTGACCATCCGTATCCAAAAAGACAGGAATTGGGGGTCGATTGGGTGGAGGGGGTAGGACTGAGAAACCTGGGACAGGACCGATGATTTCTCTGTACACTGTATACAGCTTACCCATACGAGAATGGGATTTGCTGTGCAGCCGTGCTAGGAGTGAGGCACCATCTGGAGCATGGCTGAGACGATCAATGTGGGTCAGTCCCCTCTGGGCGAGGAGAAGATCCAGAGGGTAGATACCAGCTTCCGCAAGGGTAGCGGGAATCTGTGAGGATTGAGCGCTCTTGTGTAAATGCCCCTTTACGCATTCGCACTCACCTGCTGCGCATAGCGTTGTCATTTGTTTCACCCGTGGCAATTGTTAACTTTTTCTCTCTCTCTCTCCTGTACCTTTGACTTATTTCAGTGTACCTGCCTTTCGTCTCTGGCCTGCTGTCATGCTCTAGGACACTCATGGCAACCACTCTTCGGCGGCTATCCTGTGTGAGTAAAGCGCTTTTTGCTCTTCGACGCCGTTATCGGTTGACCTTCCCGACCTCCTCGCGCACGGTCTAAAGACGTTGCCCGTTGTCGGCACTGTAGAGGTCCATGCCACTCTTACACCGTGGTCCATGCTGAACATGTCGTTTCACTTTCCGTTTATGGCACGCGTAATGAAAAACGTGGCTCCTGTCATGTTGCTCTCGCATGCTGCTCGCCGTCGCTGCCTATTTACGCAAGCGGCGAACGGCTGGGCCCGACAGGTCCCTGCATCGTCCTGCGCGTTTGGCCGTGCACGTCGAGTGGCAGGTTGCACAGGCGCGCTTCTGCCGCCCGCAGGGAGCGCCGTATTGTGGGGCTGGTCCCAGAGATGCCGCTGCGCCGACAGCGCTTCGCTGGCTGCTGCACTCCATCGGCTCGTGGCTAGCTCAAGCGTTCTTGCGCCGCCTTTGTTTTCCCGGAGGTACGGAAAGTGAGCGGATGAACGAAGGGTATGGGAGGTGGTGCACGGTCGCCGCTGATGGGCTCTGTCGCCGGAGGGGGGCGGGAAAGGCTTTTCGCTTGCCCGGCGAGCCTATTCTTGATCGAGTCGCGCACGACACTTTCGCTCGTTGCTCGGCACGACACGCCGCGCAGGAAGCTTCTCAGCCTCCCCCTCCACCTGCACCTTTCTGCGGAGCGCAATCCACGCCACCCATCCTAGCACGTGGATGTAGGTGCCGCGCTCTCACCGGGGCCCTGGTTGTCTGTGATGGGCGTCTGTAGCGGCGAGGAGCGCGGCTGCTCGATACAGACGCCTGCCGATGGCGTGATGAGTGCACGGCGCGCCCAAGTGCTTGAGCCAGCCTGTCGGAGGCGCACGCGTTCCTTCTCCACCACACGTGCCCCCCCCCCAATATCTCACATACTGCCCGCTTTCGAGGATAGATGGCCTGGTCCCGATCGTTGCACACGATTCCAGCCGGCGTTCGCGTTCGCCTGGCGATCGTGGAGCTGGCATATTTTCGGCTCCCACTCGCGACCGTTTTTTGTCCCCTTCTCCCTTCCCGTCCTCTTTCTGGCGTTTTTTTTTTCTTTTTGTGCCTAAAATGAGCACCGACTCGCTTCGGCATTGAGTAGCATTGTTCCAAGGCCATGTTGTGATATCGATGTACTTCTTATGTGTTTATATTTGCTAGATAACTACTCTTTGCAGTATTTTTTTCTTCTTCTATTTACAGAAACAAAACTAGTGCTGTATTCAGCGAAGACTTCTGTTGCCTAAGAGGTAGAAAAGACAATAAAAATGCTTGACATAGTGTCGACCCCCATCACTCAACAGCAGTGGAATGACATGTAACAGAGCGGTATTCCTCCGGTCTAGTTGGTGCTTCATTGGTGGGATATAGCTTGAACTTAGGGATAAAAAAGGAGGCACACAGAACTGTCTGTCGGTGCGTTCTGTTTTCTTTCATTCCAAAGTTAAAATTGGCGCCATTAACATGTTAGTCACATCTCTTGCTGTTAAACTTAGTTCTTTTAGACACAGGAGTAACTTACCCCAGAGCCTTTAATTTGTAGGTGACTGAAATACTTCTTTTGATAGGCTTGTCAGTTTGCTATGCTGTCATACAGACCAGTTGGGCATTCTTGAAAAACTACACCAAAGAGCTTATCTTACATGTGCATTCAATTTGTTCATCACCGAAGAGAATATAAAAGAAAGTAACACAGTGGTTGTTTGGTCGGACCAAATTATATTTTGTTTTGGTGTGTTTAGTGCTAATTATCTTACACCAAGCCACATGAACAGGTTATCTAGCCCGCTGTTCACTTGTCTCTCAGTTCCTTATGGAAAAAAATGTCATCAAAATACAGGCTAGTTTGTGTAGTTACTGGCATAATGGGCCTAGTTTAAATGCCTGTCATATCCTGTATGAGAACATAAATACCAAATCGCAGAGCAACCCCTCCAATTCCAAAGCTCGCCCCGCCGGGGTGGCACAGTGGTTACGGCGCTCGACTACTGTTCCCAGGGTTGCGGTATCGAATCCTGGCCTCGGCGGCAGCTTTTTAATGGAGGTGAAAAGCAAGACGCCCATGTGCTGTGCGGTGTCAGTGCACGTTAAAGAACCCCAGGTGTTCGAAATTTCCGGACTCCTCCACTATGGCGTCTCTCATAGTCTGAGTTGCTTTGGGACGTTAAACCCCACAAACAATTCCATAGCTCACTGGTTGATCTCACTGGAAGCTCATGAAGGCATTCATTCAGGCATCAGCTGTGCTTGAACCTGGTAGCCTTGAAAAAAATGTTGCATAATGTCCTTGTATCAATGTAATGGATTGGTTCGGCTTATAGAACTTCACATCCCAGAGCGACTCGGACTGTGAGGAGTGTGCTAGTTGAGGGCCATGGGTAATTTCGACCCCCTGGGTTTCTTTCATGTGCGCTGGCACCGCACAGTACACATGCACCTTGCATCCTGCCTCAGTCGAAAGGCAGCCACCGCGGCCAGGATCGAACCCACATACTTGGGACCAGTCAAGCACCCTCACCTCTGAGCCGCTGTAATGAAGCAGAAGTGTACTGGAAGGAATTGTTAAGTCCTTCCAAAGGAAAAGATCCTCAACAGGGAGTTACTCGATGTGTTTGCTCTGCAGCGAAGTCCATCTTATTCATTGAACTGGAAGAGATGCAGCTTGTCTGATTACATGATTTTTCCGAAATCAATTTCCATACCTGGTGTCCGTTGAGGCACTTTCAGGTCTTGCGAAGCATAGAAAAGCATAACAGTAGGAGTATCTGGAATCGATGGCTAGCGTGTTTGATTTTACTAATAAGGTGTAACTAAAGCAGCATTCAGCTGCTTGAAACCCCTGGTGAATGATTCATCATTTCTTGTTGCTTAGAAAGCAAAGTTCTGTGGATGGTCTGCCAAGCCCTTGTTACGTTACAAGCTTGTAAGCTTTTGACAATTTATGGCCCCATTACAAATGGAGTATTTTTATTTTTCTTGGCTACAAGTCTGCCCATAATGCACCCACTTCACTATGCTGCCTGATATGTGTGCTTGGAGCTTTACCAATGCCGTCAGTTGACACTGTAGCTTGGCAGGATATCCGTCTTCTTTTGTGGCACATCAGATAGAAAAGAAATGCAGGTCTAGGCTTCTGATAAGCCATTGTGGTCTTTATCTCGAGAATTCTTGGCATTGCGCTTTGTCTGATAAGCAACCTCCGAGGTAAGGTGTGTCACGGGGCACGGTGTCGATGTCTTTATCTGAAATGGTAAGCTTTCCTATGTGCAGAAGGGGGCGGCCAATGGATGCATCGTTACGTTGTGAGTCCCTTCAGCTTTTATTGCAAACATGATTTTGCGTACCTAACTACTTCAAAGCCCCATTTTCATTTGCTTGCACTTCGTTATTCCTTGCATGCCTTCAAAGTTGCAAACCTGTGCTGTTTTGGTCGATTTTGTCTTCCTCCATTCTCATGGTGGTATCTCTGTAAGTTAACACTAGTGGATATTAGCGCAACTAGCCTTTTTTGAGCATTCTTTTGGGTGCCCATGCTACTGCAGTGGTGTATGGGGCAGTTCGGTGCCGTTGAAGAGGAAATTTATATAATCAGTATTTCCATACATGTACCCCGTTCTATGTCCATGATATAGTTTGTGTACTGGTAATAGCATGAGAATGTTTTGCCCTGTAGCCCTGCAAGTAGATATATTGTACCTTTCTGCACTCATTAATTAGTTTTAAAATAAAACTGAACAAAAAGTGTCTGGTACTATAATATAGATGTGTGTTTGAACTTCTTGACTTACTCAATTGGCCTTCATGTTTGTTTGTTTGTTTGTTTCAGAGTTTTATTTTCAAGTGTCATTTTTTTGACACTGTGCTCTTCACATCATTCTTTTCCTTTTCAGAGCTGACTCTTCGTTAGGCGGCTTACAAAGCAGATGTTGGCAGTGCTTCTACTGGGTCATTGTCGTGAAGCCTAAGAACTGGTGAGAACATCATTCACAAGCGTATCCTGTTTTGTGCTTGTGAAGCAATGACTGCCTTTGTGTGAGAGATCTTCTGACTGAGAAAATTTGTTTATTCGGCTTAATAAAAAATACAGACTAGAAGGAAAATTTGTGTAATAAAAACCTGAAGCAATTTTTTTTAAACATTGTTTGTACAAAGCTTTTCGTGAATTCTGGTCCCTCTGTTCACTTTCAAGCTGTTTGAACAGGACCTCATCACATATTTACAATGAATTACAGTTTCATTCTAAGCTTTTTCACCTGCGTCTTTTGCGATCATGGAGTTTTTATTGAGGCTATTTTGTCTTGCTGTCATTTTGAAAGTGTGGTTGTGTTCTGTTACAATCAAGTGTGTAAACTGAAAATTTATGCTAATAAAATATTACTTAGAAGTCTATTGAGAATTCACTTCATATAGAAACGCTATTTTGAGAATTCGGTGTTTGGTTCTGTGCACATGCCTGCGTGCATGAGGGAGTGCACGTTCAAATGTTTTCTCAGTTGGCATACATCCACTCGGTGATGGTAGTTCGCGACCCAATGCCAAAATTTTTAGATGCTTGTAGATAAGCTGATAAGGTAGTCAGATTGCCTTGCCGCAGTGGTGCAGTGGTTGGAGCGATCGAATGCTGAACCCAAGGACGCGGTATTAAATCCCAGACGCATCTGCTTTTTGGTGCAGGCGAAAAGCAAGGTGCCCGTGTGCTATGTGATGCCAATGCACATGAAGGAACTCCAGATGGTTGAAACTTCCGGAGCCCCAGTGTTTCTCACAGCCTAAGTCACTTAAGGACTTTAAACCTCGTAATCCAGTCCTAATCTGAAGTAGTCAAATTGAGCTGAGGCAAACACAGCCACTTCTTTGATAGTCAAACGTAAAGTCTCCAGGTGGTTGAAACCTCCAGAGCCCTCCGCTAAAGTGTTTCTCACAGCCTAAGTCACTTAGGGACGTTCTACTAGGTAACTGCAACTGCACAGGTTTGCAGTGATTAGCATTTTTGATAGTAATTCGACTTGAAATTTCCATTTTTATAGATTCTGAAAACTGGTCTTCCTTGAAGTTCCGGTTTTCTGTAGTCTAGTTACTTAAGCCACTCTGGTTTGCTCACTTCATTGAACAATTGCCCCCTGTTTGTATGCATGTGGTTCTGGCTGCAGAGAGGCAACTTCTCTCTCTGACCACACTTTTAATTCTTTTGTACAATTTGCATTCATAGCCCTGCTGGTGCGCAGGACCGAGTGTTAAGTGCAGCCTTCGTTTTGTTTTGTTGTCTGGCCTACCTTATAAAAATTTTGTTATGGACTTGTTGGTTGGACCTAAGGAAATTCCAGAAGTTGGCTTAAAGAACAGACACAGAGGGAACACTCGTAAAGCATGCAAGTACTGACAATAATGTAGCGGCTGTACATTAAAACTTTTCTTGTCTCGTTCTTTGTGCTGCCTTCTGGAAATTTGATGCCATTGGGGAGGCAGCTAAGCACGCCACTTGGAACGGTGGAAAAGGTGTCAAATAGACGGACCAGACACTCATTCTCATCATTCACATAAGTGGTGCGCCAACATGTGTGCATGCAGGGGACGGTGGTCAGCATGTCTCAGCACAGTGATGAGGCGCTGCTGGTGGCAGGCAGTGACAGCTTCTGGGAGCCCGGCAACTACAAGCGCACCAGCAAGCGCACCGAAGATGGCCACCGGCTGTGCAGTGAGCTGATCCAGCTGGTGCAGGAACGATCGGAAGTGGAAAAGGCATATGCCAAAGGCCTGCGCGCCTGGTCCCGCAAGTGGGCTGAGCAGATTGACAAGGGCCCCGAGTATGGCACCACCGAGGCCGCCTGGAAGGGTGCCCTGCTTGAGGCTGACCGCACCTCCGAGATGCACCTGCGCGTCCGTGACCGGCTGCTCAATGAAGTCGTCCCACAGGTCTGTTGCTTCCTCTCATCTGTCACCTGCAGTGTATGAGAACAAAACATTCAGCTGGTTCTTTTTTTACATATATAAAGCAGCAGGTTTGCCAGCAAGCTGAGTGAACTTTCTGTAATGGCAGCACGTGTCATTTGTCCTGGGTGTGACTGTGCTGTTTACCAAACAAAGTTTTCTCAAGGTCGAGTCTGGCCATGAGGAGTAGTGTATAAGATTGAGTCATTTGGTTAGAGGTGCTTATAATTGGTGTTCTCTAATCATTCTTGCTTTTCCCATCAAAAAATCTCTCTGCTCGGTGTGACCTTCGCTTCCTGCTTTTGCAGTCTACCTGTGCCCAACGATTCTCGGCCGGTTGTAAAACATGCACACATTGTCACTTTAGACTTGTACTACAACTGGGGGCTGAATATCTGAAGACATATAAATAAGTGTGTGTGTGTGTGTGTGTGTGTGTGTGTGTGTGTGTGTGTGTGTGTGTGTGTGTGTGTGTGTGTGTGTGTGTGTGTGTGTGCGTGTGTGCGTGTGTGCGTGTGTGTGTGTGCGCGCGTGTGTGCGTGTGTGTGTGCGCGCGTGTGTGTGCGCATGCATGCATGCGCATGGGAGCATGTCAGAAGTGTTAGTTGAGGTGCACTTGTTCTTGGAGCCTTTTGCACACTGGTAGCTTGACCTGTTCAAGCAGACTACTATTATAATTTTTGAGCCAGGGAGAATTTCTTGCACTTAGCATTGCGGAGGACTTCTTTTGGCTTCTGAATGTACTCAACGCACGCTAGCATCTGCATTGGGATTGAGAAGAAAGTGTAAGAAAACTCGATTGGACATAGGTGACACGGTCCCTTCTTTGTCCTGCATTTTTTTTTTTTATGCTTTTATATCACTGTGCATAGTTTCATTTCTCTTATGTCCATGCTTTTATGCATGCTCGCTTGCATGCATGTCAACACATTCTCTCAAATTAATTTTTTCCGTTTTGACTTCAACCCAGTGCTAATGCTTGGCCGTTGTGTACCTTACCTTTAAAATGGCTAAATTGTGCTGTTGCCTTAGCACCACTAAATTTGCTGCTGTTACTATTTAACACACCCACTCACCGTGCATTTAAAACCACCAAAAGGTTTAGAGCTGTGCCAGTTACTGCAAACAGGCAGCGGAAATGGTAAGTATAGTATGTGCAAGTTATCCCAGAAACAGCGGTAGCAGCTGGTTATGTTATGGTTACATCTGTAGTGGCAATTTCTTTCTTTTTTTTTTTTTTTTTGTCACAATATCTGTCACAATAGCTGGCGTAGTAGCCAGGTGTAGAAACGAGGACTGCGCCTCCTCTCGCAGGTCAAGAGCTGGCAGAAAGAGAACTTCCACCGGTCCATGATGCAACTGCGAGAGCGAAGGGAGCTGGACGAGGCCTTCAAAAAGGCCCAGAAGCCCTGGGCAAAGTTGCTGGACCGGGTGAACAAGGCGCGCAGCGACTATCACACTGCCTGCAAAGGGGAGCGCTCCGCCACCAACCAGGAGCGCAATGCCAGCGCCGACAGCTCTCTCTCGCCCGACCAGGTGAGCCAGCAGGTACCTCCACCACCTCTTGCACACCTCTGGGGACACTGCACCTGCTGGCACTACTGCTCCTCTAAGTTTCAGCAACACTTTTTTTTTTTTTTTTTTTTTTTTTTTTAAATAGGGATGGCGGGGAAAAGCCATATACGCAGCTGGACAGGGCCTCGCCCGTTCTGGTACTGTTCAACATGCAGGCGGGAACGAGCTTCAAAAGCATGACTTTGGAAGGCTGTACTTCTTCTAAAATAGCATTCATTCCAGCACAGCAGTCAAGAATACAAGAAAAATGCACACAAAAGTGCTTGAGAATTCGGGGCACAAAGTCAAAGGAGAGAGTCAACAAAAAGTGAGAGATGCGATAAAAAGCAATGAGACACATGCTGCATAGGTGTGCAATCGTCGTGCATCAGCGAAGATGTGCATTAATTGGCCATTTTAATGTACTTCTCATTGCGAGCTTGATGAGCACAAGTGTACGAATAGTATAGTTGTGTTGCAATGGAGAATGTCATCCACAGCAAATGGCTTTACTTTAAAGGGGCAGAACACTGGCCAAAATATGTCATGAGATTATGATTGCCTCATATAGTACAGATCGAGCACTACAATACCAAAGAAAAGAGGCTTTAAAATTTAAATTTGCCATTGAAAATCTCATTAAACAACTGAGGCGCTATCTAATTGAGAAACCCTATTACTTTCAGTGTAGTACCCCACGGAACTATATGTCAGCAAAATATAGATGATTTTCATAACTGCACACTGATCTTTTTTCTTCTAGGAGTGCTTGTCATAATTTATTATATTTTGCGCTCTCTCCAGTGCGTCCTTAAATAAAACTACCCATCCTTTCGAACCGCGAGAGCTATGCTTTTAGGTTTTACCACTAGATGGCGCCAGAGTGTTTGCAATTCTGTGAATGAAGCAATGATAGTGCACTCTAACACCTTCGTCGACGGGGCGTGCATTATTGTGCCGTAACAGCATTGAGTGTGAAACTGAAAAGGACGTTACTTTGTGCAAAAAATGTCTGATTACTGTCTGGCAAGTGAAAGTTATATTCGTTTTCGGTACGTCTTTTTTGTCAACCACCAGTCTTCATTGCGGTTGCTGCTCATGGTTTCCAGCTTTGGACTACATAAAAATGGGTGCACGCACTGATCTAAAAATTTTCTGTAAACATTTTCTGCAGCGTTTCTAACAAAGCCGTTATGGAATCGAACATTTTAGACATCAATCTTTCCATTGTGCTGAAAAAAATTTGAGACCTAAATTTCAGTGTTCTGTCCCTTTAAGTACCTGCTTTAAGTTGCTATTGTGCGACTGGCAGAAATAAGTGGGACTGGGAAAAAGAGGAAGAATGAGAAAGGATGGGAGGAAAACTATAAGAAGCTATGTACAGAGAGTGTCATATGCATATTCACATCATACACAGGTGTCTTCTTGTCACTGTTACTCACTGCGTGTGGGTGGTACCTTTGAAGCTATGCACATGCACATGCAGTTAAACCTCGTTACAGCAGACAAGTACTGAAGCGTTCACCACAGATGCCTGTAGGTTGTTGCTCAAGCTTATAGGGTTCATAGCATCCCTTGATACCCTTAAGTCCCGCCGCAGTGGCGCAGTGGTTAGGGTACTCAACTGCTGTACCCAAGGACGCGAAATTGAATCCCGGCTGCGGTGGCCACTTGTCGGTGGAGGCGAAAAGCAAGATACCCGCATGCTATGCTATGTCAGTGCATGTTAAAGAACTTCAGGTGGTCGAAATTTCCGGAGCCCTCCCCTACAGTGTTTCTCATAGCCTGAGCCGTTTTGGGGCATTAAACCTTTAACCAAACCAAACTTGATACCCTTAAAAATCTATTTTTGAAATGTCATATTCAAGGGTGTAAGAGGCATGAATTTATGTTCAGCTAGAGTTGGCACATCTTGTCACATTGTAATGCCTAAAATCAGCACTTTCAAATCTGCCCTCATCGATGTTTTGCATATGGTTGGCTCATTCTGTGTTAGTTTCGGATGTAACAAATATCACTAAAGTGATCACACCTTGTTTCCTTTCTTGTTCATGAACGATATTGGAAGAAACCACCGCAGATTAGGTTAGAAAATCTTTTATATGTGAGATTCTTGAGATGAATTTCAACAATTGCTTGTCCTTCGTTACCAGATGTACCAAATGAGTGAAAAATGTCTCATATTGTCCACTGTTTGTTACATCTGTGTCTCTTATAACCGGATTAAAATTTACACTCTATACACAAGGGTAGGGCAAGCGTGATATATGCCTATATGCACAGTAGTCGTCATGCTGTAGTGAACGTGACTGAACATATGGAAAATATTGCTTAGTAATCTCGAGATTGGTGCAGAATAGCTCCAGATTGCCTTCAGAAAATGGCTTTGGTAGATTCGCCATGCTGCCATGAGAGTCACAGCATAATTTTTGCTATATATACTGTATCTCATTTCGACCTCATTGTTGTCTGCTCCAGTAAGGTTCTGCAGTTGAAGTCGCTATGGCTCGCACAAGTCTTTGACCTCGGCACGGATTTTTCTAGTGTGGGAAAGAAATAAAACTAAGAAAACTGTTATGAGTTTCACATATTTGAAATTTTCTTTTTGATGCCATGGAGAGGAATGGTCAGTAGCTTTCTACACATTCTTACGCTTCTGTGTGAGGGCACAATAGCACCGCTTCATGCTGCAGGTCAAAAAGCTTCAAGACCGGGTGGCCAAGTGCAAAGAGGAAGTGCAGCGCACGAGGGAGCGCTACGAAGCGGCCTTGCAGGAAATCAATGACTACAATGCCAAATACATGGAGGACATGACCGTGGTGTTTGAAAAGTGCCAGGAGTTTGAGCAGCGGCGTCTGCAGTTCTTCAAGGAGATGCTGTTCGCCATCCACGGTTGCCTCAACATCTCCGTGGATCCAGAGTGAGCAGCACTTGAAGTGACGTGACGTGTTCATATCAGTGTTGCGAGGCTTTTGTGGAGTGAGTGGAACGAGGCCAGTGTAAACTGCATATCCTGATTCAGTGTGTTTGTTGCCTTGGCCGCGGAAGACTCAGTCTGAGAGAAAGAGCAGTGGAGTCTAGCAAGTGCTAGTAGATCATGCTCAGCTCATTAAAATGACTGCAGATTTAGCGTGATTAGGTGAAATGTGAATTAGGTGCACTGGCACTTCAGTTTCCGCTTCACTCTCGGTTTCGGGTTGATCATCTGTGAATATATTATTATTCAAACTTTTCAGGTATCAGCAATTTGATCGAACCATTCGAGGTTCAGAATTAAGGGGGGCCATCTTAATAGGCGTGGTATGACAGAACCAAAGCATTAGTTTGAATAATTTGGCACGTTTGAAATAGTAATGAGAGTGCACGGTATTGCTAAATTTCACATGACAAGTCTGGAGGCAGTTCTGTTCATTTTTGCGACAGGTGAGCAACATGTTATTCATTATGGAAACATATATATATTAAGTCTGAAATTACACTGTTTTTGCCTCTTCCTTTTTTTTTTGGTATGCAGGCTTCCCCAAATTTATGAAGAATATCGGCATACAATACAGAACGCTGATGCATCAAAAGATCTCAAGTGGTGGTCTAATAACCACGGTGTTGGGATGGCAATGAACTGGCCGCAGTTTGAGGTGAACTCTTGTTTTCTCTCTCTTTGACTCTGTAGGTTGTTCTCTTGTGAGCTGCGGTGCATCAAGGTTCAGAATTGCTTTGTAGGCATGCTTGGAAACTATTTTCTTTTCCATTGGAGCATTAGCTTGTTGAATGCTTTGTTTTCCGCTTGCTTTCACTTGCTTATCATTGTGAAACTTTCACTGCATCAAATTTTTTCCGAAATTATTTTCCTGCTATGTGCTTTTATTTTAAAACTGATGAGCTTCATCAATGTTTTGCATGAAGTGTCGCTTAGGCTGCATCTATGCAACTTGCTGTGGATAGCAGTGTGTGAAGAGTCAATTTGCTAGCCTTGCTTTGGTCAAGCTGCATTTTTTGCTCCAGATATCTGTGTTTAGATTTATGTATGCATCTAATGCTGGCATAGTTCCTTATCTAAAGAGAGTTAGTGTCCACAGTTCTTTTCTTTTTAAATAAAAGAGGGGGGGGGGGGGGGGGGTACAGAAGAGTTTTGCTGCTGACAAAGCATGTTTTGTCGATCAGCAGTCTCCACTGTTTTTGTAGAATTGTAAAACATTAAGTTGCTCTCTGATTGAATCCTGTACACATGTAATGTGGACGAGGACGGAGTTCTTGGCAGGGTACTGTTAGTCAGTGCTTCATGCAAAACTGTCTAGCATTGTTATGCAGCACAGTAGATGGCACATGACATGTGTCCATGAACGTTGCGACAGATGTGAGCGCTGCTACTCTTTTTGTACGCACCTATGCTAAGGAAACTCTGCGACCACAGGGCAAGCCCAACTTTAGTCTGGACTAGCTTTAGTCTTTGGCCAGAATGAATTAATTGAATTGAACACTCGGAAAAAGCCAAACAGATGGCGCTCACACATGTGAGCAATGCTACATTGTGTCACTTGGGAAACAGGGGGTTCCCTTTGTGCCAGGATTTATGCTTCGCATTTTTGGTTTCTAGACATGAATCTGTACGATACTTTCACCTTCCCTTTGAGCAGTTTTAAGTTGTGAGCAAAGAGATATGGGCAAGGGATCCTGGAGCCTGTTTAGCTTTCCGAATGGACTGCATTGGTAGTGTGGTTGTCATCGTAGCCGCGTATGAATGTGCGAAGACTACCAGCATACTTTTGTATCCAGCAATCGTTTAGGAAGCTTATCCTTTGCTTATTTCTTGAACTGTCACTCACTGGCTAGCTACCATTTGCTAATATTCTCAGGTAAAATTCAGCACGAACGGTAAAGTAGCTTTTCAAGCGTTAAATGCTCAGAGGCAGTGATTCACTTGTCTCGGCAAGGAAGTCCGACTAGGCTTCGCCATGGGCCGCACAGTAAACTTCTTCTGTCAGTCTTCAAGATCGCTGCAAGTAGTCCAGTCCAGTCTTATGACCTGCGGAGCACTGCCTGAAGACCTTGCTTAGCTGAACAGGGGGAACATAACCTCAAGTGATTGCTCTTCAGAACAGTTGCATCAAGTGTAATGCGGCTTAGTATCTTTGCATAGCTTGAGTTATTTTAAGGTGAAAGCCCTTAAATCACGGTATCATGGCTTAAATAAGCCCATAAAGGATCTCATACGCGCAGCGTACAGCGACTGGCTCTGTGAGCAAGCCCTCACACGATCTGAAGAGAGCGATGCTTGGGGACATTGCGAGATGGATTCACGGTGTGTGGAACACCCTCCCGTGTACGTGCCTGCATTAGCAGCGAGCGTCCACGAGAAGTGTCCCACCTCGGGAGATTTCGCGGGATTTCACTTGTCAGTCATCATGATGTGATCAGAATGATAAAGAATCTCGACCGGGAATCCAAGCTCCATTCCTCGGATCCCCAGCTGATTGCTTTAACCAACTGCGCCACTCCCGGGATTGTGAAACACACATCATAATTCTTGCCTACCGTGAGGATGATAGTAGCAGGGTTCAGAGAGTGACAGCTACTGCGCCTTTCCTTTCCCTTAAACCAATTTTAGAATGCCGGTGAACTTTGATGCGTTCAATGATGCACTGGTTGTGTTCGACGAGGGGCACATAATGTACCGTGTGCAGCAGCAACGCTCAGGCTTTCACATTTCTCCATTGCAGATTCTGCAGTGCTCTCGGAATTGTTTAGTGCCCGCTGTAAACATTTCACGGTTGTTCCTAGCCTCAGCAGTGCAGTAGAGGGGCTTTTCTGGTGCTTTTGCATTCCTTGTCTAAAGGCACGAAATGCTGGTGCACTTTTACTGTTTGCGCCCACGCTCATTCACCTCGTCATCTGTGTGCGTGTGCATTGAGCTACTCGTGTTCACCTGAACAAGAAGAGATGTACCAGTGCGCTTGTTGTCGCTTGTTGTGCACTCTTTGGCTTTCTGCTTTCCCCTGGGTCATGGCACCTCCCTGCGTAGGAATACTCGGAGGAATTCCGGGACATCGTAGGCAAGAGCAGCAAGAAGGCCGCGATCCCCGAGAGTGGCATCACCCTCGTCAACCAGCACAAGATCGGCGAGGAGCTGCCTGTAAAGAAAATTCCAAGTGCCTTTGCGACCTCAATTTTTCTTCTCTTTCAGCTGTTCTTCTGTCTGTCCTTCCTTCTACCTCTCTCCGCGGCAGTTGTCTGCGCTCTCGCCATTCCTTGGATGAGGCCTTTCTGCCCCTGTGCGCGTGCATGCCACACTGTGCCTCTGTGCTTTGGTGCTTGGTCTTTGCAGTTGACTAACCACGGCAACCGGAATTGCTTTACATTAAAGGCTGTAAACAAAGGAAAGCATTAGCAGTGCTTCAGAACAGCAATATCAGTGCATTGGGAACAGAATCGTGCAGCGATTTTCGGCTCCTTGTCTTTAGTTTTGTGCAGTTCTGAAAATGAAAAAAAAAAAAAAAAAAAATCCTGTAATCAGCATTATACACTATTGTGCACAACACTCCTTAAAGGATTCAGCACTACTCGGAATCAAATTAGTTTCTCTGTGTGTGATCAGCATAAATTGGCATGTTATTTGATTTTTAACCCTGTATGCTTATTGGAGAGGTGAAGCAAGCCGAAGTATCTAGCAGCCATTACCTACTGTACAATTGGCAAGGAAGTTCTTCAGAACCATTCACTACTGTTTTTCTGCTTCAAAGCCGTCTTGGCCAATGTCAGCAGGTCGTTAGGATCAAATTAAGTGGCTTGAAGATTTGAAGAATAAGCTCTTGTCACATGCATGTTTCTGCCTCTTATTTTGTGTAGTTTCATAATATACACAGTTGTCCTATTTGATTGAGCCAACCCATATTTTTACTTCATAGGTGTGAAGCAGGATTAATGATTTGTATTTTAGCTACTACACTGGTTTCTGCAAGTGCAGCATTCAGTTATTGGTCATCTGCACCTTATTCATTATTCATGAGTTTATTTCATTGTCCTTTTTTTTTCCTGGCATTCACTACTCAGACTACCTTTGCAGCTGTACTATCGCTGTACGGTCTCCCCATACGTATTTCTGTTGGCCAGTTATGTTTTGCTGGATTCGAATATTGTATATATGAACTACACAGAATGATATGCAATAAGCATTTGACCCTCGTTGCAACAATTAGTGACCTGTTTGGCAGTTTCAACTACATTTTGTTAGATATTGTGGTTTTGCCACGATCAGAGTTGGCAAAATTCTCAAAATTCTCTACTTGAATATGAACCAAATATCAAATATATTTGATAATGTTCAGAATCACAATTTTTTGCATGTACTTAAAATTTTTTGTAAAATGCAGCTTTTTATAAAAAAAAAAAACTCTCATTACCCTCTCATTATCTGGCACTTCAAATGAGGCATTTTCATTGGTCTCAAAAAAAATCTGTGCAGCGTTAAGCAGTTGGGTGTTTTTGGACTGCACTCAGTCTCCCTGCATCAGGGGGCTGTTCCTGAGAGTTATCGCCATCACTTCTGCAGCTGCTTGCTACCGTATTGTTCTTTATTTGCTTGTGCTTTTAAATTGGGGTTCCATGTGTGAATGAGGTAGCCCTTATTTGTTTATCCTTCTCAGCTATTGGGTTAGGATCATACTCATAGTGGCGTGCAAGAGCATTTTCACTAGTCCTCCATGCTACGCATAACATCCTGTTTCTGTCTGTTGTTTAACTTTTCTCTACTTTCAGACAATGCCTCATTTGATTCTGGATTTGAATGTAACAGATTTCACGCATGTCCTACTTTTCATTGTTCTTTCATTAATGAATGATCTATGGTAATGCTGCTACTATTACTCTTTTCAAATCTTAGCATGTTAGCATGTATCCTGTGCTTGCGATAAGTGCTGTTATATGCAATCTTTCTCGTCCTTTCCGAGTCATATTACTGGGCCACCCCCATTGTGGGACTGGACGTCGAGTAATAATGTTCAAATTCTTGCTAAATGCATTGTGTTATTGTAATAAGTCAATTGCTAGTAAATGCAATTTGTAAACTTATAACCTTGCTTGTCGGCCATCTATGCTTTTGGTTGCATAAATCATGTATACTGTATTTGCAAAGCATGGTTGACCAATTAAAAGTGCACTTTTTATCTCCACACTTTACATTCATTGCTATTCGTTTCAGAAAAATTTCAAGTCACTGAGTCATTTGTAAAATTCTCGCATTACTACGCCGTCCACCGACGGCTTTGCCAAAGGCTGCCGAGGGATATTTGGGTCTTGAGTATGACTGCGTAGTTGCGGCGCTTGGCACTTTGCCTGATGGGTTGCATGTGGCTTCCAGGAGTACACGCCCGAAGTGCAGCACATTCATCGCAAGGAGAAAAAAGGTCTCGACGCTGGCGGCATCACGCTGACAAGTGTGAGCACACGCACAGACGGCGTGGTGCCCAGTGCACCCAAGAACCAGGGCACCAACAAGGGACCTAAGGAGACCACGGGCACCAACCATTCCACAGCGGCTACAACTAACAACTCTACACCAACAGGCACCACAAACACGTAAGGGCTGCCCCCGTTGCATGTCTGAAGCGCAGAAACCATAAAGGCAGTGTTGTGTAGGCTCCGGCGAGTTCGTTTAAGGTAGTTGAGGTCAACGTTCACCCTTGGCAGGGTAACAGCTTGAAAATTTCGCTTTAGCCATATAAGCTGAGATGTCATTCCTTTTTTTCTTTTTTACCTGCAGGTTTGTGTGGTCAGAATAAAAGTTGCGTGAAGTGTTTAAATTATGACAGTCTGCTGGGTTTGCAATTTCATTTAAAATGCATTCCATAACGTAGAGACTGTTATTTTTCTTTTATTAGCAGGGAGCTGCAACAAAATTCAGTGTTCTACTCGCGTGTACTTGCCTGAAAAATGGATTTGTTCTTCTTTGACCTTAAATGCTTCACCTAGAAGACCATGCCTGCAATCGTCTTAAAAACATTTGTAGGAACTTTTCCTAAACGCAGTTTCCATAGGTGTCCTGACCTCAAAGGTGCCAATAGTTGAGCCCTCTTGAACCGTTCAGAATCGAATTGTCCGTTGTACAAGTTGCCTCACTCCAATGAGGGGTTGTTCATCTGTTCCTGGGGGGCTGCTTCGGTGACGCATCTTGCCATTGGTGCAGGGAGAAAAAGCCTTACAACCCCTTTGAAGAGGACGACGACGATGAGATCGACCATCCAAGTCACATGTAAAGTGGCATTATGTAGTGGCCGCCGCAAATGCTGTGCAAAGAAAGCTTGTTTTTGGCCCTTTTTCTCACAGCTTTAGCCTCTTGTTCTCTCCACCTATGGTTTGCTCCTGCTGCTTCTTCGCCCTCTACCACTGCTCCAGCAAGACGTGCCTGTGTGGACCATTGCAACCAAAAATAACATGAACGATGCAGCCTTATGTAATTTGATATATGTCAGGGTCACGATGTAAGAATATATTTAGGTGCTGACACTGCGCCTGGCGGCACAACCAGATCTTGTTCTCTGCTCCATGCGCCTCTCTTGAACCTGGATAGGTGGCGCCATGCCACAGGGTCTATACCAGTCGCTGAGCTGCTGCAGTCATAATGCAAATGTACCGGGGTCGTTTGGTGCCCCAGCGCGACAAGGGCTCAGAAGGATCGAAACTGCTTTCGTGCTTTACTTGCACCCATTCATGCAGTCCCAGCAACAGCAGCGGGGACGCGACCCCGTGATCTATCCGAACTCGTTGTCGAAATGCACTCATTGTTAACATTTTTTTTTCCATTCATCCGCACTACCGCTAGGGTGTAAGTTGACTATACTACCTCTTCAATATAAAAACTGGGCCTCACCGCGCATGTTCCCACAACTGGGTCAAATAGCCTAAGTGTGCATTCAAATATTGCTTGAGCAGTGTAAAGCGCCGAGCCTGTGAGATGTCCGCCATATAGAGAATGTGGTTAACTTCGGCCACCTAAGGTCTTATGTTCAGAGAAACTTCAAGGCCATTTCTGCATTTCACCTGTATCAGAAAAACTGTCTCCCTAGCCAGAAATAGAACCTGCACTGTTGTCCTGTGTGGCGTTACCCCTCCGCTGCGATACGCGTGAGTGATAAAACCGAAAAGAAACAAGGCTTGAATTCGAGACGCTTTAGTCGCTAATGGAGTGCACTATGACTCAAATCATTGCCTGATTCCCCTGCATTTCTAATGTATTTCTATTTTTTAGCAGTAGTCATATTTATTACAGGTACTACCCCTAGGGCAGTATGACAGTGCCGGGTGCAGGCCGCTTGCCCAGCCTCTTGACGCACCAGTCTGCAGACTGCCATTTCTCGGAGGCTTTCTTGAACTTGTCAGTTTACGCAGATATTTCGGGCACATGGGAAAAATACTGGTCACAGCATTCGCCGCCAGCAGCGCGGTTTCTTCTTGGGTGTTTTTAAAAGTACATTGCCATTGAATTCGGCGTAGAACGATTGATATCATATGCTCGGGAAGGTGCTTCGCGCAGACCTGATCAGTCGTTTGCAATATCGTATATGCTTTGGGGATTGCCCTGCGCCACAATTCTAGGCGAGCAGCATCCAGCGGAGCTTTAAGATGTGACACTTGATCCGGACAGCTCTGGTAAGGTGTGCAACAGCAACAGCCAAAACAGCACAGCCACCAAATATGTAGGCTGCCCGTCGCATCGGCCCACAGCACCACATGAGCTTGCACAACGATCACTGTGACTGGTCCCAAACCGCGATGCAAAAACTAGTTGTAGCAGACTTTGTTCCTGCACGGTGCCTGCCATAACGTAGAAACTCGGAACCTAACGTACACACCTTGTGATGCGCTGGCGCAAAACACCTACAAACACAGCCCAACACGGCACTGAAAACTGGCCATGTCACGTGTGCAGCTCCGCGAGCAAATGGACAGTGACACAGTGCCCACCCCGCTTCGCTGTGTTCAGCACATGTACTAGAGGGCGAACACAATCTGGGCACACTTTCCGCAGTAGCGGGCAGTCAGTGTCATCACCTAAATATTTTTACACAGTGGTCAGGGTGTAAATGGCGGTGTGGGATGTGTCATGCCAAGGGAAGGAATGCGCAGCAGGGGGCAACAGAAAGTTAGGCGGGCGGATGAGGTTAAGAAGTTTGCAGGGGTCAAGTGAATGCAGCTAGCACAGGACCTGGTTAATTGGAGGAATATGGGAGAGGCCTTCGCCCTGCAATGGGTATAGTCTGGCTGATGATGATTATTATCACAGGGAGTGAAATTAACATTTAACTTTTGCTACTTTAAGGTTGTCCTATGCCTCTAGAATTTGTGCAGGTAGTTAGTCTTGGTGCACCTGGTGTTCCAGGGAAGCATGCCATTGGTATTTTAAAATCTGCTTCTTCGGGTAAAATCAGGGCCTTTTTTTTTGTCGAAGTGCTAATAGCAGTGTAGGTGAACGCTGGAAAACGGGCAAGTTATATGGACTAGTAATGTTAACTTCTAGTTAACTATTGCAGATAGGCACTGGATGTCAGAGATCTGTAGCAGTACTATAGTGGTAGCCATATCAAATTAAGTATTTGGAAAATGCAGTCACACTGTGCACTTATCAGATTTTGAGCCACATCCTGCAGAATTATGTACACAAACGTCACTCTGTGTCACACCCAACATGATCTTCTCGTCCCCGCCTGGGCAGGAGCAGGGTGCAATGAGCAGCACAGCACGGGTTGGGGTAGTTGTGGCGCAGAGCTTACGTCACGTGTATGAAGCCTAGTGGCGCAATTTCTAATGAATGTTGCCGTTCACACAGCTAGAGCACGGTTTTGAAATTTTACGAGAAATGGCAAAAATTTAAGCCACACAGCCAAAGGGTGATCAAAATTGGGAAACAGACATGGCTGCCACTAACGGTCAGCTGCAAATTCCTGGTTCCTCTCCGTAATAGTTAAAGAAATTACTTATTAAGATAGTTTAGCATAAAACTAGTTAACGTGGTTCATCTGTTTTTGATGACCAACAACACAGGTGTTACTCTGGTAGAAAGAAGCCACCTTTTTGCCTTGAAAAGTGCGCGTTTAAAATTTAATGGTGA
Source organism: Amblyomma maculatum (assembly GCF_055883805.1). Lineage (NCBI taxonomy): Eukaryota > Metazoa > Arthropoda > Arachnida > Ixodida > Ixodidae > Amblyomma > Amblyomma maculatum. The sequence continues at coordinate 67,873,627 of NC_139347.1, read as the reverse complement.
GCTTCCCTGGGATACATGATATTGTAAACAAGGTGCCTTGCGAGCTTAGGCTTTTGGTTGTAAACTGCTGTAACAATTAACTTTGTGTAATGATATAGCATACACAGGAGGCGGTAGTGTATCTTACTTTGATGAAACCCACAGTATTTGCTGAACATGCCAGTTTTTCCAAATTTGTGCAGCGGTGACCTGTCATAACTAGTCACTGCAAAAATTTGTCTTCATCAAGCGAAAAAATTGGCAAGCAATATATGTAGTATTAGTTGCAAGATGTCGCGTTCAGGCTTTTGTTGAGGTAGAAAATTTTCATACTAGTATTTAACCGCTGTAGACTAGAGGCTTTCCCGGTACCCAGTCTTGTTCAGGTTAGTTCCGTGCATGCACAAACTTCATGTGTACTGTATGTAGCTTCTGTAGTTACTCTAGCATGTAGTGGCATGGTGGAGTTTTGTATATAGTTAGACTTCTGTGTCGTAGTAGACTTCCAAGAGCGCAGTGTGCTTCGCTTGTTTGCGAACTTAGTTCAACTGCTCTTAGCTCTGTTTTCTTCATTTTACCTACTGAATTAGCTTATTAGCCAGCTTGGCAAAAGCTTTCTTGCTTAGTTTTGTGTTAAGTTTTTTTTTTCTTTTCTTTTTTTCATTCTTGCAGCGTTACTCAATTTCGTTACAAGCACTGCAAACTTTCTCACGTATTATAAATGTAAAGCGAGCACCTGTGCTTGAACTTAATTCAGTCCAAACTTTTTATGCTCTTCTTTGTTCATGAGTTTTGTAGTAGTTGCTGTTAGTCTGAATTTCTGTAGAATAAAAATAGGCCTTCACGCCTTTAATTTAATCTAGCAGGCATAGTGTGCTGCGTCAGAATTTTTCATTTTCAATATGATAGGCTTTTTGCCTCTTGGTATGTAGCAGCACCTGGCTGTTCGTTAGCCTTGCATGCGAAGGCTGCTAAACATTAGTTGCAGCTCTGTATCACGTAGTACTATGGGGAGGTCATTGCTGGATGTAACGCAGCGGTCACTACAATACGACTTTTCCCATGTGCAAAGCAAGTAAATGTTTAATGAATAGTTAATAAGTTAAATAAATTGTGCCAACAGGGGTAAGCAGTGTTGAGCCAAGCCTTTTGGTTGTCTGGGGCCTGCAGGAATGGGCGTGCCGGCGAATCGAACCCATTTGAGGAGGACCACGAGGACTGGGACGAAGAGTCGAATGATGCGCTTGTCGACAATGGCGAACCTGGCGTGCCTGTAAGGGCACTGTACGACTACGATGGTGCCGAAGCGGACGAGCTCTCGTTCAAGCAAGGTAGATGTCAAGCTGTGGTTATTATACCTGTTGTGCTTTGCACAGGAACCTTTTGTGGCCTCGAATGTATTGAAAAGTCGCACCACTTTTGGCCAAAGTTTCGAGATATGTTAAGATGTCAACAGAAAGTGATGCTCCCTTTAGTAATGTGACCATCTGGAAACTACTTCAAGGCCAATATTGCCATTTTAATGCCTTGTGCACTTCGATCCTCACCAACTCTCACGAGTGCACTGTATCTGCATTCATAGTTTTGTTGCCGGTTGGGTTTCGTAAATTTCAACGCATATGCATCCTCACTAACCTCTAGCTAGTGGCTGGCTGAGCTGTCGCAAATATATATTTGCAACTATTTCACTTGTCCATCCCTAAACTTGGCAGACCATCCATCAGTCATTCAGATCATAGTACTAAATGCTTGAAAATGGCATTACAGTATGTGATAGAATCATTTTTCATAGTGGCAAACTGCACAACAGAGGGTGCAAGACTAGACTTTATTCTTTCTTGCAAATGATTGAATACCTCATCCAGTCTTATTAGAAAAGGCAGGTGGCCCTCTGGAGTTACTTTACATTGAACTTTTATTTACCCAAGCTCCTTTATTGGCTAGTGAAATGTTTGCTACCTTAGAGATGGTTGGCTATAGTACCCATTTTTCTCATTTTAATGCCTCGCTAAGGGCGATTTCTCTGTCTCCATTTTTCAGCTTTGTCTCAGGGCATAATTAAACTAGAAACGATACTACTTGGATTTGTTTGGCCATGTTTGGCCCAGTAGTTTATGACGATGTTGAGCTCATTTGCTATATCCGCTTTTTCACCCATGAAGCTGCTGCTCCTGCATTTTATGCTGATCACAAAGTGTAATCGATGCCACACTAGCAAATATTTAGCTTAGCTCTTTTCACCGATGCTATAGCAAAAGCTGCTAGCTATTCAAACTGGCGCTGTTTTTCTTTCTTGTCGTACAGGGGACCAGTTTGAGAAGCTAGAGGACGAGGATGAACAGGGCTGGTGCAAAGGCCGCAAGGACGGCCGGGTTGGTCTCTACCCCGCCAACTATGTGGAAGTCATCGCCCCCTAGACATTGTCGCTTCTCTGCTGGCCAGGACAGGAAAGGAGGAGGAGATGGAGTGGCCGGCATCACCAGTGGGTGGCGGTGTGTGCGCAAAGTGATGGCTTGTCACTCTGTCTGCAACCGCTACTTCTGCGGCCACTGCCACGCTTCTGCACTGAGATTGAACTCGAAGTTGTTGGCTTTCGAGCATGCAACCGTTCGCCATGCGTGGTATTCCCCCTCCTCTGGTCCTTCCCACTTCTCCCAGTATGTCGGCATGCCACATGCAAGCAAGTGGCTGGCTCCGCATGGACATAGCTAGTGTGTGCTTGTGTGCGTGATTATGCGTGTTGTTGCGTGTCCACACTCTCTCTCGCAAGCCCCTCATCTTGTCGTTCCTTTCGACCTTCCAGAAAAATGTGGCACCTGTGGTGGTGCGCCATGTTTTTGTTGCTGGCCGGCACCACTGGAAGATGGACTGCCAGTAATTGTACAGAGATGTGGTGGTGTCGCGCACGTGCGTGCATGTGTGTGTGATCGCTTTGGCAGTACATACATATATATCTGCACTTAACCTGGAGCGAACATTCGCGAATGTTGTCCTCTTCTTCCCAGTGTAGCCGCGACCTCAGGAGGCAATTTTTATGTGACACGTGCGTTTGTCACGTGTCTGCACCCGGTAGATTGCAATGCCTTCCGTAATTGCTACTTCTTTTTCCACTGGTGCGGCCAGTGCTTGGAAGGGTAGCATGCTAGTGGCATTTATTTAACTCCATCTTCCCTTTCTCTCTTCTTCTCTAGGTAGTTGTTCTGGGTATGTTACACTGAACGGTTTTCTTTTTCCTATCTGTACATAACGTTAATAATGTCGCCCACTATGGCAAGTTGCATTCGTGTAAGACTTCAGAGCTAGGTGGTCTGTATTATTTCCTTAATTTAACGTTTTGCACTGCTGTGACTATTTTTTTGATGCCGTGCATATAGTAAGCGCAGGGTTTTGAGACACGACACTGTGCGTTATGCGAGGCCATTTTCATTTCAAAGGGGCTTCTGTCAGCTTGGTTGTTTACAATACTGGTTTTGCCCATCAAGCCTTATAAAGGTTTCACTGGGAAGGCAAAGGCCCATTACAGAAAAGATGTTGTTTAGTTAACCGGTTGCTCTATAGCTCTAAGAGTTTGTGCAGTTGATACCTGCAGCGCCAATGGAGCCACTTGTGTTAAAAAAAAAAATTAATAGCTGTGTGACCATTTTTAATAGATCATTTTTACCCCTCGATAAAAGAGCCTTCTATTGTAATAGCTAACCAACCAAATGTGGATCTTTCATAGTCACTTTCTGTATAAAAACATAATTTTACTGCTTTTTTTTTAATTTTTTTATAACGGCTAGCCAACCGAGCACGGTACTGGTAGGTGTGGTCTCATCCTTGTGTTGGGGAGCGGGAATTCCCCATCGTGCACCATCAAATACCTCTCCTTTGTTCTGGCAGTTTGCACGGAAAGTGCCTTGTATGTATTTAGTTCTGTTTTATCGTATACTGGTTATTTTATACTGCTTTTTTTTTACACAAGTCTCTGTGCTGGCTTTTGTGTTTTCGGTGTCTCGTGCAATTTCCTTTATTTTTTTACCTTCTCGAGGCCTTCTTCTGAAGGTATTCTAGGCACAGAAGAGTTCTCCGTTTCGAGCATTACTGCCCCGTTTCTTATTTACTCGTCGGCTGTGACGGACGCAGTTTAGACTGTCTTTTTAATGCACCGTTACGTTGATGTTCCGTTGAAATAACAAATGTGCTCAGGATGCGCAAAGTTTTGTGAGCGATACACTGCTATGAAGAGAGACGTCTGCCTAGCACGCAGAGCTTCCAGAATGTGCCGAATCATTCTTTTGTTTATCCTTTTTGCAAGCTGTTGTCACGTTAAGAGCTACTGCCAGCAGTGGATCTCCCCTCGGTGAGAATCGTTTTTGTTTTGTTTTGCTTGTTTTTTTCTTCCAAGCATCGTTTTTCTCGTGCTAAGTTGAACAAGACTAGCACTGTGGACGTTTCACGACAGAGCTGTACAAAAATGTTGCACATGTAAACCCTGCCATTCTTCCATCCAGTCTGGGTGCGGAGCACGGGAAGCATAGTGCTACTGTTTTGTTTGCTGCAGCAGCGTTTGTGAAGACTATTTTTATGAGCCAAAAGCAGAGTAGGCGACTGAGGTTCACACTCGCAATGCTTGTACATATGTTACATGGTACAGTTCTGTCTGCAGAGGAAGAAACATGCAGAACTTTGCGCAAGGTTACTTGCAGCCCAGACGTTTAAAGCAAGTTGTTTCAGCCAGCAATGTCTTTAACGTAGTTCCAGACGGGTTTCACTTTCAAGACTTCTGCTGTCAATTGCTGGGCTCTCCTCTGAGCATGCCCATGACAGAGTGACTTTTGTGTTTGGCGCAGAGAACTTTTCTCTGGCTGTTTTCGTTTTTTCTTTTTTTTTTTAATTTTTTAAGCAATTCATAAAGTCCCTGGCACTTGCTCTCAATAACTGCTACCATTTCTTGTTGAGCCATGCAAGAGTCAACATTGCTACTTTTGCTTTTTGCTTTAACCTGTGAAACAGAGTTTGAGACTTAACAGTTCCACTGTGAAAAGCAGATGCTTTTCTGTGTGCATGAAAGTGAAACTCCTGATTGGATTAGATTGCTGTAAATAAAAATGTCTGCGAAAGTTTCGTTGTTGTGGCGTGTACAACTTGGAAAGACCTGTATCGCCCTTTAGTAGGAAGTGTCGTACACAATATAACAAACATCATGACACAAAGACATACCGTAAGCGTTTGCTGAGTCCCCAGTCACTTCGGGATCAACTGTAATGAGTGGGCAGATGCATGCGCTACACAATCCAGAACGATGGAAATAAAACAAACATTCCACATAGAGATTGCCTTAGGTTAATGCACTGTGAACTGAGAGGCAAGTGGTAGGAGGAGGAGGAGGACAAAACATTGACGCAAGGGTATTCGGGGCCCCCTGACCCCCTGAGCTGCTTGGGAAAAAGAAACAAACTACAAAACTTCATTCTCTAAAACCCATTTTAGAAGAATGGAAATCATGCTGCCATCAGGAACGTTTTATCGAAGTAATTTTATAGTCTGCGCATGGAACTCACGCACACCACCCACCAGCTTCCTTCTAACAAAAAAACCCATAAAACTGTGTTAAACCTGGGTGATTGATTACCTCATGCTTGCACTCTAGGAACGTGGGAAAAAATATTTTGCTCTATTTTACAAAGAACATATGCCATGTCATCCAGCATTGCCTTTAGGTGAACAAATGCTCATGTATTTTTCTCGTGTGTGTACGTTTCTGAAGGAAGCCAATGTTTTCAAACATGAGTATTGTAACATGTTAACGCTGTAATTATGAGAACCTTAACTGATGTGTAATGGGCTTGCTGCTAAGTTTTCTTCACTTCACTTCACTTCACTTTAATACCTTAAAGACCCTCATTAGAGGGTATTACATAAGGGGTGGGGCGCACAGAAATGAAAAACAGAATAGGTAACATATATGTGTAAGTAAGTTATACAAATACAAGCTTTTCACTGCGCAAGTACACGTGTGATTCGTTCAAGCAATAAAGATGGACATGTGATAGCAGCAAGTTCTCGGGGAAGGCCGTTCCAGTCGTTGGCAGTCCGGGGGAAGAATGATGAAGAAAATGTATGCATTTGAAAATGATGTGCATTTGAAGCACAGAGGAAAAAACATTAAAAGGATGTATCACCTGTGCCAGATGCGGCATTTTGATCCAAACGAGAAACATATCAAAATTGCACGATGCTGCACCAAGAGGCAGATTTTGTAGTGACAGAATATCTCCCTTCTGGTCTTGAGAGGGGTTTTTTTTTCTTGCACAATGCTTTCATGAGAGCCAGTGTGCCTTAGCTGCACTTGTGGGCAGAATCACTTGCGATTGCGTCGTGCGAGTGGCAACTAATGCTCAAGTGGAGAAGGCGAGCAAGTACCATGGATGTCATCAAGCCCAAATGCTAGCGTGCAAGGTGTACGGAAACTGATCTTAGGAGGATAGTGGCACGGGTGAAAATGGAGCATGTGAGTGCTCTTAGCCTAGGCACAATTTCAGGGGGAAAAGCAGACTGCACACAAACAAAAGGTTCAGAACCAACGCTTTAAACTGTCTTGCACAGAGTGACCTGCATGGTGCAACTCTCAGCGTAGTTTTGTTTTCGTTCCTTCGATTTGCAACAGCATATGGGCCCATCTGACAGTTTGCAGTGCGAGGGAACCGATACGCAGGGCCTAATCAGTCTCTATTGTCGAGATCAGCGCATTAGAAACAGCACTTCAAAGGCATCACGAGGAACATGTAGGTGATCACGCTGGTGCGTCAGGTCAAGAGACTGTGCGGGAGGGGTTTTAAGGCGAAAGCCTTTAATGCTTAACTGTAGTTGACAGAAGGTTGTCAGCAGAGGTGTCACGCTTTCGAAAGCGAGAGTTAAAAATAAATTAATGAACCTTGTCTCCTCCAGGAATCGAACCTCCATCCCTTGGATCCCCAGCCGAGCGCTTTACCAACTGTGCCACGCCTGTGAAATGTTCATTATAATTCCCTTTGTCTACCGTGAGGGTGATAGCGGAATTCCGTGAATGACAGATGCTGCACCTTTCCTTTCCTGTAAACAAATTATATAATGCCGGTGAACTTTGATGCATACGATGAAATGCTGGTTGTTTTCGACAAGAGGCTCTCGATGTACCATCACGACAGGTCATGACGTCACCAGGCGATTCACCCCGCCAGGCGTCTGATCCAGGCGTCCGTGCGGCACCTTTGATTTGCCGCTTCCTCAAACGCTGCACCACACAGCAAACAGAAGCAGACCCAGATGTCTAGGAAGCGTTAGTACAGCAGGCATCAGTGGCGTTTGAAATTGATTTACTGGATAGAAAAAGCACAGTATCTGTCACAGGAAAGCACAGGAAAGGAGGAAGGTGGGAGTGAAAGAAGAGGGAGATAAAAGATGCCATAATGGAGGGCTGCAGTCCACAGTGCTATAATGGCTTTTACCTCATCGCACTTCAGTGGTCCGAAATGCCCTCTAGAATTTTTCTGAAGCACCTAATTGCATTTTGCCATCACTGTGGCATGCCATTGGCACATAGTTGCTTCAAAACAGCAGCTGCGAGGGGCTTGCTCTGCTGAGTGAGAGCGCAGAAATTTGCTTGTGGCATACACGACCTGTGGACTGCACTCATTGCTGGCTGACAGTAGAGGTGTATTTACAGAAAATGAGGTCGTAGCCCCCCTCTCCTCTCTACCACTCTAGCAAGAAATTTTGGGAGAATTTTACATATTCGGTCAAACAAAGATTCAATAATTACACAATTCAAATGGGACTACCCCCTGTTGCCCTGTCCAAAAGAGACCCACAAATCTCCTTCCGGCTCATGGCATATTTTTCGAATTTGTATTGGCTTAATTTTCATATATACATATGTGATCATCACAGAAAGCATAATAAGCAGTGACAAATATTGAGCCTATATAAATAATTAAATGGTGTATGGACGTCGACCTCAATGATATTTCAAGATATTAAGAGTTCACGTTAATCAAGCTTTACTCCACGTTTGTACTCGAAATTGCCCCAAAATACTCGCTTGCAGCTACAGAATGATTATATTTCTGCTCCGTATCCGCTCCAATACCTACATGAAGTGGTAAAGGCATTTCATGCTTAAAAAATGAGTGGTGAAATAGTGGGACTTAACCTCTGACCCTTCAATCATGAGTTTGATAAACTTCCCTTGCACCACCGAATTACGTTTGTTTGGCTGAGTTAAAACACCAGTTTGTGATGACAAGTGTACCAATATCTGTGTTTTCAAACACTGTGCCAGGAGACCTCGAAGCGACTGCGAGGACCTTCTAATTATGTCAATCTTTTCTTTGACATTTAAGTCTCATGAGGAGAAGAGAAAAATTGCTGGTGGTTTGGCTTTGGTTAAACCTAATGTGTATGCAAAAGCATCATTGCACATGGTTACACCCAATGTCAAACATATGGCCGTTTGGTCAGATGTTCCTGCTATTGTTCTGGGATTTCGGCCACCCTCTTGGACCATTGGCTGGCATATTCATGTGCCAGGTTTCTCGTAGCCTGAACTGATGACGTACCGAGTGTATGCACTCGCTCGTCGCATCACCGTCTATTGTGTGTCTGGCCAAAGAGCGCATGCGCCGCTGTTATATCCCCCACCATCACAACCGATGACATGCGCAGTGGCGAGACGCATAGATAAGTGATGGCATCAAGCGCAGCGGCGATGCAGAGCTGTGAGGCGCGTTGCGAATGTGTGCGCCAACTGAACAGCTATGGCTTCATGGATGCGCAGCGTGACCTTATGCCACACACGGCTACCTTGGTTTTACAGGGCGTAGTGAAGCTTTCGCTTCAAAATTTGTGAGCTCATAACAATAAGTTATTTAACTTTGGCAGTGGCACTTGATCCTTACGTGCATTTCATTTAGCGATGTGCACTTTTCAGGTGGACAGAATGTCTTGGAGGAGGTGGATAGGCAGAGTAGAAAATGCGAAAGCTTTTGAGCACAGATAGAAGTTGGCGGAGAGGACTGTGTCCAAGGCACGGCACGAGAGCGTGCTACAGTTTGCCACATAAGGCACGTAAGGTAATCGAGTGTGGTGATAGCTATGATGTATACTCGATCGCTTCTCGTGAGGAATTTCTGTGCTGGAATTCACTGCTCTCCTTTTTTTCCCCCCTGGGGGCTAGCCATGCATGCCAGAAAAACAGTTGCTACGGCAACTAGGCTGGGGCACGTACAAGACTTTTTTTTTCCTTGGGGGTAGGACGGCTGTATGAGTGCTTTCGCACTAAAAGCATTGTAGTCACTCAACGTGTTTGCCAGTTATATTAATTGTAAGGTGTAGCCAGAAAGTATATGTGCCAACTGCATTGCATGTTTCAGACTGTTGTTGTGTGTAAAGCAGGCAAGTTGTGTTGCGTAATGTCAAATTCTTGTCGTATTAGCACTCTGCTTTTTATGACTGCGAGCCGCACTTTTGGAACATAAAAAATTTTCTTTCAGTAGTTTGGTTTATGTCTAACGTCCCAGAGCAACGCCAGCTATAAGAGATGCCATAGTGGAAGGCTCCGGAGATATCGACCACCTGGGGTTCTTTAACGTGCGCTAACATCGCACAGCACATGGGTGCCCTACTTTTCACCATATTTTTTAGTAGTGATCTAGTAGATCACTTCAAGTCTATATGTCAATTCCAAACATATACCATATCATCTTTCTCCCTTGCAATCTAGACATATGTACAGGCCTGTCAAAAAATGTTACGTAGAGATGCAAAATTTTAGGAAATTTTTATTGCCTTGAAGAAAAGGCTTTTTCTTTTTCAAGCATTTTTCATGTATAATTGGAAATTTTGGAAAGAATGAAACACATGAGAACGGTATTGAGCTGCTAAAAATTACACATCAATAAATACTGTTACTTGGGGTTACTGACATTTTGTACAAACATCTTGACCAGTTGACCAGGGAAATCATCGAGGCGTATAATATGGCTAAGAAAGAAAGATTGTGTGTCAGCAAACCATCCCTGCTCCTGCGTGACTGTGAGGTTGCATATCTGGATATCACATAGTAACACGTGCGTTCTGGTTTTTGGTGTTTTATTGTTTCTGTTTCCTTATATAAAAGTTTAACAAAACTTGAAGTTGGGCTAGATGGTGCATTGTAATTTGACTGAAGATAAAGCGCACGGGAAGACATACACAAGAGAAGAAGACAGCGCGTGTCCTGTGTCTTCTTCTCTTGTGTATGTCTTCCCGTGCGCTTTATCTTCAGTTATATAAAAGTGTTTCCTGTGATTAAACTTTAGTTGAGAGTCAGCGCTTGTACCTGTGGTTTGTTCCTTTCGTCCCCGTTTGTTCGCGCTGTTTTTTTTTTTTTTTTTTTTTTTTTCGATAGTGGCATCCAGTTCTGGAGTTTCCACCAATCAGATGACTCAAGTCCGGGGAGATAGCAACCCTTTCGATAACGACACAAACTCGGAATATGGGCCTACATCTGTTATCACTGCTGACAAAAATGCGTAAAATAACTTTGCTTTCTTCGATATAGACCCTTTACAGCGCGAGCGCATGGGCGTTGCCATATTTGATCATGTGACCCTTCCGCCATCGCCGGCCTTCTGGAAACTGGTTTGACGGCTTCCGGCACGCTGGTACTCGGCTGCACGGTGCGGCGACCTGGGGCCGAATTACGGACTCCGCTCACAAGTTTGTGAGCGTGACGTCAAAATTACGAAGCTGTGACGCAGCCTTGAGACGTCAATCGTGACGAGTATGCGAAATCGTCCAATTACCAGTGACTTTTAGCGTGGCTCCGCCCTAGTAGTCCCGAATCCTCGGCAAACGTTGATGCCACAGTGTGGCACAAAACTGAGCAGGGACCGTCTCCTAACTTTTTCTAACACGACGCAACTAATACGCAATAAATAAAACAAACAAAGGTTTATTTTGGCAAGATACTATTTTTAGTATTGATTAACATTGAGCTCAAGTTGAAGCGTTCTTAGTTGTGTAGTTATACTTGCTATTAGGTAACTTTTGTTGCCGCGAGGGTGCGCCGGCGGCGTCATGGCGTGCACATGGCGGCCTGCAAGCAAACAGCTGATTCCCCGAGAAGGTGCTGCTTTTTTTAGTGTCGTCGGTAATCGAAGTACCGTGCAAGTGCCGTGAGCATGCTGAAAATCTAATAGAATGCAGTCGAAGTCCAGGGCCTGCAGCGATAAAATTTCATGGAGCGCTTGACACGGAAATGGACAAAGACAACTTGCGAAGGTTGTTTTCGGTCGGCGCCTACTAGTATCGATGAGAAAAGTGCTTAAAGTGCAACATGCAGGCTCCGTGGTTCTATTTGTTTCTCTTTAGGAAATGCAAGACGACTGTGAAGCATGTAGTGTAGGCCAAAATGAAGCTCTGTCCTTGCATTATCATCTGTTTGTATGTAGCTGGATAGTTTAGGAAAGAACATGATCATGGGAATGCTTCCACCCCTGCCGTGACTGAACCCGAAGCCTTCATTCACTGCAGTGCCACCGTGACAGGGCTTTCGATGTAGCTTTCATTGTAGTGTGCTCTGTATTTTTTTTCTTTGTTCTCATGAGTGAGTTGCTTTGTTTTTTAGCGATACCTTCTGCCCACACACCATTTGCTTGATGCATATGTGATGTTTTTCTGCGTACGCTACAATCACTGTGAGCACTAAAACTCGCAATATTATGCATTCAATTTGTCAGCTTTACACTGTTTAGCATTAAGCAAATGCTTTCTATGCGTCCTAACAGTATATGCAGGCCTGTAGTCCTGGAAGGTTCACTAATGGAGACTACCTTATGCAAACATTGTACATAGCACTACTTGTGTCATGTTTCTGCACTGTTAAGAGCCATACTTTGTTTCCTGCTTCTGAAATGTGCCAAACCTATGACAACTACTATGCAAGCCTGTAATCATTAAGCAACTATTATTTTGTGTCATGCCTTTGAGTCGCAGTTTTATGCACAGTACTTTCATTTCTTGTTTCTGAAGTGTGTCAGACCTGCGATGAGTACAGTGCCAGCTTACAGGCTCTAAAAAATTATTCGTGTATGTCTTCTCTGTGTAGCACAATCGTGCAGCACGTGCAAATAACTGCCTGTGCTATTGCAGGCAGTTGGTTTCGCTGCTGCATATTCAAGCGTGTGAAACGCTGCAGGAAAATAAAGGGGCACGGTTGATACACGTGCTTCTAAAAAACTTCTGTGAGACTTTCCCATTCCGATAGGCATCACAATTGCTGCCTCGTTGTGAAACACTTTAATTATGTACTCAAACACAGGCACACACACAAACACCAACATGCACGGTTGCAAGCAACAGTGAATGGGCGGGGGGGGGGGGGTACGAAGACAAATTTGACTTGACAGATGAGGTTCGAGAAGATTCATCATTATCACAAAGGTTTCTGGCACAGACATGAAACGAGAAGGCGCTGCACTTGGCTGCCTGCGATGAGTTGGTCAGCTACGTGTGGTATATCATAGCCGATTGTTGTGCTGGCATTGACGCCGCAGCTGTTGCCGCACCATGGGCAGCTGTGCCAGCCAGCTCTGGTGGCAGGTTCTGTGGAACAGGCTAACATGATTCTGTATGGCTTTTCCCTAGAGGTATGCATGGCAATAGTGATCCCACTTCCAAGTAGCCGGTACACAGATGTGACCCTTTCTTGTCCAAGCCAGCAGCACCCTCCTCGTCTGCAGGCAGGAAGACATCCAAAGAAGTTATGCAACACGGCACATGTTACACGCTCTGGCTGGTAGAGGAGCGTCTAGTATTTTTGCAAGCACTGGAAGCGGCTCTTCAGCACGCCTGCGCAGTTATCCACCATTAACCTTGTGGAGGTGTATGCCTTGTTCTATAGCCGTTATGGAGAGTCCGGACCGGGATGCCATGACACTGGCAGCCATGTCTCCAACAGGTGCCCCTTTCACCAGCATAACCGAAAATGGCACGCTGTTAAGCACATTCTTCGTCGTTGTCGACCTCAACAGCCTCATAAACTTTAACAGCCTTGCTGACACAATGGAAGAGTCGCATCAAGTAGCTCATTGCCAGGTCTTGCTGACGATGACATTCACGGGAGTGCAGACAATGAATGATTGAAAGTGGTTTGGTTTGGTTTGGTTTGTGGGGTTTAACGTCCCAAAGCAACTCAGGCTATGAGAGACGCCGTAGTGGAGGACTCCGGAAATTTCGACCACCTGGGGTTCTTTAACGTGCACTGATATCGCACAGCACACGGGCGCCTTGCTTTTCGCCTCCATCGAAAAGCTGCCGCCGAGGCCGGGATTCGATCCCGCGTCCTTGGGAACAGTAGTCGAGCGCCGTAACCACTGCGCCACCCCGGCGGGGTAATGATTGAAAGTTTCAGCAACATTGCTGTAAGGACAGCCTTGCACTTCATATCGGTATAAATGGTGCCCCATTCCTACTCAATACAGGCGTCAAACACACGCATTCCCATATTCGTTTCTTACGTAGGCATTTCAAAAATGTACGACGTGTCTTACGTTTCAGCTTTTATAAAAGCCCAAGAACGGCAATACATGTGAGGCATGTGGAGCCTACCGTAACTTATCTTGCAAAGAGCAGCACGGCTCACTGTCGTGAATTCGACGCCTCGCAGAAGGCCTTCCTCGGCCTGTGTCATGCCTGTGTGCAGCCGAGAAGGCCGCCAGAAGAAAGCATCATGCCAAGATACCACGTAGGGAGGTTCATGGCCCAAATCATGTCGGCATCTCATATCTGAAAACAGGGACATCACAAGGCTACTAGTAGACGCCCGATGGGCCGTCGACAAACCCGACGACGCCCGGTATGCTGCCGTGACGAAGGAAGCCTTTCTTCGCCGCCGCCTTGCTGCATGCCGCAAACGCTTTCGAAGTGTCGGCTGCGCGAGGCCGATGTTCGCCTCGTTGCCAGTAGCGGTTTGGAAGCCACTAGGAGCTCGGAAAAAGCGCAGTGCACACATTATCTGCCGCCACACAGACAGCGCACTCGGCCGCACACACCTATCTCAGTTCGTCGCGTCGCACAGTCACTGTCCTATATCCTTCTCGAGTAGCAACATGCGTCGAAACATCTCGCCCGGCACGTCAAACAGTCTTCGTACACCGTCCTTTGCCGATGATCGCGTCGGGGCGCCGCCGCTACCGCCTCACGAGAACGCCGGCCGCCGCATAGACCGCCGCCATTTTTCCTTTGTGAGCGCGCTCACAAACGAGTTGTGAGCGGCTCGCGTCGCTCACATCCCCCGCTCACAATTGGCCCGTAGTCGACGTCACCACTTCAAGTGTGTTCATGACGTAAACAGCAGACGTCGATGATGTAAAGGACGGCCACTCCCACCGTTTTGCCGCTGGCCAATAGGAAGATTGTGAGTGTGAGTGTGATTGTGAGTGTGAGCCGTCTGTAATACTGCCCCTGAACTTGCAGAGAGCCGGCTCCGTGAACTGCGCATGCGCGCACAAAACCAAAGTGGAAAGGAGGACGCGTTGATTCTCTCGACGGATGTGACGTCAAACAACTTTTAGTATTTGCTTTTTTCTGGAAATAAGCCTCAAACCCAGATGCCAATTACCCTGTTTCGAACGACCGCACCCGAGCAAAAGCTGGCGCGCTTTTCGGGCAACGGGTGCTCGCGCCTTGCGAGCCCTAGGTCGCTTTTCATCCGTCGGCTTGTTTTAGTTTGCGGGGCATCATCCCGATAGATGCAAATTCGGTGAAAATCTGATTCAGTTTGTGGATTGTTGCCCTAAATTCAACAGCGTAGCCTTCGGTCCTGTCCCTGGCCTGTCTGCAGCCTCCGACTACGGTGAGTCGTACGCGAATGATGGTGTTTCGTACATGCCCGCGAGCTCTAGGTAAAGAATTTGTCGGCGTTCTGCTACCGTCTTGCAGCTTTTTTAACGAGTTTTTACACGGCAGTGCAGCTATGCGGTAGTCACAATTACTGACGCGGCGTAATCACGCGACAGTCTCCGGGCGAAGGCATGTGGAGACTGCATAATGGCGTCGATCCCGTTTCTTCGCGCTTCAAACAACCGTTGCATACCTGCTGCTGTGCACCGATCAGTCGCCGGTTGCTGTTGTCTTCGGGGTGCACTGGGGCATTGGGACGTACGCGGCGACTTACAGATGATGTGAAACTATTTGTAAGTCGAGAGTCACGAAAGTTTGTAATTTGCTTTTTTTTTTTTTTTTTTTTTTTTTTTTTTAAGATTCTTCGTTTGTGGTCTAGTTTGTTTGGGCAGTAGCAGGCATTTTGGTGTGGTGCGCCAGCGTGAACGCGCTGGTTTATGATCAGGAGGTTTTATTGCCTTCCTCGCAGCTTCAGCAGATAGAGTGGCTGGGCCCATAGAAACGGTCGTGCTTCCGTCAAAAAACTGTCGTAAGGTATTTATCTATGCGGCCCATACGTGGTGCTGCAGTGCAAGAGGTCAGCTTCTTTACAGTGTCGACGAAGTGCTAAAGAAGGGAAGTTGCTGGCTAGCTGAGAGATAGCATAAATGTAAACTGGCCCAGTGCGAAATGAGCCCCGGAGTGAAACGAGCCTACTGCTCAGCATAAAATTGCTACAAGATACGGGCGTATACCCGCACGAATTTATTGTGCTTGTATGCTCACACGTTCCACTGTCGAGTACTCACATCGGTGCATGCAGCAATGAGGGTGACTCTTCGGCTATCATAGGTTCTTGCCCATGAGAGTATCTGCCCTTTTACTACGAAAATAACTGCATTGGTAGAACCCGCTGAGCTTATTTATATAGATTTAACACTTCAGATGCATGTCGCTACCGCAGAGTTCCCTAATATATATCTTTTGCTTGCTCCAACAACGTCATCACTTTGAGAAAACTGGGAATGATAGCAGAAACAATGCCTCCATAAATAGTGGGCAGTGCTTGGCTTCAAGCTGCTGTCAAGGCCATGGACAGCTTATTTGAAAACAAAGCAATAATTAACCTGAGGTGGTACGTTTTGTTGAGTGGAGTGAGGCACCGTTGCATGTACAGCCTTTGTCAAAAGTGTAGAGCCCAGGGGGGTCCGCTTCTGAGCTGAATAGTGGCACTGATGTAGAATTGGTTGAGGCCTTTCCCACTGAAGGGGGTAGGACAAAAAATCTTCTTGCCATCAACAAAGTTGGAATACCGGCAATTCATTACAAGCCGCAGGAACTGGCCCAGAAGCAGAACCCCTGGGCTCTACACTTTTGACAAAGACTGTACCTCGTAATCCTGTCAAAGAGCTTGGCTGTTGCTGCTATAAGCACTCTTGATTACAATTCCATGCAAGCCGCAGCATATTCCGCACTTACTGCACACATGATTTACCTTAGTCTCTTTGTTGCTATTTCAGTGTTTTGCAAGTGTGCTAAATATTTGTATTTGTGCTAGCATTGACTGCTAGTCTCGTTACTGCCTTTTTCCTTCTGCAGCAGGCACTCTCACTTGCTTTACTCAAATCAAATTCTACTGTGAGTGAGTTTGCTGAATTTATGCAAACTAAATGTAATTGCTGTATTACTCTCATTTATTTACATTTACAGAGGCAAGGAATACTCGGGGCCGACGTACGAGTTTCCTCCACCAGTTGGATTCCGCCGCTACCTCAGTAGTGCAGTGAGCTGTGACTGGTGTGACCAAATGGACACTCTCACTCCTTCTACTGGTTTAGAGCGTGCTCCTAGTTAAGTTTAAAATATCTTGCTTGCAATGTATTTAATCTTGTTGTGGAATATTGTCACCCTTGCATTTGCTGATATGTTATTATTTGGAAAGCATTCAGAGTGATTTTGGACGCATGATTTGCAGTGGCGGGAGGTCGAGAAGCACAAATGTGTGACTGCAATTTTTTGCCTCTCTAGTTTTCAGCCTTTAGAATTAAAGCAACAGATTGATATGTGAACAGGCCAGGCATGGTTTAAAGAGTTTGTCATATACAACAACACTTGACCCTTGCGGGGGTAACACAGCTGTGGTTATCTGAGCAAAAGTTCTCTGTATGTGATGGTGTCCGAAACACGGCATTGTCTTAAGTAACTTGGCATGGAATCGGCCACTTCTTGCATTCTCTTGACAGCATCTATTGTAATGTGTGCTAGGCGACATGCCTTCGGATCTGTCTGCAGCAGTTGCCTTGATGTATCAAGATGGGGTGGTTGTTGCGAGTTGGAAATTCCTATTCTCCAGACTACACCAATAAAATGCAGTGAAGCCAAATACCAGGAACCAATGTGTTATGTGGTTCATTGTGAAGGCTTGCCATTCTCGTAACTTTGCCAAATTGCTAGAAACATTATTTTTAAGCCCGGTCTTCTTTTGCTCATAGCACAACTCATTTCGTGCATTTGTCAACTTTTTGTGGTTTACGGTTGGCACATTTTGCAGAGGGTGACAAAATTTGAGCTGGTGTGCCACAAAGGTTAAATATCTGTTTATTGAACTCTTCTCGGGAAGCTACATGCAAATACTGCCTAATGTGGCTGTGAGGGCTTTGCACTTGATTGATGTACCGGTGCATTACTTGTGGCAGCTGGTCTACATTGTACAGGACTGCCACTTTGAGGAGCACCAGCACTGCTATGAAGCAGATTCACAGCATTGTTCCTGGTGGAGGCAAACCACTGTAGATGTCCTCATTCCAGTGCAGCTTCAGCCAGTGAAGTTTCACAATGCCCGTGTTGGACAAACAAGAGGCCTATGAACTTGAGCATTTCACTTAGTCATTTCTTCCAAACATCCGTCAAAACAAGCAACCTGTTGGTTTCCCCAAAATCCCTGTACAATCATATTTATTTTTATTTTTACAAATAGTTTGTATAACCTGGAGAGCCTTCACTCAAGTATACACTAGGTTCCTATCTACGTGAAAACTACACGCTTGTGTGCCAGTGTCAGCAGATCGTTGCTAACGATTGTGGAAACCCTCCTAAACAGAGATAAAACTGAGGACATGCAGCGATCATGTGTACATACTCAAAAGCAAGTGGGTACGGAAACTGTGTGCACCTTTGGCCACTAGTTGGCATTACAGGTGGTTGTAGTACCTGAATCGCTAAAAGCTGAAATCGGAGCTTCTTCTGACAGACTCTTCTGGCTTCTTTGCTGCTAGTGCGATAAAAAAAATCTGTAGCTGAAGTTCCTGAATCACACAATTTCAGTGTTTTTTGTTGTGCGGCCTGACATGAACATTTCTTCATCTAAGCTGCCACCATTCTTCAGATACAGATCGCTTGTGTGTCACCACTTGGTGCGATGTTACTCTGTGTCACCAGGGGTAGAGACAGACAATTGGAGGAGGAGGATACGCTACAACAGGACATGTACTTGCAGACTAACAGGAAAAATAAGGAGGCCT
The DNA here is from genome assembly GCF_055883805.1 of Amblyomma maculatum. Taxonomy (NCBI): domain Eukaryota; kingdom Metazoa; phylum Arthropoda; class Arachnida; order Ixodida; family Ixodidae; genus Amblyomma; species Amblyomma maculatum. The sequence goes on along the minus strand of NC_139347.1, from coordinate 67,855,244 downwards.
TAGGAAAGCTAAAGAATACGGTAAACGCCGCCATGAGGCTCACTGAAAGAATCGCCAATCTAAAGAGAGGATTGCAGGAAAAGGAGTCAAGTCATTTGGTACAGGCATTCGTGATCAGTAGAACAGTTTATGCGACGCCTTGTATGAATATGGACGTGACGGAGGAAAACAAGGTGGACGCTATGATTAGGCTGGCGTATAAGGCGGCCCTTGTGTTACCTAACATTGCTTCTACCGAAAGTCTGTGGGATTCATCATCATCAGCCTGACTATACCCATTGCACTCTCCCATATTTCTCCACTTAACCCGGTTCTGTGCTAGGTTGCATCCGCTTCACCCCTGCGAACTTCTTAATCCGCCCATCTAACTTTCTGCCGCCCCCTGCTATGCTTTCCTTCCCTTGGAATCCAGTTTGTTACCCTCAGCGACCATCGGTTATCCTCTCTTCGCACTACATGTCCGGCCCATGTCCATTTCTTCTTAATTTCTACTAGAATGTCGGTAACTTGAGTTATTTCTCTGACCCACTGTGCACGCTTCCTCTCTCTTAATGTTACCTCTACCATTTTTCGTTCCATAGCCCTCTGGGTTGTCCTCAACTTAAGTAGAACTCTCTTGGTTAGCCTCCACGTTTCAGCCCCATAGGTGACTACAGGTAAGATGCAACTGTTGTATACTTTCCTCTTGAGCGATAACGATAAGCTGCTAGTCATAATCTACGAGTGCTTGCGAAATGCGCTCCATCCCAATCCTGTTCTTATTTCCTTTTCATGGTCCGGATCTGCGGGTACTGCCTGTCCAAAGTAGACATATTCGCCTACTACTTCCAGTACTTCGCTACCTAATGTAGACTGCTGTTCCTTTCTGAGGCTGTTGAACATTACCTTAGTCTTCTGCATATTGATTTTCAAGCCTACCTTTCTACTTTTCCTGTCTAGGTCATCAATCATTATTTGCAGTTCATCCCCCGAGTTGCTTAGCAAGGCAATGTCATCAGCAAATCGCAGATTACTGAGGTATTCTCCATTTACCCTTATCCCTCACTGCTCCCATTCCAAGTCTCTGAATACTTCCTCTAAGCAAGCTGTGAATAGTACTGGGGAGATTGTGTCTCCTTGCCTAACACCTTTCTTTATCGGAATTTTGTTACTTATTTTATGCAGAACTATGGTTGCTGTGCAGCCAGGATATATATCTTCCAGCACTTCAACGTACGGCTCGTCTACCCCCTGATTTCGCAATGCCTGCATCACTGCCGAGGTTTCAACTGAGTCAAATGCTTTTTCGTAATCAATGAATGCTATGTATAAGGGCTGGTTATATTCCGAGCATTTTTCTATCACCTGATTGATGGTATGGATATGATCGATAGTAGAGTACCGTTTCTGAAGCCCTGCTTGATCCTTTGCTTGATTGCAGTCTAAGGTTGCCCTGATTCTATTAGCGATTACCTTAGTAAACACCTTATACGTAACAGACAGTAAGCTGATTGGTCTAATTTTTAAGGTTCTTAGCATCCCCTTTCTTATGAATGAGGATAATGTTTACGTTCTTCCATAGTTCCGGTACTATCGATGACACCAGGCACTGCGTATACAGGGTAGCCAGTTTTTCTAGCACGATATCTGCCCAGCACAGCCGCCCCAGGAAATACATACTTGCCACTGCTTTCCTCCGTCCCCATTCCAACATGCGAGAGCTGTCATTGGAATCTTGCGAGCAGTTGCATGGTTGTGCTGTTTACCTTTAAATCTGTCAGTGAAGAACTTAGTGATAGATACTGATTGATAATGACAGTGATGATAATGACAGAGATTACTATGATGTCATGACGTTACCAGGCGACTCGAGCACATGTGAAAGTTAACCTGATCCAGTCGTCAGTGCAGCGCCTTTCATTTGGCGTTTGCTCTAACGCCACATGACACAGCATACAAAAGCAGACGCAGTACAGCAAGCATCAGCAGCATTTCAAATTGGTTTACAGGAAAGAAAAGGCGTATCTCACACTTCTCCGCGAACACCTGAATCGAGCCATAAGGAAAACGAGGAAGGAGGTGCCATAGTGGAGGGCATCAGACCACCGTGCAATAAAGGCTTTCACCTCATTGCTCTTTAGTGGTCCAAAGTGCCCCTAGAGTTTTTACTTTTTGCTCGTATGAGCATTCAGTTCAGTGCTGCATAGTGTGATGTTAAAAAAGCACGAGTACCAGGGACCGATGCATTTGTCACCTGCAGTCGCTCATTGCGACCTTGGCTGTTCCTTTTATGTTATTTTGTGTTTGTCATGACACATTCATGTGTTACCCCGCCGGGATGGCGCAGTGGTTAGGGCGCTTCCTAAGGATGCGGGATCGAATCCTGGCCTCGGCGACCGCTTTTCGAATGGAGGCGAAAGGCAAGGCGACCGTGTGCTGTGGAATGTCAGTGTACGTTAAAGAACCCCAGGCGGTCGAAATTTCCGGATTCCTCCACTACAGCGTCTCTCATAGCCCGAGTCGCTTTGGGACATTAAACCCCACAAACCATTCCATGTGGTTCTGCCAGATATACAGTAACTTGGCACTAGCTAACAGAAAGTCGCTGTAGAGAGTAGTGATGTGGTACTAGCTGGTATTATATTGCGCAGGGCCACTCTAGCATTTTTTTTTTTTCCCGGAAGCTTAAATGGAATTCTTTTTGACTGGGGCAGAAAAGTTTCGCAATTTGAACGCCCGTGCTCTTCTCTAGCGTTGCTCTGTGCCTGCACTTCACTGCAGTGCAGGCTTGAGCCAGCGGCAAACGTATACATAACCAGCGCTGCCAGCTTTGGTGAATTAGTCTGCTCAAGGTTGCGGTTACAAAAAATAAAAATAAGCATCAAGATACCTCGCATGCTCACTTGAGATGCAGACTAAAGGTCGTTCCTGCAGGAAGCATAATCAAATTCAGATGTGGGTTTCAGTTTGAGCACAAGCAGAGTGGTGAGTGCTTTTCCACATTAACAGTGTTGAGCTGCCCTTCTGCCAGGAAGTGCTCTTTGCGAACTGATAAGTACAGTAGAACCCCATTACAGTAAAGTCACCGGGACCGGCCAAAATCTTACTATATCAGTTGTTAGTGATGACACGGTCCTGAATATACTATCTCGTAATTAAAGTCTGCTTACTAAGCACATCTTGTTGCTTTATGAAAAGAACGCTCTAAAATGCCTTCCATCTCTCTCTTATCATTTCCTTTTTCATTTCTTTTTTCTTTTACAGCTTGTAGAAGTACCTGTTTAGCATGAATGCAACATGGATACAAATACAGCCGAGCTTGATTCCAGCTGAGAACCAAAGCATTGCGTGAGCGCAGCATCATCTTCCGCTGTTTCCATCTTTTAAGAGGCAATAGATGAAAAATGCGCGACAGTCCAGCACTGCAAAACCTCACAAGCCACGCCTCCAATTCTTGCCACTACTCCTTCGTGCTGAACAGTGTTGTGTGAATGTTCGGCCGTTTCTTTGCTTCCCTTTTTCTTGCTGCACTTTTACTCTATTTTTAAGTGACCGGCCGTCTTCTTTTTGTGTTTGGTCAGCTTTACATTTTTCCCGCTACGCGCTGCATGCTTTCCCTCACGGCTCCAAGGCCTTAAAGTTGGCTTCTTCTCAGTGCTGATGAGGCTAGCGGTAAAACCATAAAAAAAAAAAAAAGCACTACTTATTTTTTTTTAAGAAAAAATTTCGTCGCGATTCCATGTAATGCGTGTGCAGCAATGCCATTTCGTGAGAAGTCGACGCCACGGCCAGACGTTGTTTAGTATAACCTAGTTTTACCAAAAGCACTACTATGATGGGACTTCAGTTTCACTTTACTATAGCAGGGTTCTACTGTACAATGATAACCGGTCATAGAGGCTCCTCCATATTTCACGAGTGGAATGGAGTCCAGTTTTGAGCCCATTGCAGAAACAAACTGAACAAGCTGGTCATTCTATGTTTCCGTTTTCTGGAGAAGGTGCTTTGCAGCAATACCTAGCCTTCAGGGGCCGTGCAAAAATCTTAGCAGTGACATCCTACGAGATATTCAGAAGAACTTGTCCAAGAAAAAGTATAGACAATGAATACGATCTGTGCAGGGAGTAAGAGCTAGGAGTTAGCATTGCTGTTCTCAATGCAGCTGATGGGTTACGACCATGCATGCGGGTTGTGCCACCTAATCTACAAATCACAGTGCGACACATTGTACCCGTTCTCCACCCTCTGCCTCCTACCTTCTCTTCATCATCCCTCTTGTCTCTACTTTGCCACCTGCCAATCAAGGTCTCAAAGGAACGAACAACACAAGCTGTCTAAAGCCACCACTTGAAGGAAACCAAATTTTGGTTACATGTTGATATGACAGCGTTAAAGGCTGCCATTCACCATAAAATTTGGTATCAGGGTTGTGAAAGAAAAATTGTGGGTGATAGCCGGGAATTGATTGGTGGCAGGGTTGTGCAAAGTCACTTGATCATATGATATGGCAGATTTGGCAGGAGCTGCCAACTCAAGCTTCTCGAATCAGATGGGTAGGTGAAATGAATCGAACCCTCCAGGACTCTTGCATTTCAAGTCAGACATGCTACCCGTAGACCACAAAGGCACTTCATACGGCTAGGTTAAGGGAGGCTTTATATTTGTGTCAGGCAGTCTTTCACATAATGTGGTAGTTCATGACTCTATGCTAAAGATTATGTATAAGATAATGGAAGTACCACCATTGCCAAAAATAACCAGGCTGCGTGCTCCGCTTTTCAGCCAAGTAGAAGATAATTCGTACCACTTCTGAAACTGTAAATCTGTGCAAAGTAGTAAAGGCAAGCTGCAGTCCTCACTTCTCAACAAGTTGTGATCCTCTAGGAATTCATGTTGACCTTAGGATACAAGCTAAAATAAGGCCTTGCCTTATTTTTACCTCTCTGCAAGTTCGATCCCTGCCAAGGCACAGGGGTACAGAAAAAAATTAAGGCAGATTGCAGTCATGTACAAGACTGATGACACAATGATGCTGTTTCTGTTTGCCTCAAGTTATCCGTGATTATACTTCGAGACTCATCGTGGCTATCTGTTGTCAGCGGACAAGTGCAACAGATATTATGCCTTTTCTTTCCTGTAAACCAATTTAAAACACTGCTGATTCCTGTGTGGTACGGCGTTTGAGGAAGCGACAAATGAAAGGCACAGCACGGATGCCTGGATTGGATGCCTGGCAAGGTTAGCTTCATATATGCGTGAATCGCACGGTGAAGTCATCGGTCATGACCGGACATGATGTCATGTGGTGACCTCAGTTCTGGTTATTAGACATGACTGGATGTGACGTCATGATGATGTCACATCTGGTCATGGTGACATTACTGCGAACACATTAAGCTGCGCACAATAGATGAAACAACCTCCAGCTTAAACAGCATCACTGTTGAAAGTGGGCATTGTGCAGTCTAGTTGAAGATTTGGGCGGCTGTATGCGAGCAAGGAACTGAGTGCTGTGATTTAACTTCCCAAAATAAATGCCACCGAGTGGTACTTTTTTCTTAATACACGTCATATATTTACTAGAACCACCTCACTCTGTATTTTACAGCTGTAAATGCTGCAAAAAGCAAATTTTCTAAACTTGAGAATTTTATTCTGGCATGGCTTATATTCTCTAATCTCCAAAACAATTTTCTTGGGTTCCTTTACTTCTGAAAAACTTGGGATATTGTTGGAACAACTACGATGAGAACAGCAAATTTTACAAATTTGAAATTAAAGTGTATGAGAACATGCAAGATGGCGACCATGGCACAAACTTTTTTTTTTCCGCCTAAAACAAGCTGGGGTAATGTTTGTCGTAGTAACCCAATACAGTCCTTTTCTAAACTGACGGCGGTCGAGCGTAAAAATTGCGTCAAATGGCATGATATGGGTCTGTGTGCAGGCTTCACACAACTCGTACTCTCAGGCAAGTCCAGTAAAAGAATCTGACTGCTGAGCTGCTACCCGGCACAACAGAACCCAGAATGCAACCTAATCCTACGTTAGCCTGAATACTTAATATTTTTGAGACAAAGCATTCATAGAAGGTTGAAAAAACTCGTACATGCAGAATGCGATCAAAAAATCTGGAACAAGTTTCATGACACGCATGCCATTTTTCACAGCATATCACACAACTTGGAAGAAAGTCGACAACTTCACTTTGAAAGCAAATTTTTGTGAAAATGTACAACACCACTGGGAAGGAAAACAATTGAAGCAGTTGAAACAAAAAAATTTGGTGGCGTATGTGTCAGTGAACCCTCAGTGTCTATTAAAGAAAGTGAAATCAATGATCTTCGACACTAGTAGAACCTGAATAGCACTGTGTGATAAGGCTGTCCATAAGTGGCAATAAGCAAAGTTAAAATCAAAACAAAACCAAACTTGACAGAACTTGCACCAATATCACTGCTATGCTAAAATAAAATACACAGACACCATATAACCACTGTTCACAATACAAGTTCTACAAACCTGATGCTAATTTTTATATCATAGCTGTAACGATACTAGCACAGTCTGATAATTACAGTACACCTAAACAATCACTCTACCTGCCTCTATGCATATATTGTATGCATATAGGCACTATGCACATATTGTACTTGACTACAAAGTTCAGCATGGTAGTTAACAACCATGCACATGAAACAGCTCGGGTATTGAAAAGCCTCTTCCAATCATGTTCAAAACCAATATATTCTGATCAAATCAACATGCAAAATGTAAATCTTTCGTAAAAAATTTCATTTTGCACGCAAAGACAAAGGTAGCTTTACTGCACATACTGTAGCACGAGTTGAATGCTCCGGGCAAATTTTCATAGTGCTGCAGGGTTTTTATGTGTTTATTATATGAACGATGCAAAAAAAAAAAAAAAAAATTGGTGAACTCCATAAAAGGTGCCACATTAGAACAAAAATTAGCAGTGCTATGCCTAGATAATTCCACTGCAAGAATGCATCTGTGCTGACTCATGTTCTATTGCCATAAACAAAGTACAGTATGTGAGGAATACAAGGGATGGAGGTTTGATTCCCAGTGGAGACAGTATTTATTTATTTTATTTACCCCACTAATCACACATGTGCTCTGTGCTGTTGTACAGTACAGCAAGTAATGGCATATGGTACCTGTAGTAAGACATAGTTCATGCTGGATACATCGGCTGTCATGCAAAGATGTAATCAATGCAATTAACACTTTTTGTAGTGGCTTGAAATTGTTGACTGCGACCCCGAGCAGTTCGCACGTGAACACTGGCAACCACTGTGATTTCGTAGTATCGATGACAGTCGCCGCAGATGATGAGGGGAATGTCTGGTGCCCTCACAATGCATCAGCCATCTCGCAGATAAGTGCTGCCCTTCAGCGCCACCATTGCAATTCTTGTTTAAATGGCTATGGGTTGTACAAACTGGAAACTCTAGCAGACTAACAATCTTGTGCATTCACAATGCCGTAATAACAACATTGCGTGGGTAGTAATTTAGAAAAAATAAATACATTCACAGTTAAAACTGGTTCACTGGACAATATTTTGTAAGTAATAATTCAACAATACTGCACAAGAATTTTCAAAACTCCTCTGAGCCTCACTAGGGCACCTATGAATGTCGTGCAGCCTTGGTGGATGGAACCGTGACAGATTATTGTAGATGAAAATGTAGTCATTAAATACTGTCCTTTTTAAAATGCGTGATAGAGCGTTACACTGCAGTGCACAGGTGTAGAACATAAAAACATGGCTGCAGCTGCGAGCTATCAGGTGGCTGTCGCACATACTCCATGATAGTAAATCAGGTATATGTATCTTCCATGGGGCAGGTAGCTAGTAGCAGGCTAGGCAGGCAAACAGGGTTCGTTCATGGCTCTGGTCCACCAAGAATGTGACAGTGCTGCAAGTCATCTATACTTGGGAAGATTACCTAACATGCAGACAACTACTGTAAAGTCAAACACTGAAATTACAAAAAAATTAAGTTGATAAATGAAATGTACTGCCTTTGGATCTGAGCAAGAATGAGAACAGAGGCAAGCCATTTGGTAAGCCTGTTTCGATGCATTCCCTAAAGCCACATCTCTATGCTGTTCTGACCAGTTTGTTTTACAAGAATACACTAGGAAAGAACCAAGCGATCGCACATTACATCTACGTTGTGCACTACAGTTATAAAAATAAAAATCATAGCTAACGAGTACGTGACCCCGTTCGGTAATGCAGTACATTTACTTTGCTGTACAGCGTACCACTCGTCTCGGGACTGACGGACAGCGTGTTAGGCCCTTATCATTTGCAAAAAAAAAAAAAAAGCGAGGCTTAATTTCCAGTAAATCAACATTACACACTATTAAGAAGCGGTCAACACACTTGAGACACAGTTCTATATTTAGCTAGTCTGCAAACTATTACCACAGTCATCATCATCATCATCAGCCTGATTATACCCACTGCAGGGCGAAGGCCTCTCCCATATCTCTCCACTTAACCCGGTTCCGTGCTAGCTGCATCCACTTGACCCCTGCGAACTTCTTAATCTCATCCGCCCACCTAACTTTCTGCCGCCCCCTGCTACGCTTTCCTTCCCTTGGAATCCAGTTTGTTACCCTCAGCGACCATCGGTTATCCTCTCTTCGCACTACATGTCCTGCCCATGTCCATTTCTTCTTCTTAATTTCCACTAGAATGTCAATAACTTGAGTTATTTCTCTGACCCACTCTGCACGCTTTCTATCTCTTAATGTTACCCCTACCATTTTTCGTTCCATAGCCCTCTGGGTTGTCCTCAACTTAAGCAGAACTCTCTTGGTTAGCCTCCACGTTTCAGCCCCATAGGTGAGTACAGGCAAGATGCAACTGTTGTATACTTTCCTCTTGAGCGATACCGGTAAGCTGCTAGTCATAATCTGCGAGTGCTTGCCAAATGCGCTCCATCCCAATCTTATTCTTCTTGTTATTTCCTTTTCATGGTCCGGATCTGCGGTTACTACCTGTCCTAAGTAGATATATTCGCCTACTACTTCCAGTATTTCGCTACCTAATGTAAACTCCTGTTCCTTCCCGAGGCTGTTGAAGCCTACCTTTTTCAAGCCTACCTTTCTACTTTTCCTGTCTAGGTCATCAATCATTATTTGCAGTTCATCTCCCGAGTTGCTTAGCAAGGCAATGTCATCAGCAAATCGCAGATTACTGAGGTATTCTCCATCTACCCTTATCCCTAACTGCTCCCATTCCAAGTCTCTGAATACTTCCTCTAAACAAGCTGTGAATAGTACTGGGGAGATTGTGTCTCCTTGCCTAACACCTTTCTTTATGGGAATTTTGTTACTTTCTTTATGCAGAACTATGGTTGCTGTGCAGCCACTATATATATCTTCCAGCACTTTCACGTACGGCTCGTCTACCCCCTGATTTCGCAATGCCTGCATCACCGCCGAGGTTTCAACTGAGTCAAATGCTTTTTCGTAATCAATGAATGCTATGTATAAGGGCTGGTTATATTCCGAGCATTTTTCTATCACCTGATTGATGGTATGGATATGATCGATAGTAGAGTACCGTTTCCGAAACCCTGCTTGATCCTTTGCTTGATTGCAGTCTAAGGTTGTCCTGATTCTATTAGCGATTACCTTAGTAAATACCTTATACGTAACAGATAGTAAGCTGATTGGTCTGTAATTTTTAAGGTCCTTAGAGTCCCCTTTCTTGTGAATGAGGATAATGTTTGCATTCTTCCATGCTTCCGGTACCGTCGATGACACCAGGCACTGCGTATACAGGGTGGCCAGTTTTTCTAGCACTATATCCCCCTCGTCCTTCAGCAAATCTGTAGTTATCTGATCCTCTCCAGCTGATTTCCCCCTTTTCATAGTTTCTAGTGCTTTCTTGACCTCGTCCTTCATCACTGGTGGAACGTCTGACTGTTTTTCCCTACCGCCAATCTCATTACGGTCCTGACTACTTTGGCTACTGTAGAGATCTGTATAGAACTCCTCGGCTACTTTGACTATCTTGTCCATATTAGTGATGACGTTGCCCGCCTTGTCCCTTATCGCATACATCTGGTTTTTGCCTATGCCCAATTTCTTCTTTACCGCTTTGAGGCTTCCCCCGTTCTTTACAGCATGCTCAATTTTCTCCATGTTATACTTCCTTATATCGGCCACCTTGCGCTTATTGATTAGCTTTGATATGTCGGCCAATTCGATCTGGTCTGTTGGATTGGAAGCTTTCATACTCTGCCGTTTCTTAATCAAATCTTTCGTCTCCTTAGACAGCTTACCGGTATCCTCTCTAACTATCCTACCGCCTACTTCTACCGCGCACTCAGTAATGATATCTCTGAAATTATTGTTCCTTGCCTCTAGGGTAATGTCGCCATCTTCAGTTAGAGCTGAATACCTATTCTGTAGCGAGATCCTGAACTCTTCTGCCCTCCCCCTCACCGCTAATTCGTTGATGGGTTTCTTTCTTACTAATCTATTGCGTTCCTTCTTCAGATTTAGACTAATTCGGGACCTCACCATCCTGTGGTCACTACATCGAACTTTCCCGATTACCTCTACATCCTGCACAATGGCGGGGGTTGAACACATTATGAAGTCGATTTCATTTTTAGTCTCTCCGTTAGGACTTTTCCATGTCCATTTTCGGTTCTTCCGTTTGCTGAAGAAGGTATTCATGATTCGTAAGTTATTGCGCTCTGCAAACTCAACTAGTAACTCCCCCCTGCTATTCCTAGAACCAATGCCATAGTCACCTACTGCCTTGCCTCCTGCCTGTTTTTTCCCTACTTTGGCATTGAAGTCGCCCATTAGTACAGTATACTGCGTCTTTACTTTTCGCATTGCCGATTCTACATCTTCATAGAAGCTTTCCACTGCCTGGTCATCATAACTACATGTAGGTGCATAGGCCTGTACAACCTTCAATTTATACCGCTTATTAAGCCTAATTACGATGCCTGCAACCCTCTCATTAATACTATAGAATTCATCTATATTACCCGCTATATACTTATTGACAAGGAAACCTACTCCTAGTTGTCGCCTCTCTGGTAAACCTCGATAACACAGTACATGCCCATCCTTCAGTACAGTATATGCCTCATTCGGCCTCCTAACCTCACTAAGCCCTATGACATCCCATTTCATGCCCTCTAGTTCCTCTAACAGCACTGCTAAACTAGCTTCACTAGCTAGGGTTCTAGCATGAAACGTTGCAGGGTCAGTTTCCAATGGCGGCCTGTCCAGCGGAGCCAGTCTTTCTTAGCACCCCCTGCTGCGTCACAGGTCTGACCGCCGCAGTGGTCAGTTGTTCCGCAGCCGCTGGTGACTGAGGGCCGGGGTTTTATGGAGCTTATCTACAGTGTTCTAGAACACTGTAAGCTTATCATAGGAGGTTGTGGCCAATTACTGCACCAGGGTGGCCAACTCCTGTTCTGGTGAGGGAGTGCGTTGCCGGAGGTGTTCACCGGCATCAGGTCGCACCCCAAACCTGTATATGCAATTCCATCGACACGCGGATTTTTTTTTTTTGTCATCCGGTGGAGAATTGCGCGGCACCGGGATTTGAACCCCGGTCCTCTTGCATGCGAGGCGGATGTTCTACCGCTACGCCACCGCTGCATTTACAGTCATCATACATAAAAGCAACAACAGGCGCATACATGAAGCATGTGCTGAAAAGGCGCGTCCGATGCAAGTGCAAAACTGACGTTGGCCTCGGTGATCTTACGACTGCTAGGGAAAGCTACATGCCCCACATTCACACTAAAAATTAATTCAAAGCACTTCTGACACAAACGTAAGCCTTCGATGTCTCTGTAGTCACAATGCCTAAACACTTTCAGCGGAGCGCTTTATTTAGTTCTGCGCAGGCAAGCTCAGAACTTCTCTCAGACAACCTCAAGTGCAGCAAGAAAGTAACCTTGCTGCAATGTTCACAGTTAAACGTCCCGAAACAAATCGTTCCCAGCTAATTTAACAGCGATTCGCGGAAGAATCGCGGTTCTAGCGCAGGCACCATGCTTACCAACATGGCACTCGAGTACGTTAATGTTCCACAAATCAATATATTATGTAACTCATTTCCTTCCAAAGAGCAATCAGCTGGCTTTCTATTCGACTTACCAAAGTGATGCTCACCCTGCGAAGTGCGTCGCCTGTGCTGTATAAACACAGAACACAGCCATTTTATGGTTCGTTAGCATTAACAACAAATAGATAAAGCGCAACACAGGGTCCGCAAAGCACTGGAAGGAGAATAACTAGAGTCAATAACGCGTCAAACATTTTTTTAAAACGTTTCATGTAACGCGCCGCAACTCAAAATAATTTAGCGGAGGGGGCGATGATGATGATAATGGGGCACGCACCATCGTATCTAAGATTGTTGCAAATGAAACTATACAGTTTCAGTTAAACAAAGGAGGTGGTGACGCATAAACTACAAGTGCCAATTTTAATTATCTAAAGGTTTCCTTTTACTGAATTAATTTTTGTTGGTATTGGACGTTTTCGCCACCTGCAGCGCTGTCACTCAACCGTTGCAAGGGCGCGCCATTTGAACCGGCTGGTTGTACGGTGCTCGCACAAGTCTCTGCTGTTCTCTCGAGTTCTCTCTTCTCAGTTCAGCTCTCTCTGCAAGCCTCCCAGAGGCTGTACGACTCATTTATCTCGCCACAAGTAACTTTTAAACCACAGTTCAGCAATGCGACACTAGAGCCATTCAATGAAGGACTGCACTTATTCCTAGTCTGGCATTTATTTCCTTTGCGCATTTTCACTCTGTCCATTCATAACAAAAATTTGGAAGAAAAATCAAGAGGCTAAGTGGGCTTCCCACAGTGCAGTTACATATCTATAGTTATTTCATAAATTGGCAACAGAGTTTTGATTCATCATCGCTGCCTGCATTAGGTATGCTGAAGGGAATTAATGGTCTGCAATCATCGCTGCTTCATGCGTTAGCTGCAGCCGCTAACCTTGGCTCATTTGCCGACATTATCTCTTCATCCCAGTGTCTGGTATCCCTTACTTGTTTCACTCCCTCGAAACCTAATCGATTAGCTGAAAAGCCCTATTTCCTGGATCACATGTCCCTCTCTAACGCTTCTTTTCAGTTTTCTGCATCTTCATACTCAAAGATGTGCACCATGTGCTGCAATCTCAACTGCAGGTACTCTACTGCAAGATGCCCAGCACTCTGCGTCATATGGTATGGTGTTGCGGCAGCATAGAAGTACCACCCACACAAACCATCAGATGAGGACCTGCTTATGCCCTCACCTTTTTGGACCAAGGACACCACCTGCCCAGGGCAAATAGGGCCTGCTCATTTCAATAATAGCTGATTACTACTTCCTTGTTATGATTACCTTGAAACTGTACTTTAATCCACATCTGTGTTTGTGAAGGTTTTCCAAATTATTTTACTTTCTATAACCTGCTGCACTGTCCTTTGCTTAGGTATTTTAAACTAATGCTTTAATATCCACTTTTCAGCCTTTCAAATGATCACATGATAGCAAGCTGCCTTTTATTACATTATATATACATCACCTTCCAAATTTACATTCACCTCTTTTTGCTCTTGGGGAAATGTTTCTCATGGTTCAGATTCAACCTGGCTTAAAAACATTACTCCTTTCCTACGTCCGAAACCTTCTTACCTATGTGCAGCAGTGACTTTGTGGCTATGCATTCGACTGCTAATCCTAAGGTTTTAAGATTAAATACATGGCTACATTTTGGCAGAGGCAAGATGTAAAGACACCTGTGGGCTACACAATGTCAGTGCATATAAAAAGGACACCAAGCAGTCAAAATTAATTAGCTCTTTCCCATGCTTGCCGTCTTTCATAGACCGCATTAGGTTTTGGCATTCCCGATCCCTGTGTGCTATGTCAATACCTCTACCTGTTGTAAAGTTGCTCTCATCACAAAGGGTTGAAAAATAAACTTTCATCTTGTAGTTTCTTTAGGTCCTTGAGCATGTGCTGTTATTGAGGCAGTGGGCAATATTTGGCTGGGGCCTTAGACATGCAATAGCCCAAACCAGATTCGAAATCGAGGAAACAGTTTAGCTGAAACAAATGTCGATTTCAGTCTCATCGACATCAACTGCAATGCCCGTTCTCTTTTTCTACAGGAATATAATGTAGACATGATGCAATGCTGTTCACCCAAATGTTTTCCGATTGTCATGGCTATTACAGTTCAAAATAATGAGACCAAAGAGCACGACACACAAGGAATGCTTATTTGCAATGAAAGCATTTTATTGCAAGCTATGAAGTAAATACATTTGTCGTGAAGAACAAGCAAAAGATTGCAAGAAACCATCAAAACAAAATTTAAAACCCCATCTAGAAAAGCAAAAATCTAATGCCATGTTTTCATGGAAAGCAGCCATTTTTTAAAAAAGGCTGCTCTGTGAAGCTACTCACAAAATTATTTCAGCATAATGCTCATTTGCTACAATCCTCTTTTTTTCCAACTAGACACACTAGTCTACAAGACCTTGTGTATAAAATGTCACCAACCAGCACGTAGCTGCCATGCCATCAGTAAAACCATGCGCCCAACTGCTCATTGCACACCGGCCAAAACTCTGCACTGCCTTTGGGCAAGTGGAAAACAGCTGCAAAGCATCTTAAACCATCCACCTTTTGTTTCTATTTTAAGGTGCTATCATTTCTCCTGCTCCAATCATTCCTTTAGTTTTCAGGTGCGATTCCATAAACTGAACTTGTTTATGAACCACCCTAAATTCGAAAATGTGTTCAAACCTGCTGTCTATGAGGCAGCGCCTTCAGAATGCGCGGTAGCCAAAAATACTTTTGCAGCAGACTCGTTAATAACAGAGCTACAACCATCAAAACCAGTATGTTTCTCTCCTTCCCTTCCATCACCAAAGAGTCTCTCCCTCCTCCCTGGTTGACTAGCCTCCACAAGAGACAATACGCGTAGGGCTGGTACATGTAGGCTCCCTAAATACGCGAAATGTGGAGCGCCATCTCTTAGTGCTTTGAGAAACTATGCCCGCCATGTTGGTTCGGTCAACAAAATGAAAACGCTGCCCTGTGCTGGGTAAAAACAGCTACAAGAATGCATCAAATGCAGTCATTATGGCCCCGACTTTTACAGGCATTCTTTTTTTTCTTGCTGGTTGGTTTGTGAGGTTTAACGTCCAAAAGAGACTCAGGTATGAGAGACGCCATAGTGAAGGGCCCCGATAATTCCGACCACCTGGAGTTCTTTCTTTAAGGTGCACTGACATTGCACAAACATGGGTGCCTTGCTTTCTGCCTTCCATCAAAACGCTACCGCCTCAGCTTTTTTTTTTTCTTGCTTTCTGCTACCCAAGCACCACCAGTGACCTTTGTTTGAAGGTTGAGAAGTGAGCTTTGGCTCATCCAGCTACAATGCCAATAAGGAGGAGGAGAGGGAGAGGCTGAGCTCAATGGGTGGCCGAAGCATAGGTGCGAGGCCTCTGGCCTTTCTTAGGAAACCAAGCCCGTGCATGTATGGATGTTCTGTGTTTTCTGTATACATGGTTATGCACGGTGTACCATGGCTGGATTCGAGTGGCGACGGTGCGCTCTTTATGACCTATGCATGGAGGGTGCTTCCTGTCTGCTACAGCTGCGAAATCGTGGCACTGTGTGGCATTGACGCGTCTACTCAGTGATGCCGTCATTTGGTGTGCAACAAGCTGGAAAAAAAAAAAAAAAGCGGAGGCTGGCCAAGCCTGCACTTTCACCCGGTTGTGATTCTTGCCAACGAGATGTCATGAACTTGAGCGTTCAGAGCGACCTGCAGTGATTTTTGCCGCTGTACTGAGAGTTATATATGATAGGTGTGCCGGCCGTGAGCCATCCTTACAGGCTCTGGCTGTGTATCAGCATCTTGCCGAAGAGCCAAAACCAGGGAAAAACTCGCATAAAATATAGCTAAATTATTGGAACAGAGTTCTCCATCACTCGGAAATTGATGAAAGGAAACACTGCAAGTTTTTCAAACTTGCAGGCGTGGGCACGTCGTTCAGAGGAAATAAAGTTCAAATGCGTGGCAGAAAACATACGTATGGGTCCGGACCGAAGGAAATACCAAAAGCACACTGCGGCCGAGAAGCTCAACTATTGTCATGAAGTTAGCTTCGTTACAAACTAGCCGCAGAGTTTAGCAACATAGGTGGCAGGCAAAGACAAGGGTCGGAAGGCTTTCCTACTATCCTATCCTTATATGAGGATGGTGATGAATGTCTCCTGTTATTTCGAGGTGATGCTGCGCACGCCTCAGAACAGGAAAAGCAGTTACAGTGAATGCGCTGTTCAAAGTGCACAAAAAGTGCAATAAGAGCAGGTTACCTTTTTTTTTAATTTGCACTAACAACTTAAAACAGGTCAACGACCAGCCTGACTTGCAGACACGTGAAGGTGCCCGAAATTTTGGTACATGTGCAGAAGCAGACAGAAATGTGCCCAAAAGCGAAAATATGCCGTCACACTGGCATATCATTTGAAATAATGCATGTAGGCAAAACAGGTACTCCTCCTTGCTCGGCCACTAATTGTAACAGGCCTGGCAGAACAGGCCCGAGAGGCCGAAAATGTTCATGTGATAAATTCTGTGCTTCTGTAGCCATGTCAATGCATTTTTGACAGTTCCCCTCATATCATGAAGGAAACAAAGTTACAGCAGGAAGAAAAAAATCAGCTTTTGTGCAGCATAATGGGACTGACCTTACAATAGTATGCTGCTACTTGCCTTACTGCAGACTGATAACCCAAATCACTGTTGTATTCAGACGGTAATTAGCACATGTTGCGCACTGTAAGAAATAAGACAAAGTAAGTATTACTACGATCAAAATAATACTGTTGCCTGAGCCTACACTGCACCGCTTTTGCGCACACAAAATTGAGACTACATAATTTCTCTAAGTATTTCGCTCACTCCGCAAACTGAACACTTGAACGCTTGAAGGCGCGAACGCAGGTGCGCACCGGGCGCCGCCACAGAAGCGAGTGGCCAGGGTTGGGTAAATCCTGCACTAACTTCACGGGGAAGAGAGCACTGCTTGCTTAGAAGAGCTGCCATTATATCTGCGGCGAAAGCGCAGGCTGTATGAAAGTGCGCGCCGCTGCCACTTGAGTCCAGCCGTTGGTGTATGAATAGCACAGTCACAGAACACGCTGAAGCATGCATAGACAAGGGCAAGAAACTAAAAGCCTTCTTTCTTGTGTGAGTGTATGCATGAGTGAAAACGAAATGCAAGACAAAAAAGTGCGTGACATCAGCAGACCAAGTGACACCCCTCGCCCATCAGTCAGAGAGAAACCAATGGATGCAGTATCTGTGGGTACCTCATCGACAAAGTTCGATGGCCAGCGCAAAGGATGAGAAGGTTTGGCTGTTTTAAAAGGACCATGAGAGCTTTGGTTTGCATTTTGTTGCTTTCCAGTGTATGCATCGCTGCAGTATTTCGCAGAGACCATGTCCAACGCCTTATCGGGCTTGGTTAAAATGTCAGCCTGGTCAGTAGCCCTTGAATATGTTAGCTCTCTTAAATGAACAATCTGAAATAAGCAAGGACATAAGTTGTGCTGGCCATATTGTGGACTGCTTTCAAGACAATGTGTGTAATGCCAAATAATCTGAGAAGTTGAATAAACCGTTTGGGGTGCCCTGTTTTGTTTTCTAAATATGCATTGTAAGACCATTTAACACAGCTTGGCCACCCAACTTGTGCACACCAGCTAACACAAAGCTTTAGCAGCGCTACACTAATCCCTCTGTCACACAAACACTTCCGATCCTCATTGAACTCAATCTGCATTCAGGCTTTCAAGAAGGATTGAAGCATCCGGTGCTACACGAGCGTTTTCAGTCAGCATTGAGAAATTTCCTACGTGGTCCGTCGTCTGCTGTCAGTCGCAATGAGTCTCAAAAGGAAATTTAAGATTGGGGTAATGATTGCACGATTTCAGTGTACACAGCAGCATTCCGCTTTTGGCGCCTCAGGTCATCTAACCTATCTTCCCAGCGGTCAAGTGCTACAGTGCAGTTTCTCTTCCACTCCACAGTTTCCACACTGACGCAGTCGAAGTGAACGCCACCTTAGCTTCCACTGGCAGTAGACTACGGTGTCAATATTATAAAATTAGCCGTTCTACGAATGTTCTATCATGCCTTTTAATACATTTATGTGTTATTATGTGCAGTTCTATTGCATTTATTCGTTTTTCAAGTTTTAGAGCTCGTTGATGACGAGGGTGTCAATGACCGCTTTTGAGTGTGCTTGAAATCTCGAGAGCGATTGAGGAAGCAACCTTGAGTCAAGCAGGCTCGAGCTCAACTGCACTTGACAGTTGCCGTGTGACAACCTCGATCTACAATGAGTTGAATGTAGATCCAGTTCAATGAGGATCGAAACTGTTCGTATGAGAGCAGTTTAACTCGCATCTTGCAGGAACAAGCAATCTATATACACCTTTCCAATAAGTTACTCGGTGCCACCATATTGTTCGCTCGTCCTCTCTGGACTGCTGCAAACCGGCTCTGCTTCCACTGTGCTAGCACCAAATGCACAAAGCAGTCCAGCAGGTAATATGGTGACACCCCGTGACCACTTATTGGAAAGGTGCACACTACTATGACTATGCTACAGTATGCTAAGGAAGTGAACACACAAAAAAGCCAGGCAATCATGTTACTCTGGTAACGAATGTTTAATTGTGGCTGGCCTTGCATATGGCGGGCAGTAATGCATGTACCCCTGTCTTCGGACAGGACAGCAGGGTTGTAAGCATCTCCAGCAAACACTGTGCGGATGTTCGTTTTGTTATAAAAATTTAGGAGACACTTGAGATCTGTCTTTAAGAGTATAGCATGGTAGCGTCAACAGCTCCCATCTGCAGCTTCCCTCAAAGATCCTTGATCGCATACATGCACCTTGCTATTTTATAAATGAAGTCTTTAAAGAACTTTGCTGCAACCTACAAAAAAAAAAAAAATGTAGGAAGTGCTTAAGAGCTCTAAGATCGCTAAGGCGAACACAACCCGGCACCAGAATTAGAATATGTGACTAATAAGTATGGTGCAGGGAATGCAGCCTTATAGTTACGCACGTCAAATGACAGACCGAATACCACACGCCCATCCTCCGAGGTCCTGTGAATAAGCGCATAAGTGGCCCGCGTATGCATGGGGTTGCCATTACCCTCTTTGTCACCTCTCTGCAGCGGTTTGCACAGCCAGGATGCTTCCTTTCCTCCTCTCTGCAACGCGGCAACAGAGCACGCACCTGCCAGAGCTCTTCACACGCAAGTTCCAGTATGAAGGACGTTTCTTGATGACAATTTCTGATCACACTTTCTGTACATGACGCACATGAGCCAATTAAAATACAGCTATTTAAATGCCCTCTAGACACGTGAATATTATGAATATAAGCATAATACATAAGATAAATTCTCAGCACTGGGTAAAATATTCACAAAGTATTGTCAAACATGAATATAAAATCAAGAAATTGTAATAAAATCTTGAGGATATACAAAAGGCAGAAAAATGGTCATTTCTTAAACTACAGCTTGCAAATAAAGCTTTTTTTTTGCCTCAACTCCTTCAGCACCATGTAATTTTATTAAATGAAATATTTACACAATCTTGCTATTAGATAATACTAAAATGCAGGTATTTAGATGCTCAATTAAATAAATGCCCATGTTTTTGTTTTGGCTTTATACATAGCATAAAAAACTTTTTCTCCGAAATTTGCAGAAAAAATCCAAAAAGTGAAAGAAAAGGGGGCATGAATATCAAAATAAGACAGCAAGAAAAATAATTCAGAATACCAAAAATATGCTACACTGCCTCTTTTATTACTAGTTTAGGTTCTGAAGTTCATTTTGAAGGTGTGCTGTTCTCTCAGAAATATAGCTAAGTTGCTGAAAACACCCATTTTTATGCTCGGCCTTGTTCTACTCATTTTACAGTTTATAGTATTGGCATTTCCAAACCTTTCAGGATTTATGACTGAATTATTTGGTGACATGTTTTCCAGAAGGTGGGAGAGTTTGCCATTAAATTTGAAAATCTGCAATAGAAGCTTGGTGTTCAAACTCCACTGAATTTTCTTGAAGAAGTTCCACACTTGAAGTTCTGGAGAAGCCATATCAAGTAGTACCAAGCTTTCATTACTGCTGAAACCCAGCGAATGGAAACAGAACAGTGGGAACACAAAATGAGCATGTGTAACTGACCAAGTGTGATCAGAGATTGAAACTAAGCTTTTCTTGGCCACTAGCTGAAGTCCGAGGCTGACATTTGACTGATTCATCATCTGAGCTGAACTGAGAGCTAGTAAAATTGTCTTCAAGAGACTTCGCTACTGCTCTCATAAAAAGAAAACTATAGTAGAAGCAGCAGAATCGTGTGAATGGCGCCGAAGACCTCTTTATTTCAAATAATTTTTTAAATGTCACACTGTGCCAGAAAGAACAAAAAAAATAAATAAATAAAAAAATAAACAAGCTGCACACAAACAGAAACTATGGTTGTCACAATAGCCCCACTGCGGTAGTGCAGTGGTTAAGATGCTAGATTACTGTGCCGGAGTACCCATGTCCAAACCCGATCGCTGGCGGCTGCTTTCGATGCAAACGAAGTGGCACCCGTGTGCTTTGTGATGTCAGCGTGCGTTAAAGATCCCTAGGTGGTCAAAATTACTCCATAGACCTCCACTACGGCACCCATTTCTGTCTTTCCACTTTGACTTCCTCCTCCCTTCCCTTACGGCACAGTTCAGGTGCCCACAGAAACAAGTGACAGATTCTGTGCCTTTTCCATTCCTGTGAACTAATTACTATAATTACTTTTGTCATACTATCTGCCTAAATGGGGCTACATGTTCCAAATACATAAATTTACGTCTGCCAGTGTGTGAGAACGATCATTCATATATGAACGATTGGCTTAAAGCAGTCCTGAAAGGTATAAGCCCTAATCCCTTAATTTGTGCCGGTATTATCTCACACACAATCATTAGCATACAACCATAATCTACCACATTGTGCCTAAGACCACCCAACATGGGTATAAAGCTCTGTTTTAACAAAGCTGTATGAACATGGAGTAGCATGTCTGATACTAGATCCAAGGGTCTCGGATGGTTCTATTCCACCTCAACCTCTCACCTCAAAGGAGCTGCCTGAGTTAGCAGCTCCAGATAGCGTCGTCCTCTCTTTTCTCGATCCTTTGTCTCTTTTTCGCTTTTCCACAATATGAGCTCCAGCCAGTTCGGCCATATCATGTGGCCTCATGACATCGCAGAACCAGACAACCAATCAGTGCATGGCCATGTCACCTGCCAAAGGCATGGTTGTGATTTTTCTCAAGGGTGACGCCTTTTACGCTACCGCAATAAAGCAACTATTCTAAAATAAGTCACTTCTTGTGGAGCACTTTTCACTACTGCTGCTGCATTGTATGATATGGGCAGTTCAAATTATGTCCCTTCTGTAAAGAGCAGTTTGTTTGCACAGCCTCCTATCCGATGTGGATGTAGGCTACAATCCAGCACACAACAGCGGCAGGGCAGACACATTAAAAAACATGGCAGCCCTTACGAAAGCCAGCTGCTCCTTCAGCTGATAGAAAGTCCAAGATTTTCCCAATTCTATTATCTTGTAGGCAATGGACAATAACCCGATCAGTTTAAGTTTGCAAGTGCTTGACAGCCCCTTTCTTATAGGTTATGGTACTGTTAGGATCCTTCCAAGATTTCAATACACTTGAGGTCGTGAGGCACTACACACACAAAGCAAGCAGTTTTTCTAGCACAATCTCCCTACCACTCTTCAAAGATCTGCAGTTGCCTATCCATACCAGCCGATTTCCCCCTTTGCATTGCTTCTAAGGCTTTTTTACTTCCTCCATGACCAGCATGACGTACAACCTGCTCACATTACTGCCCGTCATCCTGACTGCTTCAGCTGCTGCTGTGACTGCTTCAGGGCAATGTCATCAGCAAATTGCAGATTACTGAGGTATTCTCCATCTACCCTCATCCCTGAAGGCATGTCACCTAGCACATAGTACAATAGATGCTGTCAAGAGAGTACAAGTGGCTGATTCCATGCCAAGTTACCTAAGACAATGCCATGTTTTAGACACCATCACACACGGATAACTTTTTCTCGGAGAACCACAGCTGTGTTACCTCCACAAGGGATCAAGTTTTCTTCTATATGACATCTCTCCAATAAATGTCAGGCCTGTTCAGGTATTAATCTGTTACTTTAATTCACAAGGCTAGAAGCTAGACTGGCAAAAAATTGCAGTCACACATTTGTGCTTCCCACCTCCCCCCACTGCAAATCATGTGTTCCAAACCACCCAGAATGATTTTCAAATAATAGCATATCAGCAAATTCAAGGATGACAATATTACACAAGATTAAATACATTGCAAGCAAGGTGTTTTAAACTTAACTGGGAGCACGCTCTAAACCTGTGGAAGCAGTGAGAGTATCCATTTTGTCACGCCAGTCGCAGCTCACTGCACTACTGAGGTGGCGGTGTAATCGAACTGGCGGAGGGAACTCGTTCGTCGGCACCAAGAATTCGTTGCCTCTGCAAATGTAAATAAATGAGAGTAATACTGCAATTACATTTAGTTTGCATAAATTCAGCAAACTCACTCACAATAGAATTTGGTTCGAGTAAAGCAAGTGAGAGTGCCTGCTGCAGAAGGAAAAAGGTAGTAATGAGACTGGCTGTCAATGCTAGCACAAATACAAATATTTAGAACACTTACAAAACACTGAAATAGCAACAAAGAGAATCTAAGTTAAATCACTTGTGCAGTAAGTGCCCAATATGCTGCGGCTTGCATGGAACTGCAATGGAGAGTGCTTATAGCAGCAACTGCCAAGCTCTTTGACAGGATTACGAGGTACTCGCAATGGTGCCTCACTCTCCCACAAAACATGCTAGCTCAGATTAATCATTGCTCTGTTTTCAAATAAGCTGTCAATGGCCTTGGCAGCAGCTTGAAGCCAAGCACTGCCAACTATTTATGTTGGAGCAGGCAAAAGATATATATATATTAGGGAACTCTGCGGTAGCAACATGCATCCAAAGTGTTAAATCTATATAAACAAGCTCAGTGAGTTCCACCAATGCAGTTATTTCGGCAGTAAAAAGAGAGATATTGTCACAGGCATGAACCTATGCTAGCTGAGGAGTATTGAGGTCACCCTCATTGCTGCATACACCGAAATAAGTGAGTACTTGACAGTGGAAGGTCTGAGCAAATAAGCACAGGAATTCGGTCATGTATATAACCATACTTTTGTAGCCATTTCATGCTGTGCAGTAGGCTTGTTGCACTTCGAGGCTCATTCCGCACAGGGCCAACTCACGTTTAAACCATCTCTCAGCTGGCCAGCAACCCCCCTTTATCAGTCCGCAGATATACTCATGTATTGCAGCACTACCACGTATGGTCTGTACAGATGACTGCCACTTACCTTCCAACAGTTTTCCGAAAGAAGCCCGACATTTTCTATGGGCTGAGCCGCTCCATCGGTTGAAGCTGCGAGGAAGGCAATAAAACCTCCTGATTATAAACCAGCGCGTTCACGCTGGCGCACGCAAAAATGCCTTATACTGCCCAAACAAATATAAGCGAACTCAGAAACAGTTTTACGTTATCTTTTAGTCGCCTCATATGTCCCAATACTCCAGTGCATCCGGAAGACAACAGCAACCGGCGACTGATCGGTGCACAGCAGCAGGTATGGAAGCTGTTCCAAGCGCAATGAAACGAGATCGTGGACGCCATTACGCAGTCTCCTCACGCCTTCGCCCGGAGACCGTCGCGCGATTACGCCGCGTCAATAACTGAGGCTAACGCATGCTTGCGCTGCCGTGCAAAAACTCGTTAAAGAAGCTGCAAGGAAGGCGATGGCAGAAAGACTACAAATGCTTTACTTAGAGTTCGCGGGCATGTATGTACGACTCACCGCAGTCAGAAGGCTGCAAATAGGACTGCACCGAAGGCTGCGCCCTTGAATTTAACGAACTGAATTTAACGAATTCACGAACTGAATTCGCATATCACCGAGTTTGCATTTACCGGGATGATGGCCCGCCAACTGCAGCACACCGACGCATGAAAGACAACCTAGGGTGCCTAGGGCTCGCAAAGCGCAAATGCTCGTTGTCTGAAAAGCGCGCCAGTCTTCCTTCTTTGGGCCATACTTTGGGCGACTCAGTGAGCATCTGGGTTTGAGGCTTACTTCTAGAAAAAAACAAGCACTAAAAGCTATTTGACGTCACATCCGTCCAGAAGAGCAACATATCCTCCTTTCCACTTTGGTCCTGGGCGCGCATGCGCAGTTCACGGAGCCGGCTCTCTGCAAGTTCAGGTGGTGCGGCGTACCAGCTATCGCTGGGGACAACGAGCTTGTAGACAGGCAATAAACTTCATGTGAATGCCTATAGTATGTGTAGGTGCTAAAAAAATGTTTCATTTAACCAACGTAGTTCATTTATTGCGTCCTAAATGTCTGCATTGGCTAGAATGTTTCGACAAACCCATCAGCCGTCGACTCGGTTTTTTGTTTTGCTTTTTTTTATCAATTCCCTCTCTAGTGATCTTTGTTGGAAAACTTGACTTTCTCTAAAACTGAATAGATTACAAACTGATTATTCCCTCAAACTTATTTTTTTTTTTTAATTTTCTTGCGCAAAGGGCGACGCATGCTCAGATTATGCTGGCTGAGACGCATTATGAATGTTCATTTAACATTGTGCACAATACTTACTGCTCAATATGGACGCGCGTGTAATTCCCGACAATTGATAAGATATAATTTTATCTCCTGTAAACGTCCTGGCTTCAAAAGACTATTACGCTGCTTGAAGGCCGCATCAGGCGCTCAGCGGCGTTCAACCTGCGCTCGGGCGAAGGTGACTGGAAACTGCATCCGGAATTCAGAACGCACAGTACGCAGCCCAAGCAAGCGGGGATATAAAAAAATCTTATCATGGTAAATTTCATCATTGGCCCGTGCATTAGTTTCATAAAAGCAGCAGTTATTACATGTATTTCAGCAGTACTTGTCTAATTAAAGTTTGGTTTTGTTTGTGCGGTGTTACGTCCCAAAGCGACTCAGGCTATGAGTGGAGGACTGCGGAAATTCCCATCCCCTTGAGGTTCTTTAATGTGCACTGATATCGCACAAAACACGGGCGCCTGGGTTTTTGGCTCCAGCGAAAAGCAGTCGCCGAGGCCGAGATTCGATCCCATATCCTAGGGAATAGTACCTAATTAAAGTAAGCAGATTCACTTACATGCCCACACTAACTTTCCTTCTCTGCGCAATCAATTCGTATAACTGCATAGACATCAATAGCAACGTCAAGGTACCTCTTAACGCCCTGCGAAAAAAACTCGGCAGCAGTGCAAAGACTCAATATCCAATTCCTGAGAAAACTTCAGAGTCGTTCTCGCATTGCCATGGCTACTGCCGGTGCTAAAACGAGCTGGGGCGTGAGATATAGCCATTCTCTTCAATTCACAGGCGCTTTCTTGTCCTAGAAAGGAACATGAACTCGAGATACATCTCCCAGAAAAACGGTTGCCTAGGCCATGATGTGCACCTTATGTAGAAAGTATCGTCTGTTCTTCCGCCAATAAACAACAGGGTCATTAGCTCTACTTCCTCGCAGAATACTTCGATAATACAGATGACACCTGCATCAAAGCAGTGCTGTTTAAAAGTCAGCTGGTATTCTTACACAAGATACACAGCAGCATTTAGCACTGCGCGCCGATGCGTTCCGAAGGCCAGCAATGACGGCCGTCCTAGTGGCGCCACCTGTTAGGGAAGAGTGGAACTACTCGCTGTAAACGGTCTATAGGCAAGCTGCACGGGTGCCAGTATGGGAGTGTCACGAAGAGGATATATAAACGGGAGCAAGTGTCCTCAGTGGATGCATACATATATTGATGGTACTAATCGTGTCTTGTGTGTTGTATAATGCTTATTCTGTGCTTGTCTTGACCTCCATAAAAGCATAAGCAATTATGCCTTAATTCTAGTTTGCTTTTTTTCAACTGAGAGATAGTCCCTCTTACCAAATGGTATCACTTGCCAAGTGGTACCACTTGCAAGTGGTCCCTGACTACTAACTCTCATTTAATGGTCCCACTTGCAAAATTTTCGCCTGGGGAAGCAACTGATCCCGCCCTTCTTGAGCACTTCTATAAGGAACGAACACGCCCGCCGAGGCGTCGCGCTCATACGCGGAGATTATAAACTTTTATTGCGAGCTAAGATGCTAAGATACAGGTACCCCGCCCCTCACCCCGACCAGGACCGGGAGCAGGCCACGACACCCAGACGCATACAAAGGCCATTCTTAGCCCCCTACCGATTGTTTAATTACAAACAGTGAATATACAACCCTGCATGCCGACATTGCGGTGACGGGACGCACGCCAACCAAGACCCTACGTTAATGCTCTATCCCTCTTCAAAGACACTCTTTCCAGCTCCCTCGGCGGAGGAATGGGATATGTTGTTGGCAAGAAGAACAACACAACTGACTATCATCACGCGTGCTCAAGAGGTCGCCCCCGACTGGAGGCCATCCTGAACTCGCCCCAGCCTCAACTATGTGGCTATAAATGTTGTTACCGCCGCCACCTACGATCTTGAACCTTAGACTTGTTTTAGTCCATCATTTATTTAGTAAACTAATCCGGGATTATTATAGCTGTCTTCACTGAACCATGGACAATCCTTCGTTGTGGCTACGATACGAGGAAGGAGGAGGACTGGTTTTGTTTGTTTTGGTTTGTAGGGTTTAACGTCCCAAAGAGACTCAGATTATGAGGATAGTATGCGCATTCAATGTTTTAGAATGCTTACGTCTCACTTCGAAAAAGATTGGCTGGATTGTTAGTTTATGAGCGCTGAGCAGATACCACAAGCGCTGTGGTGTCTGTTGTTCAGTTTTCATGCTCGCCTGCAATATGGTTCATTACTTTTCTAGCGAAATTGAATCTTTATTTACAGATTCCAGATTTTCGTGACTTGAGCACATTCAGCACTCAATGTGACTTGAACATGACCGAACGCACGTGTAAGGCATGTGGAACACATACACAGGATGTGCGCCACAGGTACTGCGCCCTTACTTCCCAGTAACCAATTTCTAATGAAAGCATAGAGTATGTAAAAATGATAAAAATTAATATGAAACACTAGTAAAATAATCATCCATGATAATTAGTGGGATAAATGAATAAAATAAAAAGTTTAAAATAGAACAATAAAAAGGAAAATAAAAATAAAAGCACTAAAAAGTACTGTAAAAATTACAAAAATGTCGCGGTAGCGCTAATGCTTTCGCATTCTTTCCCAGTGCGGTTTCTGCAGTGACCTCTAAATTTTAGGGCAAATGGAAGAGGCCTACCCGGGACGTCAGGATGTGCGTGGCTTGACTGATTATGATTTTGCCGAACTAAACAGCAACAGCTCCTCCATAGTCAAGCGCCATCTGAAAGATGCATCGCGAGCCCAAAAGAGGCTGCACAAAGGGAGATGGGGATGGGGCCGCACACCCAATGTCTTTAATAGGTGGGTCAATGGACGCTCACAAAAGTCCCCTCCGTCAAGCCTCGGGACAGCGGACATTATCGGATTAGCCGGACAACAGCATCGCCTCGCTCGTGTAGCACCGACAATGACTCTTTCCCAACGCGATGCGACTGGCATATCTTGCTGCGCGCCATTGTTGCCTGCATAGGCGCACCGCGCTACTGCGGCACGTCAGACCACGCCAGGATGGTGAGTGAGCCAGGTCCTTTTACTGTCTCTGCCCGAGAAGCGCGCCGTGTCCGGCGGGCTGCGTTAGAATGGCAGAGAAGACGCCGTAAATGTGAACACGTTGCTTAATGTGTGTATATCCTAGAGCGTAGCTAAATCGAAACTTAAAGAAAAAAAAAAACATACACAACAGCTAAACCGAATTAGAGTCCCTAGAAGTATTTGCTAGTCTGCCGTCCGAGCGGGGTTCCCTATGGAACCGGTTGGCCGCTTCCCGGATGAAAGCGCAGGGGGCGCTGTACGCATTCGGAGCGTGGTCGCGTTGTGTACGTGGTGCTGTGGCGGTTGTGCCGTACTGCGAATCTGCGCCGCGCTGATCCGTTGGTGCCGTGACAAGGCTCGTGCACCACGTGCACTTTTTTCGCTCGCGAGCCGGAATGCGCGCAAATTAGCTAGCATGTGTGCAAGTGTGCCTTTTTTATGGATATGTGATCGCGTCATGTTTAGAAAACGGGGTAAGCGTGATAGCACGTGTTTCTTGCCCGGGTGCAAGACCGGGTAGCGCTCGTTCAAGGTGAAATGTTCTCTCTTCAGGACACCGAAAGACGCAGGGAAGAGGCAAGAGTGGGAGCGCAACATCAAGCGCGGCGGCAAAGGCAATAACATTGTTTATTGTCTCAGCTAGGGCATAAAGGAATATGCAAAACGAAAATTAAAAGGCGTAATAAATGAAAGAAAATAGGCTGGCTGTGTTCTAATAAAATTCAAGAGAGAACGATGATACGGCCCTTGCGTGCAAGCAATGTACGAAGATGGGTTGCTCGGTGAAAGGCCCACTGCCGTCAGGTGCCGATATTGTCGGCTTCAGGGGCGGGCAAACCCACAAGTGGTGAATATCTTCCTCATTATTTTGTGAGTTGCAGACAGGAAATCCTGGACGTTGATATAAATATCGGTATATATAAATATCGGGTGATCCGGATCGGGGTTGCCCTTGTTGTAACACGAATAAGCTAGTGTCGACGTTTGTGAGCGACACTTTTAAACCCTGCTTTATTGAGCGAAGTTTTAAGACAGGTAAAGATAATTGAGATTCCACGGGATGTTACGCAACTCACGAAGGATGCTATCTCAACGCTGTTTCCTGACACTCCAAAATACTTGTTGAAACCCCTGCCTCTCAAGAGAAAGGAGCGCAACTTGTACGAGCAAAAACAGTCAGCAGGTAGACCTGCAGAGAAAGAAAAAAAGTGCACTGATCCTGAAGCATCAGTGGAGCCAGTTGAAGAATACAGCGGTGGTGGATCGTGTGACGTGAGCCTGCTCCAGGAATGCAGAAAGCTGCATGCCACCGCCACTGGGGACAAATGTCGATCTTTCTGATGTTGAACAGTGAACATTCGCATAGTGCCACTCAAGCGAGGACGAATCTCCGGAGGCAATTGCCATCGGCGAGTTCTGTTCCATCGCAGTGGTGAAGCTGCCATGAATGCTGCTGTGTGCATTCGAGGAAACAAAGTCAAGGAGATAGTTGTAAAGTCGACAGAAGAGGTAATTAATCTTATTCAGGACATTGCGAAATTCAGCTTGTGTCCTGGCAGCGGATTGAAGCCTATTACCAAGACCTTTCCCACCTACAATGGGCGTTGCTTAATTTGCGACGAACTGTACCATTATTTCTGATGCAACATGCATATAGCCTGCAAATACTTGCGAAAGTTAACTCAGAACACCC
This sequence comes from Amblyomma maculatum, assembly GCF_055883805.1. Lineage (NCBI taxonomy): Eukaryota > Metazoa > Arthropoda > Arachnida > Ixodida > Ixodidae > Amblyomma > Amblyomma maculatum. The sequence continues at coordinate 67,825,628 of NC_139347.1, read as the reverse complement.
TGTCAAGAAGAAGAAAAAATTAAGAAACAGACTTCTATGTCTCAAGCAGTTTGTCGTACGAAGGACAAGGTGGCAAAGCTGGTAAAAGCTCTCGGTGAAATGAAAAATGAAAATGAACACCTTCAAGGACAGAGTTTGAAAGAAGTGTTAGTGCCCTTCCTCTCAACTAACAGCTGGCTGTTAAAATATGTTTTAGAGGTTGCAAAACGGAAGTCAACTACACTGATGGCATATTCTGATGAGTGGCTACTAGGCTTCCTAAGTACCAAAGAATGCCTATCAGCAGTTTGCCTGAAGCGCGGTGCGATTTGAAGGGCTCGGGTTCCCATCTTGCGTGCTTTAATTGTGCATGCATCCGAAAGTTTCTAGTTCTACATACGTGTTATAACTTAGCTAAACGTCCGAAGAAGTTAAGATGAAACTATAGCGTGAATGAAAACGCCCGCGACAGCGCTCTGTTGCTCGCACACATGGTCCTTGGAGCCTAGAATGTGCGTCTAGTATAGTTCTCCATGCAAGCGCAATTGTTTGCACAAAATCCTCAGAAGTCTTCATTACAATACGGCACGTCGGTAGCTTCAGCAGGATAATAGGGTATAAAAAGCAGCTTCGTTTCTACATCGGCTCAGGGGCATGCGCGCAAAACTTCGCTCACGAAAAAAAAAAAGTCGCATCCGTAGTTATGCCAACAACTCGGCTGCGAATTCAATATTACGACTAAACTGAAATCAAAGACTTAAGAGCGGCATCGCATGTACATACAAGGCACCTGACAATGAGCATGCAGCGAATGCATTTCGATGCGCACGGGCGCGCGCGTCGTCTGCTCCGTCAGCAGTGGCGCACTCCGGTTCACCGCAGCGCCACCGCGGCGATCATTCAGCGGCAGCCCCCGCCGCGGCCTGCGGACGACAGACTAGCAATATTTCTAGGGACCCTAACCGAATTAAACCGTGCATTCGCACGTCTAACTCAGTTTAACCTTCGTTGAAACCCTGTAATTTTTCTTTTAAATCCACTACAGCATGTCTCCACGGACTATGCTGTCACAAAGTTGGAGGGAGCTGCCAACATGGGTTGCTCATTTGAGGTGGAAGAGTGGAATTGTAGATTCAACTTTTTAGGGTTCCAAGTCCGGCACGCTGCTCTTAGGCCACGCATGCAGAGACGTTCATGCGGCTTGGTTAAAGCGGGACTTTGTACCTATGTCGGATGGTCGCTTACAACCGGTAGCTTCATCATATTCTAGCTTATAACTGTATGCTAGTAATTAGCGAACAACGAACTGCATGGGAAGCCGCAGACGGGAGCCATTGAAGGAGCCGGGTGCCCCATGGTTTTATTTTTTGCTGTGAAAGCAATACTACGACAGCCAAATAAGCGAGACCTCGGGTGGCCGCAGCTACGCCGTGAAGAGGCGTAGTTACGGTCTCCTCATAGAAAAATCAGCCTGCCATGACATTTGAATTTACGTTAACCCTAAGCCACTCGCAGGTGCTGCCAACTCTAGTCGCTCCTTCCATATGGAAGGATGATACCAGAATCAGCTTGCCACTGTTTGCATTCTCGTTACCATTACTAAACGCAGACACGTCCATGCGGCTTGGTTGAAGAGTGACTTTATATGTGGGCTGGTAGCTTACGCTCTCTCATCATACCCTTAAAGGATGAGCTTAAGTGTCCCCAATAATGTAGCTCTTTACACTGATAGGGCGTGATAGGGGAATAATGTAGCAGACAAAAGAAGCCTCGGCCGTTGCTTTCGCAATTCAACTAAAGTTAACCAGAGCTAAACCACAACTAATTTTTTAGTTCTGTCGCACTCCTATGCTTCTCACTGATGCCTACTCTTTTATGTAAGGAAGCTCTTCTAGCCTGAAAATTTGCTCTTATATTAGCATTTCGCGTCACACCGTTTCGAGAACGTCCCAAACGCGAGCTGCGATTGACCCTGCTGCCTGTTACGCGTCACCAAAATATTTAGCTTGATTGGTTTTAGAGCGAAAGCTCTACTCAGTGCAAAAGTCGAGTACCGGCGGACTGCGTCGTTTGACCTTCAGCTCAGTCTCAGTGTCATACCTTCGAGTCAAGCCATAGAAACACAAGTGTTATATCGTTGGGTAGCTATAATGTCATGTTTAATTGAGTTTTATTATTACGTTTCGTAACTAATCACAGTTAATCGGTTAATTGTGATAAAAATTCAACTTTACGCTAAACATCGCCATATATATCTGTCTTATGTAGAGTATAAATGCACTGGTTTAATTGTAGGTTTTATGCAATCACCATTAATTATAGTCGGATACAATTCGTCTGCAGTAACCACCATACGCAATTTCTCCGTGAAAAAAAGTAGACCACTGCTGAAGCCTTTCTGGTTACCGGTTCTGCCCTACTATAGTTAAATGTGATTAAAAATTGTACCTTACACTACAGCATTGAGCCAAATATCGTTGGATAGGTAATGTCGAGCATAATAACACTGGACTCACTGTAGCTCTTAATTACCATTGATTAATAATGGTGATTAGAATTTGAACTTTACGCGACAATATCAGGTAATAAATCGCTGGTTATCTTATATCGAGTGCGATAGCATTATACTAGGCTTTCATTAATCACTGTTAATTCCTTAATTGTGATTAAAATTGAACTTAACACTACAACGTACGTACTAGTAGAATCCGAAAACAAACTACCTCGCAACACCATGCAAAACTGAGTTATCGCTCGCTTAACTCGGTTCAACCACAATTAAACCGCTTCTAACATAGAGGCACGCGCGCGCATCGAGGCACCTTTCATTCTAATTCTCCCATTTTCAAGCCGTTCATTCTTATTACGTCCTCTCTTCTTTTTCTCCCTGGCCAATGTGCCATATCTTGTTTCAAAAGTATGGCCCCGAACATCTTCAACCCCATTCCCAAGTTATGCACAAAAGAATTTGAGCGGCCTTCATAGGGCGTCATAGCTCGGTTTCGCCTGAGGGTGGCTAGCATGGGAAATATTCCAAGAAGTGGTTATCATGAAGCTGGAAGAGAAGAGTGGATAACTGCGAAACAGGAGAGTGGCTGCCATTTGAGCCACCCCTGGCGGGGGGTATACATTAAAAAGACCATAGCACGGCAGGTACCTTTCATGCATTTTGTACGAAGGCGTGGCTTCCGGAGACAGGAAAGAACAAATGAATGAAGTAAAGGGACACTGAAAAAACAGCTTGATTTATTCATTTTATACCTCATCTGAAGTAATCTCACAGAAATTCCTGTTGCGCTGTAATTTTTTAACTCTGCGGGCGTTCATTTTTGCTGAATAACAAGTGCTACGCTAAAGCTACGTCGTCAGGAGCATCTTAGTCGGACCGGTATCGTGATGTTCGATACGTATTATTCAAGTGGGCGAACAGTTAAAAAAAAAAAAAAAAAAAACACTAATCGATACTTTACACAATTCTTAAACTGATTTACTTCCTTCAGTTCACAAGGAAACTTTGCGTTTGTTTTTAATTTCTGTTCGTTTTAGCTGGGACTTCTAGTAGAGACGAGAAAGAGGCCACCGTGACTGCTGCGGAAGATTTTGAGAACGCCGAGTGAAATATCAGCGTTGATCATTTTCCCATCGGAAGTGCAGGGAAGACAGCGTGGCGTTAACAGCGTCGTGCACCAGATGTAGCAAAGGCTGAGGACGTCGTGCGGATTACAACTTTTATTCCCGGTCCCCTCTCCCTCCCTATAGCTCTGAGTTAAGAAACGGGCATTATTGCGACGCGCGGGATGTACACAAGCACGATGAGGAGCGGTGCCCCGCGGTATAGCTCGTAAGGCGGCGACACGCATCGTCCGCGGGACACAGTCTGGCGCGCGGCTTCTTCGCTTCATCAACGCATTCAAGCTCTGGGAAAACAGCGGCTCGCGGGTCGGCGCCAGGCACGGAGAGGCAAGCATTTGTCTTTATTACAACAACACTGATTCCGCGTCCCGCGCACTGTCGTACCACACGCGGCGGCCTTCGTTGCGAGTAGTGGTGATCTGCTGTGCGCACGGCGGCGTATCAGCTCAGTTTGCGAAACACCAGGTTGGACGGGTCGTCGGCCAGTTCCGGGTACGCGTCCACGGGATGGAAGTAGTCGGCGCGGTAGCCGGGCGCCGACCCGGCCCGCAAAATGTGCTCCTTGTCCTGGTCGCTCCAGGCGGCAGCGCCGTGCGGGTCGGCGAGCAGCAGCTGTCGTTCGTGCGCCCAGCGCTGGCTGAGCGCGTGCTTCTTGGCGTGCCACAGGATGCGCTGGCGCTCGCGGTCGGGCGGAGCCCCGTAGCGCAGGTTGAGCACGGCGTGCGGCGTGTGCAGCCGCACGTCGGACACGTCGCCCTGGTGAACAGTAGTGTTGACGGCGGCGCCCAGCCTCTGCAGCTGCGTCACGTCCTCGTGGAAGCGCCACGCACTGTCCTTGACGAAGTAGAAGGCGTCGCGGCCCTGCAGCACCGGGTGCAGGTCTACCAGGTGCGAGTTGTTGAACACCGATGTGAACACGTCGCGCCGGATTGGGTCGGCGCGCTCTGCCGAGCGCACCACTGCGCGCCCCTCGACACGAGACACACTGAGGCCGCGACCGAACGGCGCCGCGGCGCGGCTCAGGCGGCGTGGAAGCAGCCCCTCCTGGGGTCTGCGCCTTCCTAGTGCCGAAGGCTCGACGCTGGAGAGTTGCGCAAAGCCGCGCAGCCGCCGCCGGGCTGCGCAAGCTTCACCGGACACGGCCGGCAGCCGCCACGGCAGCGCCGATGTCTCGGTGTCGTGGTACTGGTGGCGCTGCTGCTCGTCCCACGGCGGCCAGCCGGACAGGCCCAGGCCGGAAAGCCCCAGGCCCTGGCTTTCCACCCAGTCGGGAAGCTCTGCGAACGTCCAAAGCATGCTAGCGATGTCACGTCATGTTCTGCGGCGAAATGCACGGCTGCACCCGCCCCCCCCCCAAAAAAAAATCACGGCAAGCGAAACGTTTTTCAAAAAGACCTGAATTTTAATTTCTTCATTATTTGAAACGAAAATTTACAAACAAAGAAAGAAGAAATGGCGGAAGTTCACGCACCTTTTACTCTGTTTTCTCGAAGTACGAGTAAAGAATAAACTCACGAGCAAGACGACTGGTGTCGTACGACGCTCAGATGTGAACGCGGAATAACCGCTCCTATGTGGCACCCACATGAAGCGTCCCACTTTAAATATTGTGACATTCGCCCCGCTTGTCTATGCCCTGTATATTCATTACCGTAGCGGAAATTTTGTGACCAGACCTGGTATACCACCGTTATGCGAATACCCGAGCAAGTTGTCGCCTCTACACGATGACCACGTACTATCTCAGAACTTTTCATCATGTCCTTCAAGATAACGCTAATGGATGAGTTTCGTGGATGATCACTTAATTACTGCAGAAGGCTTTTGACGTTCTTGGGTTCCTAGATACACTCGAGCTGGTTACGAATGGTGGCTAGGGCTGTGGCTAGCCACCATTGGTGGCTAGGAGGCAACTGGCCGAATTGGGGAATAGAATTCGAATCGCAAGAGTACACAAATATAATGTATAAATCACTAGCTTAAACTCTTCCTTGCTGGTATATGTCGGTTACCGCACGGTATGCGCTTCATGCATAAACCTTCACCATCAGATATTAATCAATTAAAAGAGCTACTGAGCGGACGATACCACATGCTCCCAGACACCGAAGGTCCTTCTGGTGATGTTTGGAACTGTTTCGGTACTGTGTCACTCCCTATCTTGACGCTATCAGAGGCAATCACTGGTACACAGTATCGATTTCGGCTAAACACGTTACGGGTCTTGTGTACGCATGCATTCGATTTCTTCCTCATAAAATGCGATTAAGGTTACAGCAGAGTTATTCGGTCTTATGTTAGCGTATGTGGGCAGCCCCAAAAGGGGAATGTGTTCCCTGTAGTTTATTTATAATCAATGTCTTGCCACCCAAACAACCAAACCAATACCTTCTTCGCTATAGCTCATTCATAGAAAGCGAAATACGCAACATAACGCAAATCTTTCGGAACCAGCTTGTTCCATCTATTATCATTTCCCCAAATGATTTCACTTTTGAATTATCCGCCATTGCATGAAACGATGCTGCACCGTGGCCTTCAGCGAATAGCGAAGAGCGAACGCGGGGTGTGATGTGTCGTTAGCCAATGGCTAAAGGGGATACTCAGAAATAATGTAGAACTGTGAAGAACTGTTAAAATAATGTAGAACTGTAAATAATGTAGAACTGTAAATAATGTAGAATGTTACACCTTGCGGTCACGCGCATGCACAACTTACCCTGGGCGGCGTCTCCGGCTGGCCGGTCGGGATGAAGGTTAACTGGGTCGTTGCGGTTGAATTGGTAGAGATGCAGGTCTCGCACGTCATGCAGGCGCAGCGCGCGCTCCCACTGTGGCGTCATCCAACGACCCATGAGTGAATCGTAGATACGCTCGCCGAAGTGCACCAGTCCCGTGAGCGGGTCCAGGATGCCGCCACGAAAGTCCACTGGCACGTAAAGAAGGGGCGCAGAGTCGTAAATGATGTGTCCGTAAGGACCTCGGTACACCTCCTTGAGAGCGTCCCCATGGCGGTCGAAGACGAGCGTCGGGCTACCCGCCTGGTCGCAGGCCACGTAGAATGAGTCTCTATTGACGCGCAGCTGCACCAGGAAGCCGCGCTCGTCGTACAGCAGCGTCATGCCGCGCCCGTCCGCGTTGTTGTACACGTGCGTGACGAGCGTCGGCCGAGCCGGGTCGGCGTAGAAAAATTGCGTCAGGTTGCCCAGATGGTCCTTACGCATGGCAAGGCGACCACGCGCGTCATAGAAGTAACGTACTTCGTAGCGGCCGCGCCGGGCCCGCTGGGCGCGCACCAGTTGGCCGCGAGTGTTGTACGCGAAGCGTTCTTCACCACGCTGCACCACGAATCCGCGGCCGTCGACTACAAACGGCGTTTCACCAAACCGCAGCACATGGTCACCTGCGTCATGCAGAATCTCTATCTTGTTACCCATGTACTGCATGGTGACGATGTTCCCCCCGGCGTCGTAGCTGAAACGCCAGTGGTCCTTGCCCAGCATCTCGGTCAGCTGGCCGTCGGCGTCGTACGAGAAGTTGTGAGTGCGAAGCTGGACGCCCCCGGCGAGCCGCATCAGCGTCCTCGTCTGGGCCACACCGCCGCGCGAGTCGTACTGCAGCTCCATGCGGAAAAGCTCCTTGTCGCCGACGCGCAGCGTGGACTGTTGGAGTCGGCCAAGAGGATCCAACTGGCGGCCGAATGCGGCGGTGCCATCCGAAAGCGTTTCATTACCGGCCGGACCGTCGCGCGTGAGCCGAAATGCGTCCAGCTGCACCAGGCGGCCGCCCTCTGAGAACTGAAGCTCGGTCTCGGGGAACTGGAGCGTCCCGACACGCACTCCCAGCGCGCGCAGCCGTAGCCGCGCGTCGTAGCGGTACTGGAAGTGCGCCGTGGTCAGCTGGAACTGGCTGTAGAAGCGTGCCACGCACTGGCTCAGCAGAGGCCCATCGTAAAAGTACTCGTGGCGCACTTGCACGTCTTCTTCACTCCAGCTTTCGGCACGCACCAGGCCTGACGATGAGTAGTTGCGTTGTACCTTGCCGCCCCCAAAGACGACTTCGGTAGGCTGTGCGAGTGCGTTGTAGCGGTACAGTACGCGGCCCCTGTCTCCCGGGAATATTCGCAGCAGGGGCAGACCCCTGTCGTCGAGGTGCAGCACGTAGGCCCCTGCGCCTCCCGGTGCCGTGTAGCTGAGCCGATAGAAGCCGATCGATGCTAGCAGCAGGAAGGCATGGCGCGCACCGTCGCGTGGTGTTCGGACGTGCTCCAGGCCGCCATGCTCGTCGTAACCAAATGCGAACGCGCGGCCGCTAGGCAGCAGCACACGGCTGGGCTGGCTGGCGCCGGACTCGTAGGCATAGCGCAGTGCACTGTTGTCGGCTGCACGCACCTCGACCATGCGGCCGAGCCGATCGTAAGCAAGTGTTTGCGAGAGCGGTCCGCGCTGCCAGCCGCTAGGTCGGCCCAACCTGTCGTAAGCGGCGTTCAACGGCAGCCGGGCACCGCCAGTGGGGAGCCACTGTACTGGACGAGCGAAGCTGTCGTACTGTACGACGAGCAGCGGGCGTCGTGATCCGTTGTAGATGATCTCTCGCGCGGCCACCCAATCGTACTCGGCCGTCAGGTACTGACTGCCGTTGACCAGCAGCGCACGCTCCACTGCTGAGATGGCACCTTTGGCCAGCTTGAGCTCATAGCGCCACTCCAGGCGGCGGTCGCTTGGTTTGCCATCCCAAAGCAGTGTCTGGCGCAGAGGCACCGGGAACATACCGGCTTGCACAGGCAGCATGTGCTCGAGGACGCGATGAGGTCCGGCCTCCCAAACAAGCGCGACCGTCTTCCATGGGGTGGAGAGGAGCAGGCCGCCATAGGGCCGCACCGTCGTCGTCTCCGTAGCCAGGCTTCCACGGCTGCACACCACGCTGCCTGGCCGCACGGTGGTTACCTCGAGCAAGTCCTCGACGCTCACCGAGGCTGCGCCGGACGGTGCCAGTGTGAACAGCAATCGGCGCACCAATCCACTGGGCGTCACCAGCTGGCTTAACCGGCCGGCCTCGTCATAGGCATAGTGGAAGGTGGCACCGGTGGCGTCGTATCGACTGGCCAGCAGGCCACCGGAACCGTACAGGAAATGTGTCTGCAGGCCATCGGGGTCAACGAACGACTCGAGGAGCTTGTCCTGTGCCACGTGCACACGACATTTGTGGCCCCGGGCTGTTTCGATTGTGTGCAGGCTGTTGGCCGAGTCACGCAGGAACGCCACCTGCAATACGAAGCAGTGTTCACTTAGCAGCGTTCAAATGTGCGCTTATATACGCAAGCAAGCTCTACGCACCTTGTTTCCGGACGTGTCCGTGACGGCGCTCAGCTTGCCGAAGCTGGTATTCACGTTGTACAGGAAAGTGTACTTGGCCTTCCCTGTGAGAAGGCTGCGAGTAACCACGTGCTGGCCGTATTTGTTGAACACGAACAACTCGTGGCTGTCAGGCTGGGCAATCTGGTACTCCTGCTGTTCGTCAGGTTCCGGAAGGTAGGGCAGCGCCGAGAACACCTGCCGGCGACCGAGGTCGGCGACGTGCACCACGCCGTCGCTGGTGACTGCCAGCGCAGCTACGGCGCGCAGATCGCTCTCCACGGCCAGTGTGGCGTTGCCTGGCGCGCGGCAGCCCTCTCGTTGCTGGCAGCCGGCGAAGAGAGTGAGTGTGCCATCGGGAGAGAGGACACGCACGGTCTGCCGGTCGGCCTCGTCCACTTCTGCCACATACAGCTCACCAGTGGGACCGAAAGCAAAGCTCACTAATGCCCCTAGCTGGCTGCCTTGGTCTTGTTCGCCAGTGGGACAGTAGACGGGTTGGCCCGCGACCACCAATAGACGCTGGTCGACTGTCAGCCGAAGTACCATGTGGTCGTCAATGAAGTGCAGAGAGTTGTCGAGAGGGTTGATGGCCAACTCGGTGGGCCAGCGCAGTTTGGCTTCTGAAACAGGCAACGCACCGGCGCAAGGGAAAGGTCGCCAGCGCCTTCGGCCTCGTGGATCGCCAAGCAGAGTGTCGATAATGCCACGGCTGTCAACGACGCGGATGCTGCTGCCGTCGGCCACGTACAAGCTGTTGTCCACTGCCACGGCCAGTCCTATGTGCACAAAATGGAATGATTAACTTCCCGAGGGATCAAACCTGCATGCACTTACATACCTTTCGGATAGGCGAGCTTGGCTTCTAGGGCAGGCCTGCCGTCTCCGCAATTGTCACGGGGTAAGCAGCGCTCCCCACTTCCCACGACCACATCAAAGTTGGAGTCCGGGTCATCGACCTTGTCAAGCGAGTGGACTCGTAGCACTTGGTGTCGTTCAGGATCGGACACGTACAGGTGGCCGTCGGTGGGGCTGAGCGTGAGCTGGCACGACGCGTCGCCAGCGCCACGCAGCCGCAGCACGGTGTACAGCTGGCCTTCAGGAGTCACACGACGTACCAGGTTCAGGTCGGCCAAGTAGACGCTTCCGTCGGGCCCCGCAGCCAGAGCCGAGGGTGCCAGCAGCCGTTGGAGGCGCGCGGGGCCTCCGTTGCACTCGGCTGCACTGCAGAGTACCGGTCGTGGCTCGCCCGTGCCGGCCAACAGGGCCATGACGCGCGGCGCCTGTGCCAGGTACAATGCTGACCCATCACCCTTCTGCAGCACGCCTTGCTGGAAATTGTAGCGATGGTGAACGTCGAGGTTCCAGCCTCCAAGTTCAGACACATCCATGTCGTGGCCCGGCAACGTGGTCGACTGCGTTGTCCAGATGGGCTGCTCACAAGAGCTGTACTCGTAGCCCAGTGAGACAAGTACGCGTGCCAGCCCGTACACCTTCTGCTTGTAGACGTTTCGCTTGTTCCATGCGAATGAGTACTCGATGTCTGGATCCGCCTCGAAGGTCCTCTCGAACAGGATTCCCTCGACCACGATGCGCAGGTGCACCAGGCGAAGTTCCGGTGGAATGGTGGACGGCGTCAAGCGTAGATGCAGTGTCGCCAGGTACCCCTGCACCTGGCCACTCCGGTACACGAGTTGGAGTCCCGATCCCGGCACCTGAAGCGTCTCCTGCAGCTCGCGGCTCTCCGCCAGTACAGCGGAGCCACCGCAGCCTCCGGACGGCCGCGCGCTCTGGTAGAGGACAGGCCGCATGCGCTGGTACGAGTGGGCCTCGCAGGCGGCCTGCTGCAACCGCCGACCGCCCTCGTCGGCCGGTTCGCCCCCCAGCACAGCCATCTCCACATGGCCCATGACCACGATGCTGTTCCAGGGCACAAGTACTGTGCGCTTGATAGGGTGGAACGGGTTGCGCTGAAACTGGAGCGTTACCGCGCCTCCTCCGTTGACCAGGATGTCGAACCTGCGCGGTCGGAGGGCGCGGCGTCATCGGTGCGCGGGCCACGTCGCGCGCGTCGCTGCTCACCAGCCGTCGTTGCGGGTCAATGTGAAGCCGAACTGCGGGTCCGTGGCGACGCTGACTCGGATGCCGACGATGCCGTTGCCTTCCTTGCCGGTGACTCTTCCGCGAATCACTGACACTCGGCTGGAAAGGGCGCGCCAGTGTGAGACGCCCGCGGGCCCTGGCTGATGCCGGGACAGGGTATTTAGGGACGGGAGGACAATAGACACACGCGCCCCCAGCGGCAGGCGACCTGGGGGCCTATGGGGTCAACACGGAGCGAGACAGAGACAGGACAGGACACCAGCCAGACGGCAGCCCCGCGGGCGCGCACTCACCTCTTGGCGAAGGCGCTCCAGAACTGGCTGCGAGGGGGGAGGGGACAAGCCAACAGTCAGGGCGCGGCACGCTGGCGGCGCGCCGCCGCACACACACACAGGACAGACATAGAGACTCCGTGTGACCACCACAGGGACGAGACAGACAGACGGGCGCCGCGCACTGACCTCTCGGAGTACTCGTCTCGGTGCGAGTAGCTCTGCACGCTGTCCTCCTCGATGAGGAACTTCATGCGCTGGTAGAAGGAGGCCGTCACTGCGGGCGGCTGTTTGCGCAGCAGGATGTCCTGCGGCTCCGGCGATGACAGGCAGAGCAGGCTCTCTGCGCACTCGGGCCGGTAACAGCACTCGCTGTCCGCGCAGTCGACCAGGCCGTCCTTGTCATTGTCAGCCTTGTCGCTACACTGCGTTTCCTGGGGCACGCTGCAATCGCGGCCCGCCCAACCAGCCAGGCATGCGCAGTGCCAGCGCTCGGCGCCCTCCCGCACGCACTGGCCGTGGCTGTGGCACCCTTCGGGGCAGCCGTCTGCGAGGGAGCGGCAGACCTCAGCGCCGCAGCCCACACTACAGTTAGAACAACGCAGTACCTAGCGTGCAGTGCTGGCCCATCCATCCCTGGATGCAGACGCAGGTGCCGTTGTTGCACTGGCCATGCTGCAGGCAGCGCTGGTCACACTCGCGCAGCTCGCACCGGCCACCCGTCCAGCCCGGCTCGCAAGTGCAGCGGCCCTCCTCGCAGCGACCCCGGGGCCCACAGTCGAGCTCGCACTTGGCTGCGCGTGCACGGAGTTACGTCCATGAGGCGCTACTGCAGGATTCCATATCTAAATGGGCCTTCTCTTCCATTCCCAGTCCCTATCTTCCCCGTTCTCCTTCCCAACATAAATGATGCCATAAGCAAAAGTAGACATGCTCAAAAATTCGCACATTTATATCTATCTCTTTTTAATGGGCTGCGTTCGCCGTAGATGAGCTCGAGGCTTTTTATTACTGGCGAAAGTCTTTCCTCTCTACTCCGCTGTTTTCCGTTCTCCCACGTATAGATCAAGTCGTACGTTAGTAGCGAAAAATTTATAAGTATATGGTTTTCGTGCGGAATTCTTCACGCTTTCATATACCTTAGGTGCTGCTTGCAACAGTACATTGAATGATATGATTCTCGGTATCACTCAAAACTTTTTTGTCAGGCGTTCCGCAATGAAGCTTTTTTCTTTTCAGCACAAACATGAATGACATGACACTTGTAGACAACGAAACGAAGCTTGTCATATATGCAGATCACACCACTTTATTGTTTCAGCCGTCACTTAATTCTGGCTGGCTGAGATAGGTTACGACGTTATGACAGAATGGTGACGTCATCAGCCGACCCAGTGTTGGCTTCCCAGAAGAACCGCCACCTGCCATATACTGTTAGTAGTTAGCTGTTGCACGAATGGAGCCGGAATCAACGCCACAAGCGTCCACATATGTGTCTAGTGAGGGGAAAATCCGGCAGGTGGAGAGGGCGGCTACGGCGGAATGTCGCTACATCGGTGGCTGCACAGGCGTATGCCGCCAGCAGCAATGTGGGTGCAGAAGCAAACCGAATAGACTTCAGACATTGTTGCTATCACATCATCAATACGCAATGTAATTAAGAGCCCTCTAATGTTTTTCTCACCCTCCATCAGTGCTTGTGGCGGACGGTAGTAGAGGCAGTGTTGTCATGATTAACAAAATAAGGGCTCTCATTATAGGCAGACTAAACGCCCTCTATCGCACACTAGCTCCTCATTCGGCCTCCCAACCTAGCAACCACGTACCGCGGTGCTCAGAGGAATCAGCGTTTGACTCTTAGACAAGTGGGCACATGAGCGAGTGTTGACGCCGGGACTTGCAGTCGGTGGAGGCGAAATGTCGACATCACCATTCGGTGTGCGATGTCATCGTTGTCGTCATCATCACCACCACAGCTGCGGCCACTGCAGCACTTTGCCACTGACTTTCAAATAGACAAGTGCTGCGTCAGCTGTGGCAACCCTGCATCCCAGTAAATCTATACAGGAGTAAAAAGAGAGTAACATGCTCTCTAGCTTATTCCCTATTACAAAAAAGTAGCGCATGTAGCATTAGTAGTAGTAGTATAAAACATTTATGCAAGGAAAATGGTTTAGGGGTTAGATCTTTAAGCCGGGATTTAGTTGGCTGAATGCTGACAATGCTCTGCGGTAGTTTTTTCCCACTAAAGTTACACAATACCTGTGATCGGCAGCGATATCAGATTCTGACTTCCAAGCATGTGGAAACTCTAGAAGTTCCTAGTTTTAGATGAGGTTTAAATGAACTTTAGTTGCTAACATTAAACCTCACGTGCCCCAGTTAATAGTCTACTTCCATTGCTAATCACACGAAGTGAATATGATTCGAGGCGGTAATGTGCTTCTGTTGCAAACAGTGTAACATTACGTACATCATTACTATTAGAACGTTATATTTAGTGATTAAAATATGCCTCAGGACTTGAGGGGTATACCCCACTCCTATCAGGGAGTGCATGTTCTCTGTTTTTACTTATAGGGTAATTCTTGTTCAGAGTGCATGGTACCCGCAAAAAACCGTCATCATCAGCGTTACTATACACGCCCGATACGAGACAGAGGCCTCTCTCATATCTATTCGATTAGCCACGTGGTTACAGCCACCATCTTTTCCTCGTGAACTTCATAATCTCATCCAATCACCAAACTTTCTGTCGCCGCCGGTTATCTTGCCTTCACAATGCATGCTCCACCGATACCCATTTCTTCTTTTTCTTGATTTCAGCTAAACTGTTATTAATTCGGGTAAGCTCCCATACTCCCCATAATCCTCCCTTCCAGTCTCATAATGCTACATCTATATTTTTCGTTGTTCTTACTTTGCAGTCATCAATTACCCAATTTTATTTATTTATTTGTTTATTTATTTATTCAGGTTACTCCTAAAGGCACTCCAAATGTATGTATGAGTGTTGGCAAAGTAAAACTAATATGCGTATTACTTTTGGTGATACCGCTAAGCTCTCTAGGATCTTGGAGTGCCGATCCTCAATATTTGTATTCTTTACATTCTACACTTATGGCCTCGATCCGTAGTCAGCGGTAGCACCGGGTTCTATAGAACGTTAGAGGGCTCCAGGGAGTCGAAACTACTGTGGGGCCCTCCACTACGACGCCTATTTTTCTTTCTACCTACTCTCAATATCTTTTTCATCGCTTCCCCGGGGGTGCCGCTCAGGCATATTCAGAGTGCAAATTTACTGCGACTACGATTTCTTCAAGCAGCATTTGTTGTCCCGCCCGTGCGCGCGCCCACGACGACAGCGATGCGCACCTCGGCTGCAGTCATCGCCGGTCCACTGCTCGAAGCAGACGCACGTCTCCCGCTCCAAGTCGTACACGCCGTGCGCCGAGCAGTCCGGCAGGCAGCGGCTGAGCCGCTCATCGGCGTCGCTGCAGTTCGCACCGCGCCACCCAGGCCGGCACCAACAGCGTCCCTGCACGCAGGCGCCACGGGAGCCGCACTCGGGATCCGGGCAGTCGGGACGCTCGCAATGCTCGCCTCCGAAGCCCGGCTCGCAGACGCAACGGCCGCGGACGCATCGGCCGTGGCCTGAGCAGTCGGGCAACTCGCAGAGGTCGTCACGCACGGCGCACTCGGCGCCCTTCCAGCCGGGCTCGCAGCGGCAGCGGCCCTGCACCAGTCGCCCATGTCCGCTGCACAGCACGGGGCAGACGCTGTCGGCGCAGTCCAGCCCGATGTAACCGGGGAAGCAGTGGCACTGGCCCAGCCGGCAGCTGCCGTGGCCGTGACACTGGCTCGGGCAGCTGGTGGGCACGTCCCGCGCCACGGCCGGCTGCAGCGCCAGCGACACCGGCAGAGGGTCGTCGTTGATCACCGACAGGAACCACGTGCCGGGCTCCAGAAAGTGAATTAGGTCCACTTCTTCCAGCTGCGAAGGAAGGTGCGCGGCCGCGGTCCAATAAATGGAGACAAAAGCACTCATCATGTGAACACTGGCTAGACGTCATACCGACGCCGGTATCTGAGGCAACACCATATCCTATTTTATGCAATAGCGTGAGAGCCTCGTTCGAGAAAAAAAGCCTGCATCAGCGACGTCACACCCTGTCGATGGATCACTTATAGCGAGAAATTACACAATGTAAGGCATGTAGTTTTATGCACCCCGCCATTAGTAATAGCCATATCAGTTCAATTCCGGAAACGCCATTACTGTCGGCGCTGTGGCTGAACAAATTTTGGCTGTATCGAACCAAAATACGCGTGGTTTCGAAAAACTCGCGCTCAAAGCACCGCCCATGGGGCCATCAATAACTGGCACAAGTACACGTGACCTTCTTTGTTCCGCGTAAGCTGGAGCAGCAAGCAGCGGCGAGGATCGCAGCGCAGACAGGACAGAGGTGATGTGGCCTTGCGCCATATATCGACGGCGCTGCCGGCGGTCATCTGAGCGCGGGTTTTTCGAAAGCGCCGTTCTGGTGCGAAGCAGCCAAAATTTGTTGAGAAGCACAGCTCCGAGGGTAGTGGCGTTTTCGATGTTCTAAAAACGGGCATGGTTATTGCTAATGGCGCGCTAGAAATCTCTAATTAGAACTAGGCGCCTAAATGTAATGAGTTGTAAAGTTCATTATCAAAAATTGGTGAACAAGCCTGCTAGTTAATATTACTTCCCTATTGTCTGATGCCTGCCAACACTGGAATTATTGCGCCGCTGAAGCCATCTTGTTTCAAAAAACCTATAAAAAAAAGTAGTGGCCGGCTTCCACCCGGTATAGGGAGAACTTTGCCCTGCGGTGGGTGAAAGTCAGACCGATGACGTTTTTTTTCTTCCCCCCCCCCCCTTTTTTTTAGTGGGGGGGGGGGGGGTTAAGGGTTGAAATTTAGAACGAAAGACGTGCTTAATGCTGCTCCGCAACGTAGTTCCACATGCATTCTGAACGCCGACAGCGGCCCTAGCTCTCGCGGGCTGCGCTCGTAACACTCCGGCACCTAATGAGCCTAGGAGGCAGATGACAAACGAGCCATTGATGCACAAATATTCGGTCATATGAGTCCTTTAGCAACTAGCCCCGCGAGAGATTTCTAATAATAATAATAATAATAATAATAATAATAATAATAATAATAATAATAATAATAATAATAATAATAATAATAATAATAATAATAATAATAATAATAATAAATTATTTCTCTTTCCAGTACAAATGCGGGCCTGCCAAGAAGTTTCTCCATTGGAGAATACAAAATATAAAAGAGTAATTTAACCATGCCATATTCCTTATGTGCATCTTTTTTTACCTTTCAGACAGATCATTCATGTTAAATGATGCCACAACGGCCCAAGCTGGCTTCGTGAAGGCATTTACGATATCACAGGAGTGTGACATTGTAATACTGTTGCGCGACATGAACCATCGCAAGAAAGCACATAAGAGGGAGACACGGAACTCACCACAAAGGAGGTGACATAACGTTAATCCCATTTAGTTCAAAGGACAGGACAAAGAGAAAGAAGAAGGTTAACACGGCCGCTACTCACAACTAGTTTATTGAGGTTTAAACCGCAGCATATAACCTACAGGCCTGTGCATGCGCAACCGTAAAATCCATTTTTTTTTTCCTAGCAAGCACGATGTTGCCAAACATGCTCTAGTGCCTTAGTGCCTTTACGCATGTAACACTACTTGTCACCAACACATGGCGCGTGTTTGAACTGTCGCATTATGATTAAACGTGCAATGGTCTTCTACAACCCTGGCTGTAATGCTGCTTGTGGGCACCCAAAGCATTAGAAAAAGGACTCGACACCTGCATTAAAGACTTGTTCAAAAATATGATTGAACTTTTAAAACCACGCAAGCTGGGCGCAGAAAGGTCTACAGTTTTCAAAGGAACCATTAATATCTTAACATCTGGAAGGAAGGCTCCAGTCTGAAGGTTATCTCCCAGTTCTCTCTCTCTGAGGGACGGCATGTAACCGGAGCGAAGAACCCGATTATGGCCGCATGTGCGTGTTGATACAGTGACGATGGCTACGCAAACCCGCGTGCACTGCGTCAACAGCCTTCGCGGATAAGCACTGCTTTCGAAACTGACTGAAAATGACAAGTCGCGTATTTTCAGCAGTTTAAGACTTACATGATTCGAATGAATCACTCAACATTCGATAAACATTGCTCCTGTTTAATTGCGCTAGGCTGCCACTGACAATTTCATTGAGCGAATGAATGTCAGTAATTTTAATCTCTAGACACAAATTTTTGGGGACACACTGTGTTGATCCGCATAATGATCGCTTCACAAACCAGCACGTTTCTTTCATTGCGGTTAGGTTCTACTGAGTTCAGCAAATCCGCATAACCTGCCATCATTTTGAGTTTCACTTACCTCGATGCATGTAGTAATGGCATTTTTAGCTGTGAGGCAGAGAAGCTTTTAATCGTACAAAATCTCTTGGATCCATGTAGAACGAGATGAAGATGGACACGGTTTACACGGTATGAAGGAGCACTGAACAAGGGTAAAGGGGGGACGCCTCAGTTCGCAGGTTGCTAACTGAAAACTGACCTGCTAACTGAAAAATCTCCTGGAGGTGTTTTCGCATTTGAAGGAGCCAGAAATATGCTCGTTTAGATTTAATCATGAACTGATATTAGTGGGCACTTCATTTGGTCAATATACTATCAGTGTTAGGTTGGTACCATTTCGAAAGAAACGCCACTTTCTTGCATTATGTTCCATAGGGCAGCATTGTCTATTTTCTGATTTACGTTTGCTTTTGCTTGATGAATTGTTCTTGTTTCTTTTAACTTTGTAAGAGTGGGGTACGTTAATTTCAGCTCTCAGCAGGCCCCTTGTTGAACCCATTTTATTGTTTGTAGCTGGCATGCATTGCAATTGCATATTTTCGTAGGTAGTGTGGCCATTTTGGCGGGTTGGTGCATGAACTTTGGGAAAAAGGAATGACACGAAAGATATAAAAATACAGAAAAACGAGGAAACAATAAGCATGCGCTTGTTCGTTGTCATTGGCCCATTTATTCGCGCCATTCCTTGCTGATGAAATGCACATTCTTCACTATTCGCCTTTCCCCACTGCGGAGTAGCAGTAATCCTAGTAATATAAGTGTGACATTTGTACTTTTCTTGTCTGTAGTAAAACCTCTTTTTCCGTCAGATGTCATCTCTGCACGGTCCTATTTTGCTCTTCAGTTCATTAATGCAGCCTTAAGTCGTGCATTTGCTCGGCCAAAACTGGCCACTGCCCATCAGTCGCAGATAAGATCTATCAGCGGGCTGCTGGAGCAAGGCTGACCCAGAGCCTCGCCGCGCGACAGAAACGCGTGGAGGATGGCGCACAACTCACGACTGCCGACCGATGTCCCCCGGCGGTGGCCACCACCTCGGCCACGTCGCGAGCGGTCAGCGAAGGCGGCTCATTGCGCCTGGCCAGGAGGGCGAGCCGCGCTCCCTGTGGCGCGGTAACGTTGAAGCGTACGAAGGCTGCCTCGGGCTGCTCGAAGCGAACGTTCCACGCGCCGTGAGGCTCCAGGTGGTGGGTGAGCCGGGCGCCCAGCTCCACTTCGGCGTACGCGTCCGCATGCGCGGGTGGACGACACGGCTCGCGAACGGGCTGATGATGCTGCGGCGGGTTTTGCTGTTGCTGGTGCTGCTGGTTCTGGTGATTTTGGCTACGGTGCGGTTGCTGCGGCTGCTGGTTACCGCCGCTGTGCCTGTGGTGCGGGGGAGGCGGCGGCGGTGCCGAGGCCGACAGGCTCTCGGCCGCCACGTCAAGCAGCACACATGGCTTTGCGGCGGGCCCCGCGGCCGCCACGTAGGCGAGTGCGGCGGCCAGCGTCGCGGCGAGGGCTGCCAGCGCCAGGCAGGCCCATTGCCAGCCGCTGCGGGGCCTCAGCCTCTGGGTGAGCGCGGCCGCAAGCGAAGATGTGGTGGCCGCGGGCGGCGCCTCGATGATGAGCTGCGGGTTGACGCGGCTTGCGGCTGGGGGCACCATGGGCCCCGTAGTCTCGCTGTAACTCGGCGGCTCGGCATATGCGTTGCGCGGCGGCACCGCCGGCGCCGGCTCCGGAGGGCTCTCGGGCCAAGTCGGCTCGGGAGCCGCGTACGGCCGCCGGTGCAGGGAGTCCATCAGCGCCTGCGGACACGGAGGCGCCCTAAGGCACAGGGTGGGGGCGAAATGAATGACTTAATCAATCAAGACCCTAAATCAACTATGCAGTCGATCAATCGGGGAAGCAGTAGTAAATAAATAATCACCAAGCGCTCGATGAACTGACAAATTACTAAATTTTTCAATGAGTCCGTCCTTTAATCAATCAAGATGCAACCAACTGTTTTGTACATCTTTTTACACAGATTTTTCCTTACTTTCATTCAGAGTATCCACCATGCCAGCAGCCGGACGTAACTTCAACGCGATCCTTCGAATGCACTACCCCGTAATCAGGCATCCTGTGATTCCACACGCCAGTAGAGTGAGCCCCGTTTTCCCGGCCGCTGGGGTGGCTCCACGAATTTCTGTGGCCTCGATCTGATACGGTGACACCGCGCAGCGTTAGCGATGCCGACGACTACGTCATGTCTCCTAGCCTCCTAGCCTTGCCATCACTAACGTTTTTACACGTCTGACATCTAGGTGGAAGACAACGACCTCACCTAAATTATAATCGGGATCGCTAAGTTAGCGCCCTGCCTCACTGCCAAAGCAGAAAAACTTTAGAAGACATCTTATGTATATAACACTTCAGATCAAAACTTCCGTGCCCAGAAATTTTGGACATTTTCTGGGGAAGAGTTTCTGAAAGTAATATTTTCGAATATTAGTTAACACCATGACAAAAATTAATAAATTCAGAGATCTTCTCTTCGCAGGCTTCTATAGCTACTTAATATTAATTAAAAAAAAAAGAACGTATCCCATTGGTTTTCTATGGAGGTTTAATACTTTTGTGTCTGAGCATGATACAAGCTCCAGAAGCAAAATTTTGGAGCGCATCGAAAGCTTAGGCAACATCTTTCAATGTGGTCACAAAGGTATCTTAAGATATACCAAGGTTGCCCCCGAATGATTTAAAAACGCACTGTATTGGTGTTCAATGGAAAGTATTAATTACTCTTTGTAAGAGCAGGCAATACTTCAGAAACACAGTTTCTCAATGCATCGGAAGCTTAAACCATTTCTATCAATGTGTTCACAAACAGTATATTGACAATTATTTCACAGTTATTTCACAGTTACTCCACAAGTATTTCAAAAACGTAGCCTATTGGTTTTTAAAGATATATTGATCAGCTCTCTGTGACCGCAAGAAAATTAAAAAAAAAAAACAATTTCCGCGCATCGGACGTTTAGACAATTCCAATCAATCTGTGCATAAAAGCGTTTATAATATCCCAGTTGCCTTATTCTGGGCTTGCTTACACCGCATCATTTTTCGCTCGCAAAATCTTACAAACGTGAGATTTTGAGGGTCTTGGTGCTTTATCTGCAGCGGTGAGCATCCCACTTTCAAACTAAAAAAATAAAAAAGACCAGTACCGCAAACGACTACCCGGTCTTTATCCGTGTCCTCCCCGGCCTCTGCATCTCTAGCTTAGCCGTCACCTCCTTTGTACAAGACGACTCCAACCGTTATCCCTCTTTTCTTCGGTATCATATGACGGGACCTACACTGCAAACCCCTTTCCCTTCTTGCCTGCAACCACATCTTTATTTCACCTATCACCCTTCCCGCTTTCGAAAACTGTGGTTGTCCTAAATTTTTACTACCATCAGCCGAGCAAATCGTTTTCAAATCCATATTTCAGTATGCTGTCGAGCTCGCCTCAGACTTTGAGGCCCTTTATAATATGAAGGCACTTAATGTCCCTCGTGTTCTTTCGGCGACGCTGAGACCAGAACGGACACTTCAAACCTACACCAGATGCCACCACTTCACCACCTTGAACACCTCTGGCACTCTCACTCGAGCAAGCAACGGCAGGCAACAATCCTCGACCCCACTCTCCTGTTCGGCCGCACCCATGCCACGTGAGACACACCAATACTATAGCCCCTGACCCTTCAGAGACCACCGCAGTATTCTCCTCACCTCACAGCCTCTCACAACCAATCTTCCCGCACACCGTCAAACGCATCAAATATGAAAAAAAAAAATTCTCCCAAATTCCTGAATCCCGTACCCACATCCTATTAATTAAACTGAACCAATTCCCTTCTTACCGCATAGAAAGAGGCCACGCAAATTGAAGCCATCACAACCCAGGCTAACGTCTTCGAGAGGCATCTCATCCTCTTAAGTGCCGCAAAAAATTCTTCCAGGGGATAAATCAACAAGCGTAACTGTGCAAGCAGCTCGCCACACCCCGGGTAATCGCCGTGGCCCGCTGCTTGGTCCTATAACTAGTTTAGCCGGGTGTGTGATCAGGCCAACGATACTTTTGATCAAAAATTCTTTTGGATGCTTCTCCGCTCCCGCATCAGTCCCAAGCCTTCTCCCAGCGCAGCTGTCGCAGACCTTGCAGGACCGGCACATCCCTCCCCTTTTTCCGTCCTCCTTATTACAGTAACCCAGTACTTTCCTCGATTATCCTTCAACCTAGCCGAGCTCGACTTGGCTGTCGATAAAAAACTCCAGCAAATCTGCTCCCGGGGAAGATGGTTGGTTGGTTGGTTGGTTGGTTGGTTCATAGGAAGGGAAAGGCGCAGTATCTGTCACACTTGCTCTGTGGACACCTGAACCGCGCCGTAAGGGAAGGGATGAAGGTGGGAGTGAAAGTGGATAGAGAGAAAGGGGGGCCGTAGTGGAGGGCTACGGAGTAATTTCGACCACCTGGGGATCTTTAACGTGCGCTGACATCGCACAGCACACGGACGCCACTTCGTTTCGCCTCCATCGAAACGCAGCCGCCGAGGCCGGGATTCGATCCCGGGAACTCCGGCACAGTAGTCGGGCGTCTTACCACTGCACCACCCCGGCGGGGCAGGAAGATGTCATCACATATCCACTTTTCTGGACTCTCCCTTAACAGGGGAAAAAAAAAAAAAAAAAGAAAAAGCCTTTTTCGACATCCATCACCACTGGCAAGTCAGTACCGTCCTTTCGGAGTGTCCTAAGGGCTTCTTAGCACCGATGACGATTTGTAAACCTGAAAAACCCCCTGCCTTTCAAAACATACGCCCTATATCCTTCACCTTGTTCATGGGGAAGACGGTGTAAGAAAGGATAATTAATCATTTGTAGGGTTACCTAAGGTTGTAACCATTGGTTTTCATCATCATCATCATCATCGTCGTCGTCATCAGCCTGACTATACCCAGTGCAGAGCGAAGGTCTCTCCCCTATTTATCCAAATATCCCGGCCCTGTGCTAGCTGCATCCACTTGACTCCTGCGTCATTAACTCGAGTTATTTCTCTAACCCACTCTGCACGCTTCCTATCTCCTAATGTTACCCCTACCATTTTGCGCTCCATAGCCCTCTGAGTTTTACTGAACTTAAGTAGAACTCTCTTGGTTAGCCTCCACGTTTCAGCCCCATATGTGAGTACAGGTAAGATGCAACTGTTGTATAGTTTCGTCTTGAGTGATACCGGTAAGCTGCCAGTCAGCTGCGTTTCTGTGCTTTCAGCCTTTGTTTAGTCCTTGTCTCGTTAGCGCAGCTTTTTATTGCTAGCCATAATATGCAAGTATTTGCCAAATGAGTTTCATCCCAATCTCATTCTCCTAGTTATTTCTCTTTCATAATCCGGATCTTCGGTTACTACCTGTCCTAAGTAGACATATTCGCCTACCATTTCCAGCGCCTCGCTACCTACTGCAAACTGCTTTTCTTTCCGTAGGCTGTTGAACATTATCCTAGTCTTCTTCATATTGATTTTTAAGCCTACTTTTCGGCTTTTCCTGCCTAGGTCATCAATAATTCTTTGCAATGTATCTCCTGAATTACTTAGCAAGGCAATGTCATCATTGTCTTTCACCCACTCTAAGTGGTTTACGCAGGTATGCCTCGCCCCGGGACCTTTCTCCTTGTCCAATATACAATCATAAACCCGCTGTCCTCGCCAGTGCACACCCTTAACACAGTGAACGTGCGCAACGCCTTTGGCAACAATTCCCTGAACCACATTACCGGTGCCACACATATCACATATTTTAGGCAAAACACCTACACTCACTTATTAAATTCTCTGAAGGGAGCCCAGCCTTTGGTTCTGTCTGAACGACACAGTCACCCCACCCATTCTACTGACCCGCGGCACATCCTACAAGGCCGTACTGCTTCGCACCTTTTTCAACGCTAGCATGGCTCGACCTGTCAACACATTCAAGCAGGCCTCCTCATTTACATATTATACTACGCTGACGACATCCACGGGGCGTCAGGGAAGATGGAGGCAAATCTGCAACGCGCCCTCGATCTTGTCTCATTTTTATCTAGTGCCGTGTGAGCTCCTCCCGCTTTCCCATATACCATCCTAACTCTCCATTTTTTTTTCATTTCACCTAGAAAACACCCTCATAACACTCCTATCCCCCTCGTCTCAGCATGCAGTCATCAGCATCACCGTGCCAGAACGCTAACTGCAGTCAGCAAGGAGATTTATCAGAAAATTGTAAGGAATTTTCGGTTACATATACGGATAGTAGAACCTAGGTCTTAAATATGAATATAAACAGAACGGCGACACGACAAACTCTTTTAAGTTGTTAGAAATTGAAAGAATAGGAGAGTTGACCCATAGGTTTTAAATATGAGTATAAATAGAACGGCGACACGACGAACTCTTTTAAGTTGTTAGAAATTGAAAGAAGAGGAGAGTTGACCTTATGAGAAGGTCAAGCCAGTCTGCTGAATTTATTCAAATAAAATATTTCCGCATAGACTTCGCTCGTCGTTTGAAGGACAAAAAAGCGGTCAGAGCCGAGGAAAATTCTGATCAGCTGCTGTTAAAGTGTGAAAACAAGGACTAGACGGTCATTGACAGCTTTCTGCACTTTATGCCTCGGCTTTGTCAAGCAGCGATCGGCACAGAAGGCTAGCATGCGAAGTACTGATGGGGGTAAATTAGTGTGGAACAAGTCACTTTTTTATTATTGCCAAATTAGGAACGACAATACTGGTTATCGCCGATACCTCCACGCATGCAAAAACTAGTTCGTCACTAAATTTTTTTGGGGAAACAAACTGTGATTTAGTACGGTAATAAATTCAGATGTATGTTCTGTAAAAACTGTGACTTTCTCCTCCCATTGGGCTCATGCTCAAATTTTAGTGGGTTAAAGAAGCTACTGTCGAAAAACTTAAATGTTACATTTTTTTTTATTTTTTTTACTAATGCACATACAAGCCCGAGCAACCTGCACTAATCTGATCTCTACTCTTTGTATTTCGCACTCTATCACGACGGCGTAACGAACTGTTGTCTTCGTTGAGCTTTTTTTTAAGAGCGTTAGGTCTTACTACTTACATTTGCGGGTTTCTCGTCCGTTTCTCCATCGCTCTCAGATTCAAGATGGCGGCCAAGTCACGTGGTCATAGCTACATCATTGCAAATAATTTCTTAGCTACCACGTGACCACCCATACAATGGAGTCCATCACCTGGTACACCGTGTGTGACGTCATGATTCCCCAAAGTCAAGCGATCGATGACCTAGGATTAAACTACCTAAAACTCTAACTAACGCCCTTAATCGTATACGCCTGCGGCAGTCGAACTGTTTTCTTTTTTTTCGTCAAGCGTAACTTTGAAGCGGTGCGCAAGATTAGAAGGCCGCACTTCCCTTCGGCTCATATACTGAGATACTCTTCAGTATCGCTACTTATGTGTTCACAAGGAAAAGGAAAAAAATAACAAAGAAAGAAAAACTTATAAAACAGGTCGAATTGCCAAGGTCGTAGGATCTCGTTTTTGTCTGTGTAATTTTGCTCCGGGCTAATGAACATGGAAGGAAATAACATGGTTGGAATCAATTACATCTCTTCAATTGCTCAGTTTCTCTTGGCGGACTCTAATGGCCGCTCATATTAGTTACATTTCTGATGAGATAACTGTAATTGCAGTCGATTTTTTGTTTCTGCAACGTGTGAAATATTGTACTGTCGTAATTTATTAGGGCTTTGCGCCTTAAAGTTATCTGCCGTCGACACACACATGAGAACTCCTATGTTTTCTCAGTAGTTGTGGGCATCTCTATCAATTCCGCCGTCAGCAGCAGGTCATAAATGGAGTTTACGACCTGAAGTCTAAAGAATTGAACTCTCTGGCATTCCCTTCAGAGGCTTCATAAATGGGCGCCAGAATTGTGGCCATAGACCCGCAACTGCAGTAGCCCATTGTCTGCAAGGAGCCTGAAATTGCGGATAGATTTCGTCAATTGGAAGTGGCTGTCAGGCCACCACGGGGATGCGATAACGTGGTTATCTGGGCCGTAGCGGTGACCAGTTTATCAGATTACTCGTTTCACAGCTCACCGAATTAGAGTGTTGTTATTGTTTCAATACGCTTCTTTTTTTTTTTTTTTTGTTGCTTCCCGGAAGTCTTTGTTGATGGCTACAAAAGGCAAAAGCAATAATCGTCTAGTCGTCAAGTGGTAGACACACAGCACAGGTGCAGAACAGATGTATTTAATAAAAAAAAAAGTATGAATCTAAACCACACTTCGTACAATGCATGGCCATGCAGCTGCTCACGCCGGCATAATGCAGTTATCTGCGAATTTTTTTCAACTCGCGAGCTATAGTATTGCGACACGCATGACAGATTAAAAGAAACCTGGTTTTTTATTACGCGGGACAGCGGATGATTAGATGATCTAGTCACTGCAACAGTCAGGCCAGAATGAGACGAGAACAGCGCCTCTGAACAAAACGAAGTATTTCATTTGCGCGCTTCCATCTGCAGTGTACAGCTAGCCTGATTCATGTTTCCACGCAAAGGGTCCACGGATGCACGTAAGTGCATACTCACAAATTGGCCCCGCCGTGGTGACTACTGTGACCAAAGATACGTGATGAATACCGGCCGCGGCGGCCGCTTTTCCATGGATGCGAAAAGCAAGGCGCCCGTGTGCTGTACGATGTCAGTGCACATTATAAAGAACCCCAAGTGGTCGAAATTTCTGGGGCCCTCCACTACGGCGTCTCTCATAGCCTGAGTCGCTTTGGGACGTTAAACCTCATAAACGAAACCAAACCATACTCACAAATTGATTGCGAAGTAGACAGTACTTCACATGCGTGTTCTCGTTGCATTCCGCTCTGCCTACGCATCACAATGAACACTGCTGCATACTTCTTTTACACATTCGTCTACGACAGCTCAGCTCGATAGTTTTTCACGGAAGAAGCTTTCAGTCCCGACTGAATAATGTCTGGCGTCTACTTCAAAGTCAAGCAGACTTGATTCGCCCTTTCCAAATCATATATCTATGACTCAATGTTCGCCTTACGATTATTGGTATGACGAGAAGCATACCAGCTCAACCGACTACAAAAAGGCAACAAAAAAGGCTATCAACTGTGTCTACAGAGACACTTCACAGTCACCAGCTTGAAGGAGAGAAGAAGATAAATATAGAGACAGCAATATAGTGTGAACCGGCGCACACAGGCGAGTGTGCGGCTCTGAGCGCTTTATCGAACGCTGAGAGGGCAGCCATATCCAATCGCAAGAAGCTGCAGCAATGCTCTAGGATTTGACGCAGAATAGAGGCGAATTCCTCTCGAGTGCTACACCATCCCTTACGAGCAAGGTGCGTGAGGCGCCGCATCGCAGCATCCAGACGCGTCCCGATATCACGCTCTGCAACATCTAGGCGTGCCCGATGCCTGGATAGCGTCACCTGTAGGCCAAGAAGAAGAGCCAGAGCTTTCCGGGCTGCAGCGCGAAAGTGCGTGGATCGATACCGCCGGCGGTCGTGCCCTTGCATTCATCCAAACTCCGCGTTTTCTTGGAGCCTCGGTCGATCGAAGCTCTGACCGGGCACATCTAGTTAAGACGCTGCGTCGGCGGATCTATGCGGGTACCGGGCTGTGCAGTGGACGTGAGGGTCGGGATACAGAAATGGCTGGCCTTATTTCTTTCTTAGATCTATGCTACGTATAGCGTAGTATATTGCACCGGAAGTGTACTGTGCTAGAGTTAGTTCCAAGAGTAAGCAAAATTAGTAGGAGGCGAGAGAGGTTCATTTAGGCAGGTGAGGTTAGGAGGTTTGCGGATATAAGGGGGCCGCAGCTTGCTCAGGGTCTGGTTAGTTGGAGGACAATGGGAGAGTTATTTTGGTTGCAGTAGATTTGTTGCGAGATTACTGATCAGTAAAAATACCGCTGACAACAAGAGGAATTCTGTAGCATTAATGAGAGAGTGATGGTTACCGTAATCAAGTTTAACAAGATATAAATATGAAAATGGCACAGGCATGCGCCTACGCGCCTACATCAAGTCATGATGATCAGATAGTCGAAGGCGTCCGTGAACGCAAAATCGACAGTAAATTAAGAAGCAGTGCATTGTGCTTCAGTGCTATGAAATCTAGGTAATATGGCTGCAAGAAATCGGGCAGTGCGTGACTATAAACTTCTAGGAATAGCATTAACAGTACAGTTCGCAGAATTTAAATAAAGAAATAATATAAGAACAATGATTGCTTTCTTCTAGGTTTAAAGCGGGAACAATTAACACCACCTTCCTCGCGCTCCATTTTTCAGAGCAACCGAGCCTTGCTGTTCGTAAGGAAGTGGCTGGAAGGCACATAATCTGTATAAAGCTACCTTGATCAAATATTTTGTCCGGTCCTACTTGGTTCTTACCTACTAGCTATCTGAGTGCATGTTTCCATTCAGATCGGAGGTATGGGGAAATAACGAAGCGAAAAAAGCACTGCAGCGAGAAGTAATTCGAGAAAATATTTCTATTTCCCTCATCCCTCTTCTTTCCCTGGATAACAGGTCACCAAACTCGCTAGCCGTAGTGGGTATTGTCTCTCATTGTGGGTCATTCATGCATAAAACACATCGCGTTTTTGTCACTCGTGTGACGTTCAGCGGTAGCTGCTTACAAATTGCTCCTCGTGTTTACATTGGTCTACACAAATCATCTGCATAAAAATAAAACCTCTGGATAGAACGGTAAAACAGTTTCCACGTTATAGGTGTTCCGCTATATATATCCGGCACATTTCCTGTTCCCGTGAGCTTTCTTGCTGGCACAAGCAAAGTCGCGTGGTGACTTATATCTCGCCTATACTCAACAGGGCTACTAAGATATATGTATACAGAAATAAAATATGACAACACTGTCTTGGTGTGCCGGCGAACCAAGAACGCAACGGAGCAAAAATCGGGTTTTGCGCGTCGAACTTTCTTTGGCTAGATCGCGCATGACGCCGCCGCAGTGTAGTGCCGATTTCATGAAAAGCGCCAGTAATACACAGTCTTCATATATTACGAAAATTATGTGTCACATCTGATTCAGTCAAAGCTTTAGCAGTTGTGTAGGTATTACGGAGCCTGGCTGAAAAGAAGAAATTAGTAAAAGTACTGAAAAAAGATAGGGGTTGCATAGACACTATAATAATAAGAAATACTGTCAGGCAGAGAAGCACAATCTTTCTTATCGATCGCTTATTTATGCGATAATTCAGAAGTCCCATGCGGGAAGAAATAAGGACACGAGTTACAACTTAGTATATGTGCATTAAGGGACCCGGCAGTCACGAAACCAAGGCATGCAGGCAGGAGGAATGCTTCTCTCTTTCTGATGTTGATCAGTAGCAAATTACTAGAGCAATAATTCTATGTTGAAATATAACTGATTTAAATATTAGAAAAGAAAACAACCACAGCCGCTACTGGGATCGGAATCCAAGACCTCTGTATTAACCGTACGGTGCTCTTTTAAGCTATGGCAGCGGCTGTCCAAACGTTTATTTTAGGAAATAGTTATGATACGTGCAAACTTAGTTGAGAGACCTCACTCGCCAGCGCCAACGTCTCCCATAGCAGCGGACATAGAAGGGCCTTTATTATCGCCAGTGCTACGTGGAACGTGATCGAACACTGAGTGCGCGACAGCTGTGCGAGAACCTGCTTCGATATTGGCGCTGATATGGCATTGCATTGCTAAGTAATTGGGGGACGAATCGCGAACCGTGATCAATGACGTAGACAGGTAAAGAAGAGGCATGGAGCTAAAATTAATACGCAGAGAGCTAGTATAATGTCCAACACTTTCAGAAAGGAACAACAGTTTACAATAGGCAGCGAAAGTCTGAAATCATTGAGGGAGTACGTCTACAAGGGCAGCGGATCAGTGGCTGCGGATCAGGACAGCGAGAGTAAAATTAATAGGAGGAAAAGAATCGCATGGACTGCATTTGACAGGTATTCTCAGGTGATGAGTGGTAGTCTATCAACATCCCGCGAGAAAAAAAAAAATATGTGAATTACAACTGCACCTCATCGGAACTCACATGTGGGGCAAAACGTGTGGAGCCTAACGAAAATAATTGAAGTTGAATTCAACGCAGCGAATTATAAAAAGCAAAATGATAGGTATGAAGTTGGCAGACGGGAAGTTTTTTCTTTATTGAGCCTAGTTATCTAGAGGCTTAGTATGATGGGGATGGACGTAGTTGGGCTCCTAACGATGGTAGTGACGATGATGATTATGAATCAGATGCCATGGGTATAAAGACGTTTGTACTTAAGCGCTGCTCGCGATTGACTGATTCTAATTTTGTGATGACCAATGGTGACAGCCAAAGTTGCTACAGCGGCAAGAGGTTGGACAATCAGGAATCGCTTTTGCAGTCGTAACAGCAATAAGAGTCCTCCTCGCATAGATGGAGGAGGACTTTGCAAACCTACTTTAGTGACCTTCAAATAAACTCGCGCCCGATAAAATGAACGCCCCAGAAACCGCAAATCCACTGCAGCATACGCTACGCCGTTTCTAAACGTAAACGTGATCGTAACTGCATGGTGTTCGCTTCGTCTGGATTGTTTCATTCCTCCATTTTGAGCAGCATCTTAGCAGCCCTGGCAGAAATGCCTCAAGATGCGCCGCCTCATACACTGTTGGCTGGGAACAGTCGCTACCGAGTCGGTTGGTCGTTATCGTCTTTGAGTCAGGTCTCTGCGTCCAGCGAAGGTCATCTTGTTTCGAGCGCGTGGTGGTCATCAAAAGCGGCACAGCTCTATTAAGTAACGATTATTTTCTACAAACGTGTGCATTTATATTCATATTACTTAAAGACTTGAGATATGGTTCTTATCAGTACTAATTCAGTTTGTTTTCTGTTTCAATTTATTCACTTTGCCAGCGCTGTTAATGTAGGGTGCGATTGAAATGCAACGTGGTCAGAATTGTTTTCCTTTAAATATTGTACGCTGAAGAGAGACAGCAAGAGGAAAAATATAAAAACGCAGATAAGGAAATTTTGTTGATCAATAATAGCTCAATAATTCGACCTTGCCCGGGCATCCGCTTACTTTTAGCTCATCCAATGCAATCAAAACTTCGATGAACCAATAGGTCTATGTCCGAGCTTTGGACTGGGACAGAGCTTATTTGAGAAAGCTGTACAATTTTCCCTCGCAGCCAATGCAAATCAAATAATTTCGTCCTTAGGTAAATTTGTGTCTGCGTACCGTTTATGTTTTGTCGGCGATGTGTCGTAGTGCTTAGTTGGGTTTACTCGTTTTCTGGGCTTGTAGCCGCATGATTCCGTGTTTTGACACTCCAACAAGTCAAGAGCGTGCTAAAAACTCGAGTTTCTTGTACTCCTGGCGTCTCTCATAGCTCGAGTCGCATTGGGACGTTAAACCCCACAAACCAAACCAACCAACCAGCAGGTTCTATACTGGCAATAATGGCAACGAATTTTAGTAAGACGAAGCCAGGACTAGGCCGGTTGATTCCGTCGCCGCAATGTGTACACTGCGTATTCATTGCACCTTGTGTCCTCAGTTTTATACTGATTATTGTGCTGATGTGATTCGTGCCAAAGCCAAGCAATAAATAAAAAACAAAATTGGAGGACGCTTAAGCTTCGCCTTTAAGGGTTAAACGCAATAGCGTTTAGACGCAAATGCTTTGAATACGATGGATGGATGTATAAGGCTTTGAATCGGGCGATGAGCGCCATCTGTTGCGGCAGCGACGTACGATCCAAGGAATTTTTCAGTGAGCGCCGCATCGCAGATAAGCAAACCGGAAATGTTCTTTGCTACTCGCTCAACTATTACTTCAGAAATTAGTTTCTTTCTAATGACGCACCTAAGCATTAGTTGAAAGTCATAAAGCAATGCATACATTAGGCCCACATTTATTCGGAGAGAAGCAGTGCGGCTCTGTGGCGGAGTGGTTGCGTGCTCGCGTCGCACTGCGAAGGAACCGTGTTCGACTTAGCGGGTTTCCGCAAAACCTTTATTGTTTCTTTACTTTCTTCTGATTTTCGAGTTACAACTGCAACGACGACACCGGCTTTCCTACGACACGGGGCTCTTAACGCTATCGCGTGAAGGAAGCTCATTTGTTCAGAAAATCCGGCGTTGGCGTTGTGAGCGAAAAATGACTAACATGGCTCTGGCAGTTGGTAGCTGGCAGTTGGTAGCTGGCAGCTGACATTGCCCGGCACTGATTGGTCGTCGGGTTACGTGACAGCGCGAGATCCCATGACATGGCCCATGGCCGCCTTTTTCAGAGCTGCCAATTTGGGTTTCCCTTTTGAGGCTGGAAGGCGAGAGGAATAGTACCCACTGGGTCGCCTTGATTCCGAGTCAGACACCCCTAAGTCACGCAGGCACGTTCGTATGGCTTGGTTTAGCGGATCTATGTCGCATGATACTTCATATCATGTGGCGGCAATTAGAATGTATGATGCACAGTACGTGTGAGATAACAGATGTATTCTTAAAGCGTTATTGATTAAACAAGTGGCAAAGTGCATGCTTGTTTCCGCAAGGGGAGCCGCGGACGGCAGCCATTCAGTCAGAGTTGGTTAAGCGTTCTTGCAACGTTTTCCCTTTATCTTGCAGTTAAAACATAATATGGAAAGGAAACGCTACTTTTTTTTTTTTTGCAAGCACACAACAGCAATAAGTTTTTCAGTCAGTGAACTAATCTATCTTACTTATTTATGTTTTTTTCTGCTCTTGATTACAGCAGGTTATTGTCGTATTGTAGTCTGGCGGAAAACTCGAATGCTTCTTCTATTGCGTGTGCAGGCATAATAAAGCCACTGTTTTATTTACCCGGTCCCCGCACCATTTTTCTTTTTTTAAGGCGAAAACCTTTCTAGGTTCAATTTCATAGGTCGGCAGAAAGTGTCCGCCGGTCGTGGGTCGACTCGTGACCGCCGTACGCCTCATCAGGAAATGTCCGCCGTATGAAGACAGATTAAAGACATAAAAAGTTAATGATAATTACAGGTTATAATAGAGATTGGTAGAGGTTATGGTGACTAATAATGACCACTAATGACTTGGAATGACCCATATGTTTAATGACGACTTGTAACGACTACAATTGATTTGAAATGACGAAAAATGCTTAGTGATGAGTAGTCATGACTAAAATGACCTACTAATGATTTTTAATGACTGCTAATGACTTGTTATGACCACTGTGCATAAATGACTTGTAACGACTGCATTTGATTAGAAATGACTTAAAATGCTCAGTAATGAGTAGTAGCAACTAATATAATCTACTAATGATTTGTAATGACTACTCTTGACTTGTAATGACTGCTAATAACTTGTAATGACCAATATGTCTAATGATGACTTATAGCGACTACAGTTGATTAGAAGTTACTAATATTCTTAGGAATGAGTAGTAGTGACTAAATGACTACTAATGGCTTGTAATGACCTATTTGTCTAACGACAACTTGTAATGATTACAGTTGATTAGAAATGACTAAAGATGCTTAGTAATTAGCAGTAATGACTAAATGAGTACTAATGACTTGTTAATGACTATTATTTCTAACGACTTGTAACGACTACAATTGATTATAAAGGACTAAATATGTTTAGTAATAAGTAGTAATAATTAAAACGACTGCTAATGACTGCTGCTATTGATACTAGGCTTTCCCTATTCACCCCTTAGAGATATCTTAAGAGACCATGCATTTTCTTTTAATGGAGGGAGGGAGGTGGAGGCGGGTTTTTGATGAATAACAACAAAGCATTTCTCCAATAGGTACATAATAACAAATAATATTGGTTGATAAATAAATAAATTAGTTGATTGATTGCCTCACCGATTGATTAAACAAAGAAGGCGATAAATGTGCACTGAACTTAAAGCTAGTGATTTATTGTAAACTTCCCATTTATATACTGTCGCTGCGGGGACTGTCACGCGCTTGAAAGACAGCACTTAAATACGCTACAAGTCTTACTGGGAAAAAGCACGCTGATTCTGTTAAATCCGTGCTACTTGCTCCAACAGCCCAGCCTCGCGCATAGTCAACGCCGCTGAAGCCTCACTTACCCACAGCTTCACAAACGAGGAGTGAGTCAACGAACGCCTAAGGGTGCATTAAACGTCGCTGAAAAGCTCCTTTGTTTCACAAATAGCTGCACATTGCAAAACATGCACTATCTTTTCTTTTTTTTTTTTCCTTTTCTTATAACGTACTTTGCTATATCACGACAAATGTGAACTCGTGCAAGAAATCGTTGAAGCTTTTTATATATATCGACTAAGGAGGAGATGCGTGCATCGACCAAGCTTCTGCAGCAGAAATCGTTGTGCGCGATCTTGAGCAGTTGGAGCGTGATGATACGGAGCGTGTTGAGCTCAGTACTTTTGGTCTCACTTAAGTTATAAAATGCTGGGTTTTCCACATATTGTAGCTGGTAATGACTCTCATATACAACTCTTAAACCTTCAATGCCAGGTTTTATTTTTTTCACAATTCAGGGGGTAAAAATTGGTCGATATTTTTCTAGCTCGAATTCAATATAGATGGGATTATGCAAGAAAAAAGTTCTCCTATGCACTTTTTTTTCTTTGGGGGGGGGGGGGGGGGGGGGGTGGACTTTTTGCATCATAGGGCGACTTACTACAAGTGGTTGCTTTCGCATAGGGCATATGATGGTCTCATTTTTTTTCATTAGTTTTTGATTCAAATGACAAGATTCACTAAAAAAAAAAAAAAAACTGCTCAGATATTTGCTGTCTATTTTTTTCATTTGCTGTCATCGTTCTGTCGGGTAAGTTACCATCCTAAAACCTTTAAGAATGTGCAATATACCTGCCTTACTCTGTTTGTAGAAGGGGGGGGGGGGTCGTTTTATCAGAAAATCAAGGGATCAACATATGCCGCTGTGGCAGATGCCACCGGGCCTTCCAATGTTGCAAAATGATCTTGTTAGGGATCGGAATTGAGCCGTTTATGAGAACGCGCTGGACAGCTTGACTGTTCCCCTGTCACGAGCATGCCAGGATATATTCACTAAATGAAAGATATTTGCTTCTAGAATCGCTTCTGCATTGTTCGCTGCATTTACATAGTCGTCTTGGCGTGTGTGTTATCCTGTTGCGCATGTGGCCCTGTTACAGCCCTGTGTATCAGTGGTTCTACTAGTAGGGAGGACTCTTGTTGGTTTCGTCGTTTTTATGCGTTTGACACGCTCCCTATGCTTTCATTAAAAAAAAAAAAAGTTTGCGTTTCTCCCCTGCAGTGACAAGCAAGCGCAGTTGAACCAGGCCACGACCTCTTCTGTCCGCGGATTGGTGAGAAGGGCACTCATTTATGAATGCGACGGATGGGCGACATTTCTTTTTCTTTTTTTTTCTACAGAGTATTGGAGGTCTCGGATGTTTTGATTAAGAAGCTAGCAGAAAAACGATTGAACTCGCGAGGTAAACCAGCTGCATCTTTGAAGTGCAGACGTCATATTTTACCTGATTTAGTTTTATCAATCTACACAAAATCAGCTGGTATACATAACAGCTCCTCGTCAAGTTGTCGAGCTGTCCTTTACCTTTCTTCTTCTGTTTATTGCTCTTTATTATTCATTATCTTCATTCTCCTTTTCGTATTCTCTTTATCCTTTACACTCGGTTCAACCGGCATATTTTGCCGATGTAAACACAAGTCCAGCTCTCCTGATTGCCGCCGTGCTGTAGCTAGCGTTCTGTGTTCCTGTTTACTGTTCTAGAATACTGAGCTCGCTGATAATGTTGCTTCGGAATGTACGGTTTAATTACATATTCTTGCTTACTTCTTTTGTCAGTCGCACAGGTTGTTTACCATTGTAGCGAGCGCCTTTAGAAATGTGCCCGCTACGGTCCAGTGACCAGTGTGGGCGTGGCCATTGTGAGCCTGGGCAAGGGACGAAGAGAACGGGAGCTCTTTTGAGAAAGTCACATAGGAAGGCATGCAGTATTCCAGTCCGGCCATCCTGGACGTCCTTTAAGCGTGAGAAAGTTTTGAGATATTGTACGATAACTGATCTGCTATGTTGATGGGAATGATGTAAGTCCAAAGAGGAGCAATTTTTTTTCTCTGAAGGTTGTCCCGATCTCACGAGTAATTAAGATTGCCTTAGAAAAAAAACAAATGGAGTACATTTTGGAACCAAAAAAAAAAAAAAAAAAGAACCAAGAAACTACAAGCCTGCTGAAGGAGGATCTGTGCATGTATTGATTGTTATGGTGCAGTTATACAGTGCGTGAAAATATTCGTTCAAAAACTCCTTCTTAAAATTTGTCCAAAATTACTGGGTTTGTCTTAAAAGTGGTTGCTTCGTCGATCCGCACTGCCATTCTCAATTTTACAGCAGCGTTGATCATAAATGTCCTCACTGATGCTCAACATGACGTTTAGTGCATGTTGTTAAATCTTGCCATGGTTGACGGCAGGGACTACCCCTAATCCCTAATCCTAACCCGTAATCAGTAAAAGGTTGCACCCGGCTCGAAAAGCTATAAGCATCTTTCGTTGTAAATCCGCATCAGTCCAAATATTGTACAATTTTCCGACTGCTATAACGTTACTATCTGCAGCAGCTCTGTATCAGTCTAAAGGTTGTAAGCAAATCTCCACTTGACTATTATCCGTGCTAAACGAACGTTCGCTCTTTCTTACGGGAATCTCAATCAGAAAAAAGGCAAGTGCTTAGCACTATCTTGTCAAAATCCCCCCCCCCCCCCCCCCTAAAAAAAAAAAAAAAAAAAAGAAGTGAGCACTCATGTGAATAATCTTTTTGAAGAAGGAAGTGCCGCCGCTTGGTATTAAACTAACTTGCCCTACCCTTTTATTACAGCTAACCTCCTTAAAGACGACTGACGTTTTGAAAGTTTTTCTTCGCAATGAATAATTCTTGTAAGCATGGCTTGTGCAGGTGCAAGCACATACATTTTAGGTTGTCGCACTCTCGAGCGTCACATTTTCAATCTCGTACTAAGGAGTGGCTCTGAAATTGAAATATCACTCTTGCGATTGTAAGAAGGAAGGTGCCGGTGACTCCGACAAAGAGAGCTCCACTACGTTTCCACACCGCACTTGCGTCAAAATCTTAACATTTTCTTTGCAATAAACATATCTCAAAGCGGGCGGTTGTGAATGAACTCCGTGAGAAAATAGCTCGAGCGATGCTCTGCTCGATGTGATGTTTTGAGCGTGATATAGAGCGGGATAAGAGAAAAGTAGGGGGGGGGGGGGTGCTGCCTGGGGGCTGCGTACTGCTTTCTACCTCGTGCCATAGAAAAGAGAGCAAGGGCACGAGGCGGTAAAGAACCGCGCTGGTAATGAGCGCAAGCACGCGATGGTGGGCGAGTCACGCCATCTCTGGCGATCGCACAGGTTGGGGAATTTGGGAACTGCGGCAACAATTTCCAATGCCCCCGTGACTTATTCGGACCGGGGCCGGTGGTGCAATTGTATGCACATGCGTTGCACAGTAGTTTGTGCCATAACTGCGAGGTGACTGACGTGACTTAGCTCTCTTTATCAGCAGTACTCGGACTGTTTTCGTGCAAGCAGTTACATGGCATGGTCGACTGTTCAAAGAAAACGCATTGAAAAATCTTCATTACTTCTTGATTTCTACCCAAAACGTGTGGTGCGCCTGCATTTCAAAAACTGTCTGTGTTTTAGTCTCAGTTTTCATCCAGGCTTAAGCTCATGGTCTCATCTGTTGCAAGCACGCAAACTCTTGATTACTTCTACTACACACACAAAGCTAAGCTTGCCTTTTGTCGGAATACTGCTATGAACAATGGAAGCAGATGGGTCGTGGGAATTGGTTACTTGTTAGTTATCTTATTCTGCTTTTTGGTTTTCTCGGTCACTACAAATGGGTGCTTGCCATTTTTTGCTTCGTGCAAACGTGCTTAAGAGGTCCCTTTTGTAGCAAACTTTCGGTAACGTCAAAATACAGGGTCTACATTTCGTTTCCTTCCTTTCCACCTCCGTGTCATTTATTTCCATCCGCAGCAGGTAGCCAATCGGAATGCAGATCTGTTTACTCTCGTCCTCCTTTCTTCACCTCCACCCATCCCCTCTCCTTCTCCCTAACCGGCCTGTTTATCTGCAGTTCGTGCGTTCGTGCTCGATATTTTGCGAATCATTATTTCGTCAGAAAGATCGCTTAAAACTGTTAGTGAAGTTGGATTTACATGACGGCAGCAAGCACTTGTATATACTGATTCGCTCACAAAATTTACAAAATTAAGGCAATGAATGTCTCAGTAGGTTAATAGGAACTCTTGGGTGCCAGGCAATAGATGGAGCTCTGCCAAGGTGAAATTTGTATTTATGATTATTTGAATGGTAGGCTCGAGTTTAACCTAGTGCAGTTATACAGTTATACATTTATGCAGGGTTGCAGTTATACCTTATTCGACTTCGCAATGAATACGAAACGTTTGTAACCGGTCTAAAAAGTCACTTCGAGCTGTAATCTTTATTCTTGCATTTCTTTTTTTGTATCCGCGTTCGCTGAAACGCTCCTCTCCGAAAAACTTGAATATTTGGTACCATCTGCCTTTATATTTTGTTTGAAGCACCAGCTTTTCAGCATTGTGTTCCTGGCTAACGACTTATGTACTTATCGCAAATTTTGTTGCATTGTTTTTACTGTTGCCCCCCTCTCCCTCCTGTAATGCTCGCTTGGGCCTTTAGAGTATTTCGATAAAATAAGCTGCTTATTTAATCATACATGTGGTTTTAGAATTGCGTGATCACTATTAGTTATTATCGGAACCTAAGCTATCTATTATGAGTATGGATTACGTAATGGTATAGTTATTTGAATTGGTGCTTGAATTTATAGATACAGTCCTAATTTCTTTTATTTCCCGTGGATTTTTTTAAAGCAAAGAGAGGCGATAATAGTACTCGGCTTATGACCACGCGCAATCATTTTAATAACTCTTAATTGTTTGTCCCTACTTTACAGAATGAAAAAAAAAAAAAACGCATGGCAACCTTAGATGAGGGAACCACATCTGCTTTGTTTCGAAGAGAGTGTGTACTGGAATAATGAGGTTGAGGCACTTTAATTTTCAGTTCATTGAAAAAAGCAACAAAATAAGGAATGGAGATCTCTAGACCCTACGAAATGATAAAAGACAACAAGCGATTATACAGCTTAAGTTGCTCTTCCATGGCGGACCTTTCCGGTCGTTCCGCTCAGACGCTGTAGCTGTCATTATTTATTAAGTGTGCTGTGTACTAAATATGCATAAAAGCGAGTCGTCACTAAGGAGATGACGCACCGACCTCTCCTTCTTATTGAAAGAAATCCTTTTTCATTTTTTGGACTATAGTAATAAAGATAATAGCACCACTCAAAATTAATTAAAACGCCCAAGGTTTCTGTCGATGGAAGCTACGGCTCTAAGTTGTAATGAATAAGTCGTGTTTCGATGTAGTGGCAACACAATAATAATAAAAGTAAAAAAAAAGACATTGGCGCGCTGGACACTTCGTGCATGTTTCCTCATTGGTATTCAGAATGCTCGCACCTAACACACACAACGCTCAGATGGAATGAATTTCCTGGTGGAACAAGTGCCTTCAAAGAGCCAGTGACTAAACAGTCACACCCTTCATCTGCTGTCCCCAGAGCGACACTTGGCGTCGCACGGACAATTAGCCATAAGCCGCGCTTTGCTGCAACGAGCGCGCGCGCGAAGGACCGCCCCAAAACAAAGACACGGGGGGAGCCAGCGCGTCTAGCGTAGAGAGGCAACAGAGCAAAGATGGAGACACTGCAAGTGGCTCCAGTGAGAGAGAGTTGCCGACTTCGTAAAGCAGCAGCTTAGGAGTGACCCAAATATCGTGTAAACTGTGCGTCCCCACATGTTTGGAAGAGACGGCAGGACAATACGAGTGCAGTGCCACCCGTAGCGCGAGGGTCAAAGCTATGTGCCGTAGTAGCGGCCCAAATAGGCGGCCTCCCCGGGATCCCTGTCGGTCCGCAACGGCCACCACCCCAACCCGAGGCCATCCGGTAGAGTCCTTCAGCAAGAGTAGGGGACACATACCTTGTGCGGGCGCACTCAGTGGTGGTGTCGGGAGGATGGCCGGTCTGCTAGCGTCCTTCTTCTTCGGCGAGGCGGGCGTCGACGCGCCATGGCGGGCGCCTCCTTCGTGCTGCTGCTGCTGCTGCGCTCGGCTAGCTAGGCCTCGCTGCGCCGCCGGTCGATGCGCCGTTCTCCCATCGTCCTCCTCTCCCCACCACACCGCCTCCGTTCCCGTGCCTGCAGAGGCTGCTCCGCCACGCGGCGAGTCACATTGCGGCCGAGCCAGCTTTACAGGAGCTAGCGCACCCGCTTTGCTTCTTTTTCTGCTTTTATTCTCGCGCGCCGCTTCTTTCGCGGAGCGGCCCATCCTCTCACGGTGGTGCCAACCTTTAGTGACGCCTTACGCTTGCGCGCGCGGCGTGGTGTAGGGGTCACGGAGAAGGTCGGTGGGGAGTCTTGCGCAAGATAAAGAAGCGCAACCTGAGCAGGATGAGGCAGAAAACCAATATAACGCAGTGTTACGCTCGGTGGTGTATCCTCAGGAAAACAGCGCTGATACAACGGGCAATGAATTGAATAGGACGAAACGCTCCATGATAGTGGATGTTGTTATTTCGCAAGGCGCAATATGCGCACCAGTCAATGCTGACAATAAGAAAAAGCAGTAAGTACGACATCTAAAGGAAAGAAAAAAAAAGTGAGTGAGTGAGTAAAAAAACAAAGAAAGAAGAAGAGCCGACAGAGAGAAATATGCATTATCTTCTACCGCTTTTAGCAGGGGTCTGTCATATCTCACCTAGGTGGTTCTGAGCAGAGTCATTAGCATGAAGGCTTCAAGCATACGGCAGGTTTGGATGTAAGGCAGGATATCCCGTAAGATTTATTACGAGCCATAACTTGCGCCCTTATTCACAAAAGCTGGAAGCGCAGTAAGTAAATAAAGCGCAAAAATTTGATATCTAACCTGTCCACTTACATCTGCCACAATTTGCGTAACTTTGCGCAGCACAAGCGTAGAGAAACTTTCCCGCCGGTTGCCTCAGGCTATCTGGCCCAAATTGACCTTTCTTTTTAAGCACTACTGCATCGCACCGTGATACCACCTGTGATGAAATTCACCTCTGATGAAGAAACGGCGAAATTTCGAAAAAAAGGCAGCATACTGTTCCCCCAACGAATGAGAGTGAAGCGCATGCTAATCAAGTAATTCGCAAACGCCAAACTGTCTACGCGCCACTTGTGGTTTCTTCTTTTCGTCCACTTTTAGTTGTTTTAACGCCGGTTCAGGACTGGTCTACCAATAGAAAACTTTTCTTCGCCAGGCTACGCATTTGCGAGAGTCAAAATGCTACAGCACATACATCGTCTTTGAGAACCGCATCTATTTTGGCTTCGAACCTAAACTAGCGCAACTCTTTACGGGATCTGATGAACATTAATATTGGTTTTGCGAATGTAAGTGTCACACTAATGAAAAGCTTGTTGACGTAAATATTGTGGCTCAATTCTTCACAACTATCAGGTCCCGACAGCCTAGCTCGGAGCGCCTGAATACTACCACTGCATTCTTGTTCCACACTTAACCCCTGTTATTAGTCCGTAAGCTGCAGTCAGTCTCAAACTCAACGAGAGGGCTGGCTCTGCCGAAATAAAGCCTGCATTTTATTATGCGAGCCACATCTGCCTTCTGCGAACGCGTTGTACGGCATAATACGGATACCGCCATGTGCATTTAGATCGCCCTGTCGCAACTCTCGCATAAAAAATAAAGCGATGTCATCAAGGTTTCGTAGTGATTCACTCAAAGTAAAAAAAAGAGGAAATAAAAAAAAAAAAAAGAGGGGACGACCTAACCTAAGGTTAACACAACTGACGCGTCAAGGCCTCCTCACGGACTCATAGGTGATGCCCTGCCTAATTAGGCTGCCCCTGCTTCCCCTTTTTAGTAAACATGTATGCATGTTCATTACTCCAGACAAAATTCTCGTTTTCTTTTCGTACTCTTCTTAGGTACAGGCACCAGCGGCTGAGTGCAGCCTCTTAAACACAGTAAGACCGGCCGACTTGCACACGTTGTTAATGCTAGAACGTTCAGTGCTGAAAGTCGGTAATCTATTTATGTGGCTGCTACAACGCTAGACTGCATTGACGTTGCCATACAACTATAATGCATATAAAACCTACTTGGAACGGACGCCACGAACCGTGTTAACTAGACAGACGTCCATGTAATCGCTAGCGTTTTCTTCAATGATCACGACCACCCTTGGCACGAGCATCTCAGAATGTCTAATATTAACTTTCTCGTGAGCTCAGTGTGCTCAACCTTGGAAACGGAACGCGGCATGTTGTGTTGGCCAGTTTTTAAATGCGCTATTCGAATCCAGAAACCGACGACGTGCACTGCCCTAGTTGCACGGGTGCTGATCTTGGGACAGTGCATTGTGATGCGACCACAACGTAAAGTTCCAAGGAGTACCAAGAATGGTTGACAAGCCGAGGCTCCAACTAAAATAAAGATGTTAAAAAAAGAAAGAAAACGTACTCTCTAAGGGTACAGAGATGAAATAACAACAGGGATTCGCCCGTTAAGGCTAACTGCGTCGTCACAACCATTAATCATTCGAAAAAGTAACTATCAATCACTTAGAGAAGGAGTGCAAAGAAACATCAGTCGCTGTTTATCACCTCATGCACTAAACGTCTGCTGCGAGAGCTAAGTGGTTCAGTTCGTCCCATTTTGCCTGTTTTTGGCTGACAGAGTACGGTTGCTGGCGGATCGCTCAGTCAGTCATTAGTCCTTCTTCAGCCCTTTTCTTTCAGCTGTTGGCCACAAAAACTTCAGACACTTGCCAGAAACATTAGGAACGAGCAGCATCTAGCCGCGCAGTATAGTCTTCAGGTCGTTTGGTCTTACTTGTTCACTGGTTACTTCCGCCGGTGAGAGACCTACAGCTCGCGCCAGCCCAACACAGTGCCTCTATTTGTCAAGACGTCTGGAGACGCAACCACTCCAACAGATGAACAAAACCTCCGGCGCAACAGTGGTTGCACTGCAACGGCTCAACGGATGCAAGCTATCTGCCAGTCGACGACGCTAATGAACCCGGAAAATGGACGACCATGAATGCGCAACTAGAGAAGCCGTAGTAGGCTCGTTTGTTAGACAGCGCGGGGATACAGCGCTAGCATTGAACGTGGTAAGTACGAAAGACGGCCAGAAAGCTTGTTTCATTAAAGAGGCGTCCTCATACTGCTGGCTTCCGTGATGGCTACTAAGCGTGCCAAAGAAACTTATTGCTGACATGACTAGTTTGTTTATGGACATAATTTAAGCCGAACCTATTTACAACGAACGAAGATGCAGTCAGTGTGTCTTATTTATAGGCGAAGTTATGTCCCAGACCACGCAGCGTGAAATTAGTTTATATGTAGGGACTTCTTGTGGTTGTTTTGCGCCGCTTGCGGCGGCCCCAGCAGCAGTCGGTGAACGCAAGCGCAAAGAAGAA
Organism: Amblyomma maculatum; assembly: GCF_055883805.1. Lineage (NCBI taxonomy): Eukaryota > Metazoa > Arthropoda > Arachnida > Ixodida > Ixodidae > Amblyomma > Amblyomma maculatum. Next base: position 67,782,189 of record NC_139347.1, on the reverse strand, counting down.
ACTAGCGGTAGCACGAACCTGGACAAAACTGCGACTTTTATTTGAGAAGTCTCTTTGAGCACATGACTAGTTGCCCCGATGACGTCGACGATGGGGACAGAGTGCCTGAAGAGAGAGAGGGATCGCTCTTGCCTCCGGAAGTTTATTCCACCAACCGTCCGTCAGGAAGCCGTCGCTTCGTTTCGTTCTGCTGGTCGAGACAGGCACACGTGCACCACGTGACAAGCCGCCGCAGCACGCGGCCAGCGACGACTTATGAAACTCTCTCTCTCGTCGTCATCCGTCGTCGTCGTCGTACGTGTGAGACGGAGATGGTGCTGCGACTAGCTCGGATAAAACGTCTCTCTACAAGTGATACCGACCTGTGACTTGCTTATATATACTTACCCGGCGCGCGTGCACTGAAAGACGCGCGCACACACATTTTTCTCGCAGGGGGGCGCGCGGCCAGCAGCGGTCGCTAAAGACCGGAGCGGGACTTGATCGAGAGACGCAGACAGAGAGAGAGAGAATGAGAGAAAGAGAGAGAGAGGTGTGTGTGTGTGTGGAAGAGATCACGCATCCATTGGCACTAGCGGCATGTCTCATTGGTCCTTCCGGGAGCAGGTGGTCACGGGCAGTCCCACGAGAAGCTCCTCGTTGGGGATATCGTACACGAGGGTCAGGTGGAAGGCCATGTTGCACAGGCAGATCACGTACTCGCAGATGGAGAACCAGCTGAACGCTGCGAAAAAAAAAAAAAGGGAAAACGAGAAAAGGTCAAGGGTTAAGTTAACGTTACCATACCTAACCAACAGCCCAGGCATGTTTTCTTGCAACGCGTCGCTATAACAGGGTATATTAGCACGTGGTGCGTGAGCCTATACGTGGAAACGCCGTAGTAGAATTCACCGGATTTATTCTGAGCGGCAGGGACTACTTAACGAGTTCTGACATCGCATAGCGGGCGAGTGTTTTAGCCTCCACATCCAAATGCTGCCACGGCAGTTGGCGTTCGAAGCCTGTAAGCTCGTGCTCACGGGTACAACGCCAGAGTCAGGTACAGGTAACAAGTGCCAGTAAAACCATTTTAATGGGCACCGCTTGTCTATAGCGTTCACTGAGCGATCATGCTTCGACCAGTCACCCGTGTATCATGCGGCGACAGTTCTTTTCATCCTCTTTTTCCTCGGTAACAAGACGAGCCCACCGAGGATAGAAAATGTCAGTGGCCACCGCGGCACAAAAATACCATAGTCGCTCTTCCGCAATGACCACCTGAAACGACGCGAGCAATAGGAATGGCCTATACGTCAGAGCCCCCGCCACTGGAAAACTCGGGCACTTGTGAGTGATGAACACAGCCGACAGCGGCAGCCGTCCCGTATCGACCACATTTCCAATACAGTGACCTTTGCAAATGTGCCGCGGAAAAAAAAAATAAAAAAAATAATAATAAAAAAAACAGCTGCCCTTTGGTTACTGTCGCAATTGTTCGAAACTCATGTCTGCTTTGCTAAACGCCTCACGCCACAGCGGCTCTGGCAATGAGATGCCAAGAATGAAATTGCAGGTTCCATTGTGGCGGGTTCGCCGAAATAATGCGGCGAAGAGGAGTCAGGTTTTTTTTTTTTTTTTAATACAAAACCTCACGATCAGGTCTAAAAAAAGGATACACGTGTGTGTAGCGGCGGAAGAGGAGGGGGGGGGGTGAGGGGGGTTGAACTGGAGCGCCTAGTTTTCTGCTGTCGTCCCATAAATGTGTTTTTCAATATCACACAGTGGCGAATTCTACGTGATGCTTCATTAACAAACGCTGCCCGGTCGTAAGCCATTCAGAGCCTGCCACTAGAGCGTTCTATGCAGCCGGAGATCTACGATATATGAACGTAAAAAAAAAAAAATATTATCTTAAAATATTCCGTACACGCACCGAATCATTAACTAAAGCATGCAATTTAGCTACTGTGGGCGCCTAACGGTCAAAACGGTTATCAATGGCCTCACTGCAGCAAATAAAATGGTTGCAGAAAATAAAACCTGATTTCCAGCTCAATTAACACAGGATCACATTTAGCGCAGTATTTTCACATTCACGTCATCTCTCGCACGAACAGGCGATATAAGCGCGGGAAAGTCGAGATTCCAGTTTGTCATTCAGAACCACTATAAGCGCTCCCGATGTAACCTAGCCAGTGAGCCGGGGAGCGAAATGTAATGAACTAGGCACTGAAGATTTTACAAAAAAAAAAAAAATAAAAAGAAAAATGACAGCAACTTTTGAACTCGTCTCGCTCACGCTACTGGCACACTCCTTTGGTTCATTACGTCAACTTTATGCACCATGAATCTATCGCACAGTGGCACAGTTACAACGTCGCATCTCAGCGATATACCATGTATACTTCGTTCTGTTAAAGGTAAAGTGCTGCTATGATGTGACCGCGAAGTAAAGTGCATCTCTGTCCGGAGCAACTCCGGAAACATCTCTCCTCGTCCATTGCCTTGTAGTATGACGAATCGGCATAATAAAGGGCCGCACTGCCGTTCCATCGTTACGGTCACCTTATTATGTGTATGACCATTTGAAAGTGAATTGAGACAGGCGATGACTGCACGCTCGAGCAGGGCACTGCCTTTGCCCTCCCATCATACCTCAGCTCGACTTGAGGCAGAACAGTATGTCATACTTCCACTAGGGAAGGCAGAGTGCGAAACGTCTTTTAAAGGTGTGCGACAAAACCAAATGCTGCGCAATATATACAGATGAGGAAGGAGTGGGGAGGCACGGAGCAGGAATAATCTGAGCTGACATCATGACAGATAGGCTGTGCCATCCCCAAACCCAGCTTGCAGTAAGGCTGAGTTAACCTTAGCCAAATTCGCCTCTGCAATAATAATAATAATAATAATAATAATAATAATAATAATAATAATAATAATAATAATAATAATAATAATAATAATAATAATAATAATAATAATAATAATAATAATAATAATAATAATAATAATAATAATAATAATAAAAGAACAAAACATGCTCACCATCCCTTAACACAGTGTCGATAGCCCCCTATACGAGAGCTCACACCCTCAGTCGCATACATAAGTTTGACGAAGCATGGCAGAAGGGGAGTCTTTCCCTTCGACAATCCCACACAGCGCGAGCTCACCTAGCTCGACACAGTGGATGCGGTGCTTGTAGAAGAAGAAGAGCATGCCCGCACTGGCCGCCAGCGTCAGCACCAACAGCGACATCTTGAGACGCCGCGACTTGCGCTCCTGCGATGTAGAAGTGCGACACGTGAGGATGCGGCGAGATACGCCGCGTCGCAATCAGTGCGACGGTTCGGTTCCAAGTCAGCCGACCAACACCGATAATCCATTCCTGGTGAGACTTTCACTCACTCTGCAGTACAACAGACGTAGTACTTTGCAAGAACGGGGAATCAACTGCGCTGCGATACAATACGATCGTGTATTGCGTTCGCCTTTTTCCAAAATAAACTTTATTCCGCGCAGACCAAAGCTAAAGCGTTAATTCTCACTGCATACAGCAGATATCGGCGAGATAATGTTATTTTAATTCTTTTTTTTTTTTTCTCCTTGGACAACCAGGCCTACCAACTGTTGCACGCCTCTCACCAGCTCGGTGTCGTCCTTGTGGGCGCACATGTGCACCGCCAGGCAGGTGCCGAGCATGTAGAGCAGCGAGGAGACCATGAAGACGATGAATATCTTCTCGTGAACCGGGTAGTTCTCCCGGTTGGACACGTACGTGACGCCCACCAGGGAAAGGGCTTCGGCCAGGTGCAGCGCGTAATTGGCGCGCGTCAGGCGCGAAAAGAGCGCGCGGCGCGCCGGAGCCACCAGGGCAGCGCGCCGCGCGAAGTAGCGCGGGTACAGTGAGGCGAGCAGCAGCCGCGGGCCTGTGTGTAGCGCCACGCCCATGCGCCACACGTAGCGCTGAGGTGAGATGCCCGTGATGGCGCTTACCGACGGGCAGAAGTTGTACACCTGCGATGCACAAATGCGGTCGCTTGATTACTCTTCTACTCTCGTCTTCCCAATGGCCGCGAGGCGCTGACCAACCACGATGGCCAAGGCACCGGCCTGTCAACATGCTCACCAAACGCCAATGTATGGACTGCTAAACTGCACTGTTAAGAAGATAGTGAGAGACCGGAAAGCGTGGCGTGACATGGTCCATAGGGTCACGAAGAGTCGGACACGACTGAACGACTGAACTGAACTGAACTGAAAACTGCACTGTGGGATCTGCAAAGCTGCGAACTTATTTTCGGGAGGCTGAGCACTGTTATTCGCGTTAATTTTTTTTAAATTCGGTTCCAGCTTTCGCTAGCAAGAATTAAACAAAATGCCACAGGGAACGTTTGCTTTATTAGTATATAGTGGGTAGAACTCGGGGCAGCTATGAACGGTTACATATCCGCCACGTCACTGAAAAGACGCTGACGTTGGCCACGCGCGCTGCTTCAATCGCGACTTACTGTATGGTCGTGGTATCAATATCACTTCGGCGCAAAGACTGGTCTAAAATTTAACAGGCTGGGGGGCGCTACAGCTTTACCTGGAATTGCAAATAAACTGCTCAGAAATTGCCGAAAACTGCAGAGCGCTGCCGCTGTCTGACACTGTAGAGCGCATATTTATAGGCGCATAGTTACAGGAGGTCGCCCCCGCCTGCCAACCTCTTAAACAGGCAACATGAGATGCCAGAATTCAAACAGGACGTTGGCAAATTGTGTCATAACACAACTCGGGACATAGCAATACGTAGATAATGGGTCATCATGTTTGCAGCCATCTTATGTGACGACAGCCGCGACACACTGGCGAAGTCTGCTCCGATCGTCATACGGCACCCATGCACATGCGCACAGGTGTGCCGGACGCGGAGGATGCGCATGCGCACTGGTTGTTAGCTCAAACCGGTCACCGCAGCTGTAGAGAATTGCCCATCAGAAATACTTTGACATTTAACTTTTCTCCTTGCTCTTTTTCAGACACCAAGTTCCTGCACCTTTTATAATTTATCCTTTTCCCTCTCCCGTACGGACTGTCGGCTAGTAACGGGGGCTCTTCTATCCAGCGACAGCGTTTCAATGTAGGCGAAATGCAGAATGAAAGCCGCGCCCCTCTCCCTTTCTGGGCATGCGCGCTCATACCTCGCTATGCCCCCTATCCGCTAACCGATAGGGTCCGAACATGTCAGCGTGGAAACACGGTGGATTTCGCCTATTTTCAGATTCCGTCCGCCTAACCGACTGTTGCTATATGGCGACAGCTAAGCCTAGCTTTGGTATGATCTGCTGTGATCATGACCAAGGTAAAAGTCAAAGCTTGTGAGGCCTATCAACACTAACTGAACCAGCGTGAAGCACAGGTGAGGAAATGAAGTCCGAACGTGTCTGAACACAAACTGACGTGATTACGTTTCCTAAGACAAACTGAGCATGTTAGGCTTAGTTAAGCTTGATAGGCTTACTTAGATTAAATGCCCGTAAGGTCACATTACGGAACTCAGCTGTTATGTCAGTGTATGAACATACATTGGCCGTAATTACATTTTGCTAAGCCTAATTAGGCTTTGTTAGGCTCAGGTATAGACCTAGAAGCCCAACCAAGCCTATTCACTTTTCTTGCGTAAAACTTGCGTTAAGCTATATCTAAAGCAGTTTTTCTCTTCCTTCTTTCACTCCGTCACGCTGCAGTTGACATACTCACTTAATGAGGGACAGCGCCATTCCCTCTCTTGAAACACAATTTCATTTTGTAGCGCGAAAAAAAAAAAAAGGGGGGGGGGGGTGGGGGGAGGGGGGCTAACTAGGACGTTCAGAGAAAAGCGCAGAGTTTGTAGAGCTTAACGTCACAGAACGACTCGGGCCATCAGGGACGCCGTAGCGGAGTGCTAAGGAACTTTCGATCACTTGGGGTTCATTTAACGTGCCCTGACATCGTACAATACACGGGCTACACATAGAGAAAATGCCTTATCCAGTGCATGCTTAGCCTAAGTATAGCTTATCTTCTCAGTCGCCAAAATGGAAGGGATCCTTAGGAGTCTACTTGCGCTGATAAGCACAAAATACCTGCCTAAGGACCTTTCTTCTTTTGGTAGCGCCCAAGAGCTCTCCTGGAATTTCAGAGTTTAAAGAGTTTAACAGAGAAAGCAATAAATTGCGCAGCCACAATTTTTGTCAACTCCCGTCTTCCCCGCTTTGCTTCGTCTGCTTATATTCAAAAGAAAAACGGGGGAGAATGGAGAGGCGCTTTGACATGTCTGACAAATGCATGCGCAGGGGAGGGTGGTATGCTGTACTACCTGCACAAACCCTCCCTTCTTACCTTCTCGGCTGCATGCAGGTGCCGGCATTCGCAGTAGGAATTCTTCTCCATACCGCTGCATCTTCATTAAAGTCTAAAGTCCATCCCCGACCTCGAATATTTGCAAAAGTTTTCTACAACGTCTTTAGACTTTCCTTTCCTGTAAATGGCTGGGGCCCCGAACGGCTCAAACGAAAAAGAGCATCGCGGATTTTTGCACCTTTAATAAATTCAAGCTATTACCACGCACATCGCGTCACTCTCAGAGTAAGCTGATAAAAGGCTTTATTACTGTGTTCCCAACGGCTTCGGCAAGACCCATACAAATTGTGTTGAAAAATTCACGCTTTAGGCGAAGTTGTGCCGGTCTTCAAAATGGTTCTAACAGGATCCATTTCTTATTCATTGAAGTCCGTTCCTGTATATTTATTCATGCGCACCACCCCATTCTTTTATTTAAGGCCCATTCTTCAGGCAGATGCCTCTGAAACATTTTGTTTTTAAAGAAATGCTTGAGCTTTTCATTTTTTTTTTTTTTTTTGTCTCGGTGGGGTTTGTTCCGTCTCCGAATCAGTTTTTTTTTTTTTCTCTTTCTTTTAGCTGTGTAAAACCATGGCTTTGATGAAACCCAAGTGAGCGCGAACAAAATCCCAGTAACCCGAATGTTCGTATTAAATGTCGATAATTTTATGAGGAATTTTATGAGGAATTTTTCCGGGATTGAAACTTCGTTATCCCCACTCCCTTCGCCTCGCCATATAAGAATGTGATCCGAGCAGTGATTTTTTTTTTCGGTTTAAAATATAAAGAATAAAACGCTGAAAGGCCGAATGAACATAGTTCGTTGCGTATTTTTGAAGGCGAAATGACCGAGAGGAGTCTTATTCAAGTTGTCTGGTGCGCAGTAAAGAGATACAAAAGAGCTAGGCTTCGAAATGTTTCTTATGTAGCCACTCTAAAGCTAAAATTTCCTTAAATAAATGGATTTGATGAAGCTTGAGCTCGATCAGAACCTCGTGCTAGGTACCCTTTAAACGAACTGCAAAAGGTGCGCCGCGGTCAGTTTTGTGTGGCTTCACTGCATGACCAACGAAAGCATCACGTGTGCTACGCAAATAGCACGCGACTCATCGCGATTGCAGGACTAGTCCGCATAGCGACTCGCGCAACGCTCGAAACTCTCTGACGCTGTTACAATTACAGCAAGAAAATCACATGCACGCGCTCTTAGCGTAAGAATGCTGGAGCTCTTAGCACACCACATCCAGAAGGTATACGCTAATAAAAATAGTATTAAACAGTCATGAAATAATGGCGTCACATAGAAAATGCTGGTATTTGATGAATGAAAACTTCTACATGAGTACGCAATACTCGATCCGCATGTCAGTATTACTTAATGAGCGCATCGCGAAAGCTGATAGCAATTTGCATACCTTTCAGCCGTTGCGCGCAATTTCACGCACAAGTGAGGCTTCTGCACACGACACCAGAGCTAAGCGGCAAAGGTAACTTCGGCGAACAACGACCACAAGCTACGGTGCACTACAAGATGTTTCAAGGCTATACAGAAGGCAGGAATAAAATAAGCGGTTCCTCGATGCGGCAAAAATCAATCGCGTTACTAGAGCGGATCAACGTCGTTACGTGCGTACCCGAAAGAGCGTTATCGGGCTTACCTTGCAAACCGTCGTGTTCACGGCAGTGTACTGGAACAACATCGACGTGGCAAAGCAGAACAGCAACGTGAACAGGGGCAGCGCGACAGTCAGGTAGGCTAGATTCAGGACCTTAATCCGGAGCAGCACGTGCTCCATCGGTACTAACGTATCCATCGCGCACTGGGACGCTCTGGCTGTCGGCTTCTCGGGATGGCTAGGAAGCTGGTGCTCGCCGGCGAGGCCCAAGGCCCGCTGCCATGGAATTTAGCGCCTGAATTTGGCACCGCGGGTCATTATGCGATGAGCCGTTGACAAAACGGAATTTCTAGAGGCCTCCAGTTTTCTACGCGGCACATTAATACGGCGGGAAACCTAACCGACGCCTGCGGACAAAAGCGGCTCTACCATCAGCAGCGATCGGCCATTAAAACTACGAACACAGCCGGAGAGAGGCGCCACTAGCGCGGCTAGCGCGGCTACGCGCAACGCTTGGCCTTCGGCTTCGCTTGGCTGATTTTGCGGCTTTCTCTTCTCCTGGTCGACCTCCTCCCCAAGAACTATGGTTATGGTTACTATGGTGGCTACAAAAACTGCGCAGGGTTCGCGTGGAAAAGCTCAGCGCTCTTGCTGACCTGCCGCGTGCTGTAGTTTTGCGCGCGGAAACCCATTATAGTGCGGTTTGAAGCAACGGTTTCTTCTGACTTTTAGTTTACACTTTGCCGCCCTGCGTGTAACGGTAAGTGTTGGTCAGTCATGTGTCAAAACACGTTGATCACGTTGACGTTAGTAAAATCTGGTAGTAGCTTTATTTGGGTATGTAATGCGGTCTGCGCTTAAGTGGTGCCTAAGTGGTGCCAGTGGTGCTCTGAGGAGCACGTGTGAGCGATGAACGCAACAGAGAGCAAGTGTACAATCTTGCTGCGGTGTTCGATACGCCACGTGAATGCCGACGCAGTGGGATACTCTTTCGATTACAATCCGTTCAAATTACCTGCTTACGGTTTCTGTATTGCTGCAAAACGTTTTGAGTGATCACCAACTACCTCAAGTACGTTTAGAACCTGGGGCACAGTGCCTATGTTTTTTTCTTTTTAGTGCGGGCTAGCCAGCTGGAGCCAGCGCAATACCAGTAATAACCCGTGCACCCGGTGATACTTGAAGACCATTTATGACTGCGCGCTAACTTGTGTATTGATGTCACTAGCACAGCATGGCAATGTGGGTTTAGCGTGCGGTTGTACTGTTGCACATGTCAATCATTTCAATGTGTTGTGGATACGTTTTGTATTGTAAGGTACCCCTGATTGGTTGTCAGCCTGTGCACATTTGATGCTGCAAGGAAGTGTGACAAACAAGTCTCTCATGCAGGCACCATGTCTGACAGCAGTGAAGATGGCAGCGGCAGTGAAGATGCAACAGAACAGCCTCCATCGGAGGGCTACATTGGCAGTGGGGTTTCTCCAGCAGACATAGCTTTTGAAACATTGCTCACTGATGTGTGCTGCCATCCAACTCGTGATACAGTAGCCATTGCCACTGTGGACGGTGACGTCTTTGTCCATTCTTATTCTATGGACAGTGCTAGCCGTGAGTTGCTGCACTTGACACACCACCGTACATCTTGCCGCAAGTTGCGCTTTACAGCTGACGGTTCGATTCTTATAACGGCCTCCAAGGACAAGTCTTTGTGTATGGTGGATTTGAACTCTAGTGCAGTGCCACAGCGCATTCCTGATGCTCACAGGTATGCATCTCTTGTATGCACATTCTCAGTAGCAGATATAATTAATCAACTTTAAATACTACTACGTTTCAGTGCGGCCATCTACAGTCTTTGCATCGTGGATCAGAACCTGCTGGCTTCTGGTGATGACGATGGCCATGTCAAGGTATGTCATGCGCGAGATCACTTCTCCCCTAAAACGAGCACTTTTTCTCTCAATCGGCCTGGCATGACTGCTACCAGGTCCTAGGCAATTGGTCATCATTACCACAGGTTGAAGTCATTGTTTGGAAGGCCTTTGTGGGGCGGTTGCTGCTTCATAGATTATACAGGTGGGGCAAGTTTGGATATTCGAACAACCTACTGCGCATGTTGCCATACGTAGCATTCTTTGTAAACATTGCTTTGCTCTTTTTCCTGGCATTCCACGTACCATGTGTATTAAAAGAGGATTACTGAGGAACAAGCATTGGGCAGTGTTAGACGTTCGACATTTCAAGAAACGCAGCTGTGAGCGCTGTTTCAGGACATTCAGGCCTTGCTGCAATGCAATTGACGAAAATATGTCATGCAAAAAGTTGAGCTTTATAGGTATACTTGAGGGTGCCCTGCAGTTTCTCTCTGCAATCTCTCTGTGAGCAGAAACTTTGCAAAGATGCAGTGATGACTACTTCTGCAGGTGTGGGATCGGCGGCGAAACAATTGCATCATGGACTGCCGAGAGAGCGAAGACTTTATCAGTGACCTGGCTGTTGGCGACAACCGGAGAGTCCTGCTGGCATCCTGGTCAGTCTGCAAGCATGCTCAAAGTGTTGCTTTGGTTTGCACCTTCCAGGTGCTAACTTGCTAAGTATTTTTACGGTAACGAAGATGAGGCATGGATGTAGCGCGGGGAGCGCGCGCGAGGCGAGAGCGCGCGGCGCTAGCGGGAGAAGTAGAGAACGCAAGAAAATCGCTGCGGCTGGTTGTGTTTCGTGTGTGGCTTTTTCTGCACGGGCCCGCCATCCCGTAACAGTATGTGGATGGCAGTAATCAATTCTGCAGAAAAGGTCAAATATGTATCTGTGTCAAAGCATCTTGAAGGCTACCCTTACTTTCAAAGAGCATATCTTATGCCTTGCTCAACATGCTAGAGGCCATATCAAGCACAACTTACATTGGTGTGGTATTGCCAGACTCCTTGAGTACTTTTACTCTAGTCATGAAGGCTTTCTGGAAGTTTTATATAGGGATAGGTGCAGTCGCTCGGAGTGCCCTCACTCATACTGGACCATCAGAGTAGTAAATAACCAAAGGAGATTTAGTGTCAACTTAGGACTCTGAGTGAAAATTTCAGTGGCATCAAGAGCATCTTATATCTGCTATGCAATATACAGATGTTGCAAACAAAAGTAGGATGTGGGAAAGCTTTTGCGCATAGGTGGTAATGATGAAGACGATGACTTGCTATGCACAGCACAAGAGCGTGTTGCAGAGTGCACACATGTCATCGGGTGTTGATTGGGTTTGACCTTTGCACTAAATTGTCCAGCGTTTAACCTAGTTAAACTATGATACCATGTCAAAACATTGTTTGAATTATCAGTGCCAAGACACATGCTGCACTGTGACATCACAATCTAAAGGGCCAATCAGGAGTCAGGCACAAGCAAGAGCATTGACGATCATATATCTGCTTTTGCACGAAAATTAGCAGTGGTTCAACATGGTTAAATGAAAGAAAGAGAGGTTGGCTTTTCGTGTTTATGCCATAGGTTTTCCATTCGTTGGAGACATCATATGCTTCGGCGCTCGTAATTGCCACCTGACATAAAGCCCATATTAACCAAGCATTACGAATGTGCCTGCTTACCTTACTTAGCATCTATGAGGCCAGGAAGGTTGATTCCTATATCCACCCTCCCATATCAAGTGGGTTAGCTTAGTTGGCAGCTTCTCCAAACTTGGTGACAGCATGTGGTATCGTTACATTACACAACCCTTCGACGAATGGGTGCTCGGCCACGTCGCCTGCCACGATTCTTCACAATCAAACATGCTCGGCTCCTGATCGATGACTGCCAATGCATAGACTCGACAGTTTCTTATACAAAGTGGTCATGCAATCTTGTGACGTCATGAATCATACGTTTCTTTTACGTTGTATTTGTCAAGATTGGCTACTTAAAGGGGTCATGACAGCTAGCATTTGAGCATAAACTGATTATTTCATTTCACTCCACACATGCTAAAATATAAATCCTCAAAATTTCAACTCATTCGGTGTATTAGATAGTTTCAAAATGATTTTTTATTATTCAACTCGAACGCAGCTTTCTGGTCTGGCAACCTTTATCTCCTGATGTCACGAGATCTCATCCCTATGTCATATGCTATTCATGGTGTCGGCTGCGCTCTTCCGTGCACGCCGGGATGTTGGTCATTGAGAGGTTCTTTTTTTTTCTTCAGCGGAAATATTTTATTCGCATGTTCTTTTTTTCTTTGGCAAGCCTTCACTATAATATGCGACCTTAGTGATCCTTGGATTTGTTTTGGGCTTCGTCTAGGGATTGTCGTGGAGGCCGAAATCGATGGCCTCGTGCTCTATTTAAGCATGCAATCAGAAGCATATTATTCTTATGTGATGAGAGTTAGCTTGTTTAGTATCAAAACGCTCCCACGTATAAAAAGGCGCATGTCTAGCGTTTCCTCCCGCAGTGCGTGCCGCGAAAGTGGGGAGGGGTTAGCATTGTGTTGCTGATTGCCCATCACTCCTTCGGTCCAAAACTAAGAGGAAATCCCAAACAAGCATACTTTGACGCAAGAGCATACCTTGTGACATTAGAAAAGCAGAAAAAAAGTTTTAATGAAGTAGTAGCCCTTGACTTGCTGTTACATGTGCGTGTTCAAAGTTAATTATTTTTGGCTGGTAAAGCATTTTTTTTGTGCAAAACTATGTTCAGTCTGGCCACGGCCAGCGCACGAAAGCATGCGCCGCCACCGCCACTTCAGTCTCATCATTGCAAAACCCAACGCGATTCGAATTCTCGCCTCTACCACAGCCGCGTGCGAGACTGCGACCGACTCCCGAGCCAAATGACGTCTCGTGAGTGCTTCAACGTAAACACAGTAAACATACACCATTTAGTATTTAGTGTGTAAGGCCTAAACTCCTGCAGGAATGCGCCGATTCGCGGATTAGGACTGCCCCCCCAGCCTGTTTGTTTACCCACAAGCGGCACCGACAGCTACCGGCTGTGCTCGCTAAACAGGGTCACATCGACGCTTCCCGCTTAATGTGCACACGCTTTCTGATGTAAGCAGTCGTCGATTCGGGGTCACTACTGCCAGAACTACGCTCGATGGCCACATGCAACAGCTAAAGCTTGAGAATACGCGCTTCGTAATCGCCGAAACTCTAGATTCGAACCCCGCATACTCGTGCTAGGCCTACTCATCGCGGAACGGGCCGGCTGTTCGGTGTCGACGAACATTTCTGGCCAAGGTCATTGCTGATGAGAAGGGGGAACATATTGCCACCCGGTGTCCCCATGTTCTAGCTGCGCCTGGAAGAAGAGGACACTGAAGTTGACTCTCGTGCTGTGCGCCGAACGTTTGCCTGCTGGTACAGCTTCGTCCCGTCGTTTTAGTCGAGTCTAGCCCTGTTGTCCGTGACATATTTTGGTGGAGGTGCGGGGTATCGATCCCAGTATATGCCCCGAACTCCTCCGCATACCCAGGATTCAGGTCCTGTGCCAATCGACACTCCTGTTCACCGCGCTAGCCGGAGGAACCTAGGCCTACCACCTGAGCACGGTCCGTTGGAATTCACCACCGCAGCCTCCCCTCGACCTGTCATGCAAACTCCAACGTATTACATTCTACAGAACCTGCGACTGCCTAAGGCTTTCCACGGCTGTCAGACGGAAGACGTCGAAGACTGGCTCGCCCAGTTTGAACGGGTTGCCGCATTTAATCAGTGGGACGACACCGCAAAGCTCAAGAACGTCTTCTTTAGCCTGGAAGATGGCGCTCGTACTTGGTACGAAAATCGCGAAGGCGCCCTAACATCGTGGCGCGAGTTCTGCCGCTGCATCCTGGACACCTACACCAGCCCGGATCGCCGAGAACGAGCAGAAAGAGCTTTACGCTCTCGCATACAGATGCCGAACGAGACCATAACCATGTACGTGGAGGACATGACTAGGCTGTTCCGACGATCTGACCCGGCCATGCCCGAAGAGAAAAAGGTACGCCATCTCATGCACGGCGTTAAGGAACAACTGTTCGCTGGGCTCGTGTGCAATCCGCCGAGTACAGTTGCCGAGTTTCTTTCGGAAGCAATCACGATGGAAAGGATGCTCCAGCAGCGGTCTACGACCTACGACAGGCTGGTAATCGCCGCTTCGCTCACGGAGCCGCATTCGACCTTCGGGGCTAGTCCGGATCTTCTTCGCGACATCATCCGCTCAATTTTGCGTGAAGAGCTCCAGAAGCTTTTCGGTGCTCCCCAGCCGACGGTCGCCTCTGTCGCAAGTATTGTACGCGAAGAACTCCAGCAGGTACTTCGGCCTTCGGTACCATCTGCTAACCCGCCATCCTTTTCCAGCGAGTCCTCTCGACCAACGTATGCGGACATCTTGCGACGTCCCCAAACTGATTCCACACAATTACTGCCACCCGACCAAGGCTCACTGTATTCAGCCCACCCCGAGCCGTACATCGACAACCGCCGACCACCCCAGCGAAAGGCAGACCTGTGGCGTGCCCCAAATCGGCAGCGCCTGTGCTTCTACTGCGGAGAACCTGGTCACCTGTATCGACAGTGCCCATATCGTCAGCTCGGACTGAAGGGTTTCCCCATCGACGTGCGTAGCCCTCCTTTAGGCCAACGACCCCGGGATATTGAGGAATACGTAGCCCAGCAGCGCATGGCGCCATCTTTTCGACGACCGTCACGATCTCCGTCTCCACACCGATCATCCTCGCAGCCCAGCTCCTCCGGAATGGCGCAGCGACGGTCGCCTAGTCCGAGCCGGGAAAACTAAAGACAGCGACTTCAGGGGGCGAGGCCGCTTCAAATCGACACGACGAAGACCCCCCGACAACGCGACCTGTGAGCGACCGCGACTTGACGGCCCCGACGACAATTCGTACACGTGAAGATAGACTCTCGCTCGATATACCCGTGCTCCTTGACAACTATAAGGTTAGCGCATTGGTAGACACTGGTGCTGACTTTTCGATTTTAAGCGGTAAGCTAGCGGTGCTTCTAAAAAAAGTGATGACGCCATGGTCTGGCACGCAGATTCGAACCGCTGGCGGACATGTCGTAACTCCGAGCGGTCAGTGCACGGCGAGAGTCCAAATTCGCAACTCCACGTTTGTTGTCAGCTGCCTTGTGATACCTGACTGCTCCCGCGACTGTATCCTTGGTGTCGATTTTCTCCGAGAGTATGGGTCCATTATCGATCTCCGGAAGCGTACCGTGACCTTTTCGACCGAGAAAGCTGATGATACTGACACCGCAGACCGCCAAAGCCGTGCCCCTCTTTGAATTTCTGCCGAGAGCGTTTATATTCCGCCACGTTCCAGTGTTTTTGTGACTGTTAACTGCGATGAACTACATGACGGAACGGCGGTCGCTGAGGGCAACCAGTCCCTTTTGCTCACCCACGGCATCACCTCGGCGCGGAGTCTCATCCATCTGCGTAACGGCCGATCTGAGCTCCTGGTGACTAACTTCACAAACGAACCCCGCCATCTTTTCCGCGCTACCACAATCGCATTCGCCGACGCCTTAGCGGATGTTTCTGAATGTTTTACGTTCGGCGAAGTTGAAAATGTGCGCCCATCCCTTGATCGTCTGGATATTAGTACAGATCTCTTGGAAATACAGCAGCACGACCTGCGTTTTCTCCTTCTAAAATACAGTGCTTGTTTCGCGACGTCATCGAAAATTCGGCAAACGCCTCTTGTGAAGCACCGTATAATTACTCCCGACGATGCCCGCCCTATACGCCAGCAGCCGGACCGCATCTCAACGACGGAACGTGAAGCGATCCAGACACAGGTTCAGGAGATGCTTCGTGATGGTGTCATCCAACCCTCCAACAGTCCGTGGTCTTCCCCTGTCGTGCTGGTGAAAAAAAAGGATGGCACCCTTCGCTTCTGTGTTGATTATCGAAAGTTGAACGACATCACTAAAAAAGACGTCTACCCGCTGCCCCGTATCGACGATTCGCTTGACAAGCTTCGTCGCGCCCAGTACTTCTCCTCCATTGACTTGAAGAGCGGGTACTGGCAGATTGAGGTCGATGAGCGGGACCGCGAAAAAACAGCTTTTGTCACCCCAGATGGACTGTATGAGTTTAAAGTGCTGCCATTCGGCCTATGTTCAGCGCCGGCTACTTTTCAGCGCATGATGGACACCGTTCTCGCCGGCCTCAAATGGCAAATCTGTTTAGTTTATCTCGACGACGTTGTCGTGTTCTCTGAAACCTTTGGAGAACACTTCGAACGCCTTCGCGCAGTATTAGATGCCCTCCGGTCAGCTGACTTGACGCTCAAGCCCGAGAAGTGCCACTTTGGCTACAAAGAGTTGAAGTTTCTCGGTCATCTTGTGAGTGCCGCAGGCGTTAGGCCAGACCCCGACAAAACTGCCGCTGTCGCCAAATTTCCCGTTCCTGCCACGAAGAGGAGTTTAAAACGTTTCCTGGGTTTGTGTGCGTACTACCGCCGCTTCATCGCCGACTTTTCCAAGATAGCCGCACCCCTGATTCGCCTCACGCGGGATGATATACAGTTCGTGTGGGCCGCCGAGCAACAGGAGGCTTTTGCGGAGCTGCGCAGACGACTGCAAACTACCCCTGTTCTTGCGCACTTTGATGAAGACGCTGCCACCAAAGTCCACACCGACGCCAGCAACATCGGCCTTGGCGCTGTACTCGTTCAACACCAAGCTGGCGTGGAAAGGGTCATTGCGTATGCCAGCCGCACGCTCTCCCGCGCTGAAACAAATTATTCCACTACAGAAAAGGAATGCCTCGCGGTTGTGTGGGCAACTATGAAATTTAGGCCTTACCTCTATGGCCGTGCGTTTAAAGTCGTTACTGACCACCATTCTTTGTGCTGGCTGGCCAATCTCCGTGACCCATCGGGGCACCTAGCACGATGGAGCCTTCGCCTTCAAGAATTTGATTACTCCATTGTGTACAAATCTGGTCAGAAGCACGAAGATGCTGACGCGCTCTCCCGGGCACCCGTCGGATTTGTCGATAACGTCACGGATGACAGAGGGTTTCTTGGACTAGTGAATGCCTCAGACATAATGACACGACAGCGAGCTGACCCAGACCTTCGACCTCTCATTGACCACCTGGAGGGTCGCACTGCTGACGTCCCCCGCCAGTTTGGAAGGAACCTGTCTGCATTCTGTCTTCGGAATGGCGTTTTATTCAAGAAAAACTCCAGCACTGTTGATCGAGCGCACCTCCTTGTTGTGCCGGCCGACCTTCGCGACGATATCCTTTTCGCTTGCCACGATGAGCCCACCTCCGGCCACTTGGGCTTTGCACGCACACTCGCTCGAGTTCGTCAAGCCTATTATTGGCCTAAACTTTCTGACGCCGTCCATCGCTACGTCAGAGGCTGCCGCGAGTGTCAACGTCGAAAGGTGCCTCCTCTCAAGCCCGCGGGTTTTCTCCAACGTATTATTCCACCTCGGACGCCGTTTGACCAAGTCGGCATCGACCTACTGGGCCCATTTCCGCTGTCATCGATGGGTAACAAATGGATTAGTCGCAACCGACTATCTCACACGTTATGCGGAAACCAAGGCAGTGCAGCGGGGCACATCAATTGAGATCGCTCAATTCTTTGTGCAGCAAATCGTGTTGCGTCATGGCGCGCCGTCCCTAGTCGTAACCGATCGAGGCACCGCGTTTACGGCACAGCTCATGCACGATGTGCTCGAGCTTAGTCATACCAGCCACCGAAAAACTACTGCATATCACCCGCAGACGAATGGCCTCACGGAGAGACTCAACAAAACCATCGCCGACATGATCGCAATGTACATAGACTCGCAGCACAAAAACTGGGATGAAATTCTCCCCTACATCACTTATGCCTACAACACGGCCACCCAAGAGACGACGCGTTTTACACCATTTCGCCTAGTCTACGGACGTGACGTTCAGACGATGTTGGATGCCATGCTTCCGAGCTGCCCAGATGATCATCCACTCACGCCAGACGCCGAGCAGTTTGCTCAGCGCGCTGAGGAAGCACGTCAACTTGCCCGCATTCACATTCAACAACAGCAGGGCACGGATGCACACCGCTACAACCTCCGTCATCGACACGTCGCATACCATCCTGGAGAGAAAGTTTGGGTGTGGACCCCAGTGCGTCGGTCCGGCTTGTGTGATAAACTGATTTCCCGTTACTTCGGACCTTACGAAGTTCTGCGCCGAGTCACGGAAGTGACTTACGAAGTTCTTAAGTTCTTCCAGTGGGTACTGTGCAGCCCTCGCGTTGGCAACCACGCTCCGAGGTCGTGCACGTTGTCCGCGTGAAGCCCTATTTCACGCGGTAGTGCGCTATGCGCTTGTTTCGTTGTCGCGTAGGACACCTTACCCCGCCTTCGTTATCTATGATGTCCATGTGCTGATCTATCTTTTCTCTTACATTGGCCATCGCTCGCGCTCCGTCCCTTATTTCTTTTTGAAGAGGGGGAGTAATGCCACCTGGTGTCCCCATGTTCTAGCTGCGCCTGGAAGAAGAGGACACTGAAGTTGACTCTCGTGCTGTGCGCCGAACGTTTGCCTGCTGGTACAGCTTCGTCCCGTCGTTTTAGTCGAGTCTAGCCCTGTTGTCCGTGACAATGTAAAGCGTAGCTGCTTCTTTTCTTTTTTCTGACACAGTTGAATTTTTCTAACACAAGTGCAGCCGTTCAAGCCGTTCACTCATTGAGGGTCAAGTTCCGGCTTCCGATCCGATCTAAACAGATCGAGTGACTATCTGCTGATCAGTTTCATCTGCGTCGCGGGGCCGAAAACCTCACACTACGGTGATAGGTGACCATTGGTTGTGCTGGTGTCATTGCCAGTGTAATGCAACGGATCAGTGCGCTGGTAAGCTAAGAAACCTAACCTTGCAGCACTGTGCTTTGTGCTAAAGAAAACATATCTTACTCTACACCACTTTCGTGCGGTATTCACCACCTACCAGTCTCTGGCACTAAACATTATGGAGCTCTTTACATCTGCCCGACTGCAAGGCCACAGGATAATGTTTCTATGGATCCCTGCCCACTGCGGGCCCCATGGAAATGAATAGGCAGATGTTAAAGCAAAAGATGTCCTCAGTAATGGCCTTCAAACAACTGTGCATTTTTAAAGAGCGGATACGAGAGAAGGTGGTGACGCCCACATTATGCGACTTAACAGTGAGGGGGCAGAGCGGCTGCACAGATCCAACCAGTGAGAGAGTGGGGCGTGTCACAGTTGCAGATGTCGCGGCCTTCACCGGGTTGTACAAGTGTGTGTTACTCTGGACCGAGCAGTCGTATGTCGCTTGTGCGTCGTCAACTTCGGCATCTCTCCCATTGCATCAGTCACTCCTCAGCTTTCACAGATAGCAGACGTGCATGCGCAGTGCTCCCTGCACCTTGGCTTCGAGCTGCTCGCTGTGTCGTGAAGCAGCTTGTGCGTACCTCTTTGCCTTAACTGGCGGAAATGTGAAATGTTTGAACGTGAACAAGCGGGAAAGGGCATGATTTGCATGCACAAATGGTGGGAATGGTTAGAAAGCATGTAAACAGAGGTATTCAACCAACTGCAGTCTGAAAACTGCAGTCTGAAAAATTTCAAGAGCATTGCACAATCTGCTGTGGAGAAATGCGGAAGCCTAGGCGTTGCTGCTGCACACGGCACATCGCGCGCCCCTTGTCGAACGCAACCAACATTTCGTTGAACCCATCAAAGTTCACCGGTGTTCTAAAATTAATTTACATGAAAGGAGAGGCGCAGTATCTGCCGCTCGCGGAATCTTGCTGACACAACTCGCGGACAACACAGCAGCGCTCAGGCTTTCACATTTCTCCAGTGCAGATTCTGCAGTGTTCTCGGAAAAACATGTGGCAAGTGGTCCTCTTTTGCATCTGCTTCAAACTTGTGATGCCAACTTCCAGCTTCAATTGGAAACAAATCAGCCTGTTATTTTTATAGATGCAGTGGGAATGGCATATCAGTAGTCTCAAAGTGCTGTTCAAACCAAGTGGTTTTTCAGGCCACACGAAAAAGGTCTGGTTTGGTTTATGGACGTCCCAAAGCAACCCAGGCTAGTAGAGACATTGTATGGGAGGGCTCTGGGAATTTTGACCACTTGAGGTTCTTTAACATGCACTGACATCGCACAGCACATGGGTGCTTAACTTTTTGCCTCCATTAAAAAGCAGCCACCGTGGCTGGGGTTTGACCCGCGTCCTTGGGTGTAGCAGTCGAGTGCCCTAACCACTGCGCCACCATGACGGAGCCACACATAGATAAAGGATTATGTATGTGGTTGGGGAAAAAAAAGTTACTCAGAACGTGGCAAAAGAGAAATTATTTTTCGAACATGAAATTGTTTTGCTTTTACGGCAATCTTCTATGCTTGCTGTGAACAAGCATTGTGTGGTAAAAAACAGGTATTAAGTTTAGATGTCCAGTGGCAATGAGGCTTGGGGCGCAGTTCATGGCCATTCGTGATGTGTTTTATCCCTTCGCGTTTTAGGTTTCAGATATGAACTAGATTACTGCCTTTCCGATTTGCAGAGCTTGTTCTTGCATTTGCCTGTCTTGTCATTGGCATGAAAGGGAAGCCAGACTGACCTTGTCCTCTTTGTAATGCTGCTTGCAGCTGTATCACGATGAACTTTCTGCTACAGTTGCTTGTGCATCACCAAGAATACTAGCTACTTGCTTCACTGCTATTCTCGAAGATGCCAGAGATGGGTATGCTGGGGAAAGTGTCAACAATAATTTTTTCTGTAATAAACTGGATAGTGCCTTTTAAAGGGACAGAACACTGCACTTCAAGGGAGGACATGTATCTTAAAATTGGTTTTTGTTATTTGTTGCCCAAATTTTATGAAACCTCACAGAATTGTTCAGTTTTTTTTTTTACTGATTTCAAATATGCAAAACTTTCTCTTCTAGGGCAATTAGTTCTAAAGGTATTAGAGAATTATTGCTACTGTCTGCTCAAACAATAGGGAAAAAAATGCTCATCAGAAATTAATTTTTAATATACAGGTAGATTTTATAAACTGTAAGGAATGCAGTGTTGGAAGTAGTTTTAAAATTGAGCTAATAATAGAGATTTAGCAGCCCACTGAACTTTGCACTCACAGGCATGGCAACTGTGTAAGATTTTAAGATATAAAAGTTTTAACAAGTGAAAATAAAAAATGTGCTTCCAACATTGTATTCCTTACACTTTACCTGTATCTGCCTGTATATTAAAAATTAATTTCTAATGAGCATTTTTTCCCCGATTGTTCGAACAGACAATAGATATAATTCTCTATAATTCTCAGAAGAGAAATTTTTGCGTATTTGAAATCAGCAGAAAAAAAACTGAACAATTCTCTGAGGTTTTATCAAATTTGGGCAGTAAACAACAAATTTAGTTTTAAGACCCCCGTCCTCCTTTAAGTGTCCAATCTTTTTTGGCGCAGTGGAAAGCTTCCTGTCTCATGTGGTAGATTTCGTAATGGTTTTGCCAGAAACGGTGTATTTTACCAAGAATTTTTCTATCAGTATGTGCGGCCATTTTTATGTAGTCGATGCTGTAAACTATGGGTGGCGACCGCGATGATTGCACGTTGGCAAAAGTGGTGTACCGAAAACTAATATAAATCTTGCACGCCAGACAGTAATTAGACATTTTTAGAACAGAGCAGCGTGTATTTTAGTTTCTATACGAATGTTCGCCTCATCGATGGAAGTTTTAGAGGAATATGATCACGGCTTCATCCAAGAAATTCAAAACACTGGGGGCTCTCTAGTGACAAACGCTAAAAGCACATCATAGGCGATGCGAAAGGAGGTTGGTCTTTGCTGACGGGCGCACAGGAGAAAGTGCAAAATATCATAAAACAAGACAAGCAATCTTCAAAGAATAGAGACCACTGTGCCTTTACGAAAACCAGTGACATTTTCCCCGAGATGTGGTCACGTGGGTTACTACGGTGATAATGACAGCGTTTTGCCGCAAGTGGCTACTTCAGTCATTTTCATGCGATTTTCAATGGCAAATTAAAATTATAAATCGTCGTTTTTCTGGATCTATATTATATGAGGCAAAATCTTTTCATTTCCACCATAAACTCATCACATGTTTTGGTCAGTGTTCTGTCCTTTTAATGCGGCATTTCTCATGACTCACTTCTGGCATCCTGAATGTCAAAACGTCTTTTGTTTACCAGGGCAGAGTTTGCACAATGACAAGAAATATGTAACGCTTTCTTGAGCTGTATAATGTAAACAGTATCAGCTGTCAAGATTCCTTTGTCGATAATTTCCGTAAACACGGAATCTACCACATTATTATACATGCTAGTGCTTGTGAGAGCGTGGCACTGAGGATTGATGATCTTATTTTTGGCTTGTGATGAATGTTCTTTACGTGGCAGCTAGTCTTAGTGAATGGCTTATTAACTTGTGGCTTATGTGCAGTGGGGATGGAACCCTGACGGCCTTCAATCTGCGACAGCGAGCTATGGAGCTGCAGTCAGAGCCCTGCGAGGATGATTTTCTCTCCTTGGCCTTACTCAAGGTAGGTATATCACCTTTGTCATATGAGGTCATAAAATCTATGATTAAGTTAATATCACCGTGAAACAGCATCATGTGTACTGCGGTAGTGTAAAGACAAAAGTAGCTTTATAACAAAAGACTGTACTCATAATTGTATACTGTAGATATAGGACACATGATTCCTGTTTGTCTTCTTCTTTTTTCTTTTTTTTTTTTTGGACTTTGGACCGGTAATAATCAGGTATTATTTTCTTGCTTAAATTGCATACAAATTTTCCCGACCAGCGCTTTTTTAGGTTATTTTTCCAAGCAGAAATACTTTAATATTGTTGCTTGCTTTTGTATGTGACCTAAGGTGGTTTATCTCTGCTCTATAAATATGGAAGAAGCGATGGGGTACGTGACAAATCCGTTTGCATTTGCAAGGTCAGATTGTTTAGCTCATTCATTCTGTTGCACTCAATGCCATCTTATATACCTGGCTCCGTACAATGCGGAATCATTTTACAGCACAGTGCAGTAGACAGTTAAAATACATCACCGCATTGATGTTGACAAGGCGTCCAGTCAGTCCGCTTGCTCTTGCCCCTCCCGTCAGAAGCGCAGTTATGTAGCTTATAATATGACTTAGCTGTACCACAGATAACATGCATTAGTAAGGTCCTGAACCTGTTCTTAGCTGAAAGCACTATTTTGAGATAAGCACAAGGCGTACATTATTTTCTGCTCCCTGGCACACTGTATTTACAGCTAGAAATTGGGTAAAGTTTGGGCAAACAGAGTTTTGCCCGCAAGAGAAGAGCCCTAAATATTAACCCTTTCACTGTCAAGTGTTTCTGGCTGTGATGCACCGCTGGTGTTGGCTCAATTTCGAGGATACCAGTAATATCTAGCGCAGTTTATTTTGATTATAAGCATGATACAAATAATATAGTTGTTTGAAAATGCACATTTCAGTGCTCTCAGAATAATAGACCATCAGGGGCATAGCCAGAAGGTTGTTTCAGTGTCAGAACTTCTCCGCCCGCTCGAAATTATCTTGCTGCTCTGCATCCCCCCACTCCTTTCTGTATTTGGCTACGCCATTGGAATCCGAGCTCAGATAGTATTTAGAATCAGAAGAGCCACCACTGCATAGCCCGCAGTCGAAGGTCCCGCGCAACAGCCATTGGAAAGCAATCACGTGTATATAGGGAGCACTTTGAGTGTCCCAAACAATGCATAGAAGTGTCAAGTTCTGAGAAAAAAAAATATGTAAAGAGAATACGACGGCCTCTTTTGTTGTTCATAGTGGCGAGGCATAGGTTCATAGTGGCAGTGATAGAAGTCATGTTTCGAGAGGCAAAGGTGCACACGCCCGAACTTGACATTGCGTAGCAGACACAGCAACAGGTTAAAAATGAACTTGCAAAGCAGGGACAGACAGCAGGACAAAATTTGTACCCAAAGTCTCATGTGTGCATGGTTGCTCCATGTGAGAGAGTAGCATGCGTGGAGCGACCACGTTCGGCTGAAAAAAAAAAAAAAAAAAAAAAAAAAAAAAAAAAAAAAAACTCTGCACTCTTTACTATGTGGACTCTGACAGCACGGGGTGAAAATACGAGCTTCTTAAATATTTCTACAGATGACATGTGACAAGTCCAAGAAGTGCAGCATAGCACTTAGTTGCAAATTTTTGAAAGCACAGTAGAGAACGTATGGGTACGTCAGTGACGCTGTAGGGGCAAAACGCGAAAGCATACCGGTTTTTCAGTTACAGTAAAAGGACTGAAGTTGACTGGAAAGGCTCACTTTTCTTTTCCCCACAGCTAATTTGCTGTGCCATTGGACAGAAAATCAGGTTTTAGAAACAAGTAACCTTAAAAAAGTTAATAATCATCATGTTTTTATTTTATTTTGAACATTAGCATCCCTATAATGATTATGTGCCACTTTCTTCATCAATTGCTACTGATTTTCTTTTATATAACCAGCGCTGAAAATTGTGCAAATGCGTTTTATAAGTATCTGTGCTGGTTATCTTCAAATTTGGGGGTAGTGGCGGCTTCTTGGCAATGCACGGCCTTCCATACAGAGTCCGCTATCATCCATCGTCGTCGATGCTGGCCGAGCCGATGAGGGCTGGCCAGCCAAAAACATAGCCAAATCCACAGGAAGCATAACACGCATAAAATTGACTTTATTCTTGAAGTATGCCTTGCGTGCTACAATTGTGCCTGCAAGGTGCCGTTACAGTGTTATCAAGTGTTAAACTCAGTGCTAGGCAGAGCTTGGTTTTCTCTCAATGCAAAGTGGAGCACTTCTTTTTTACCCAGTGCCAGCAAATCATGCCTGCAAAAGTGACACAGCCGTACAAAATTTTTATATCTGCATGGTTGCTCATTTTTATTTCTGTAATCCCTAGTACCACAACAAGGAGATTATGTAATGCTAAAATATATATTTTTTTATAACTATTGTCAGTATGTTGCAATTCTCCCACACTTGGGTTTGAGCTCACTTTAGCCAAGGCTACTGCATTTGGGGCACTACTTCGTGTGAAAAACATGCACACACAAATTTCTGTAAAATGTGATAAAATCCATGTTTTTTTTCGTAGAATTGTGAAAAACAAAGTCCTAGCTATATATATTTGCTATTAAACACTCCTTCCTGTTTTGGCGAGGAATCTGATTTGGTATGAGGCAGGGATTTAGAAACGGAACTGAAGCAGTATTGCTTTCAGTTGCCCATTTAAAGTAGTGGCAGTCATCAAGTTCGTGACTTGAGTATAGAAGGCAGCAAGAGCAAGTATGTTCCTGGAATAGGGCTTTTGCCCATAGTGTCAGCAAACCTTTTTGGGAGATGCACTTTCTGTTTCTCTCATCAATATCTTGTTTGTTTGATTAGCCAGAATGACTTAGCTTCTTTAAAATCTCTGAATATACACAAAATGTTTCAGCCACAAAAGTGTAGAACATAAAAGGAAGCAGAAATTGATGTTGCAGTCAAGATGACAGTGCACAAATGCCAGGGGTAAAATAATGCTTTTTACGCTGCCTCTGATGTCAACTGGCTTGAATGCTTGAGTTGTAGCTGCTTCTTCTGGCCTGGCCTTCCGCTCCGCATCTTTGTCTGTAACCTTGTATAGAGGTATTCATCTCCCTTGTTACCCACATCCTGATATGCCACCCTTCTTTTAGTGGAAGGGTAAGTGAGGGACAACAGTGTGTGGAGCTCAACAATGTGATCTCCCATTTGAGTGTCGCAATCATAAGTCCGGCATTCTAACAAGGGCCATTTTCAAGACTGCGCTTGAAGTTTTTGGATGTCTCGCCATGTGAAAACTGCAAGCTGAGTAGCACTTGCGCTTAGGAGTGAAACCTTCACAGGCTACATTGAAGACATGGCTGAGCTGTGCAAGCCTGTCAACCCACCTATGCCAGAGCCAAATATCAAGCACATCATAAGGGGCTTCAACCTGACGCTTTCACTTTTTATGTGCTGCCGGCAAAATGCCCCACAACTGTTGCCTTAAGCTTTGATGAGTTGTGCAAGCAACACTTTTGGGCTTGTTGCCCTCCCTTTGACTGGCAAGTTCATCTCAAGCATGACCTTTGCAGTGATCTGTTGGCTTACATTAAAGACTTCATGAGGGTGGAGTTTGCCCAGCAGCCTTCGGTCCTGCCTTACATGCAACCTTCATCTTACTTTCAACTCCTAGGGTCTGGTTAACTGCTATGCAAGATGTAGCTGATGCACTTCCCACTCTGCAGCAGCTGACTTCTATGGCCCCCTATGTTGACAAGCTTCATAGGCAGCCTACCTGTGTTGCTTCACCATTGAGCTACGGTCCTACTGTCAGCCATTATGTTCGTACTTTCCGCATATGCTGCGACTGTCTCTCAACCATCAAGGTCACATGTCTTTGCATATGTTACTCCGATCTGCGCCAACATATTACCATCCTTGGTGCACTACTGACAGCCGAAAAATTCGCCCTGCCTGCAGCATTTTGGGCCATGTTGCTTACCTCTGTCACCATACTGTGTCTGTATTCACTATGCCGGCCCCTTCATGACGTACCTTTCGCTCACCATTGGTGCTGTTTCGAGGGTCCTCTCCTAACTGAACACCAGGTTGCCAGAACTTCAATCCTAGTGACTCACCTTCCCCTCGCTCCTTGTCGTATGTGGCACTATGTTCAAGCTACGTTCAAGTCTTATTTTCAAGCTGTGTTCAAGACCAGTTATGTTCAAGTCCTGATGACTGAGTCTGATTACTGCGAAAAAACTTTCATCACCCTGATGGCCTCCGTGGGCTCACCATGAACAGCTTTTTCAACACTTCTGCCGCATTTGAGCAAAAGATGGACATCTTGTGTGGTCTGAACTGGAACATTTGCTTATGCCACTCCGGCGATGTTGTTTTTTTTTTTGCCCTGATTGTCGACGCATCTCACAAACTTGCATCAGTGGCGCCCGTGTGCTGTGCGATGTCAGTGCACGTTAAAGAACCCCAGGTGGTCGAAATTTCCGGAGTCCTCCACTACGGCGTCTCTCATAGCCTGAGTCGCTTTGGGACGTTAAACCCCAAAACCAAACCAGATATTGAGTGGCCTCATAAAGCTTAGTTTCTAACTTGACCTCAAGAAATCACAGTTTAGTGCCTGTAAGCTGATGGTACTTAGGCATATCATATTTAAAGATGGCATACTGCCAGGTTCGATCAAACTTTGTGCTGTGGTTGACTTCCCTAAACCGCCTACTACTGATATACTGTGCTCTTCCTTGAGCCTATTGCTGCTTTGTCCACAATTTTTCCTGTATTGTTGAGCCCACTTTTGCTACACCCCATTGTCTTCTAGCTTCACCATTTCTCCTCCGTCATTGTGACCCCAGTGTCCCTACTGAGGTCTGCACAGATGCCTGCGGAATCGACCTTGGTGCTGCCCTTGCACAAAGCAAGCACGACATTACTGAATATAGTCATTGCATACGCAAACTGTGCTCTTGCCATAGCGAAGTCTAACTACGCCGTGATAAGAAGTTTAAAGATATGAGTTTAACATAGTTTTGTCCATGGTCGGTGCTTCAGCGTTGTTACTGATCACCATACCCTGTTCTGGTGGGCTGCACCCAAAGATTATTCGGAGCATCGTGTCCGTTGGGCCATTTGTCTTCTGGAATTTGACTTTAACACCATTTACTAGTTGAGTCATCAGCATTCCAAACCCATCTGCTTGTCATATCCGCCACTGCCATCTCTTACATCTCCTGTGAACTCTTTGCACATATCCAACCCCCCAACAGCTGCACTCACTGCCGACATGACCTTCGAATAATGCCAGGATTTCTGAATTTCTTCACTCCTCATTGTGCTCAATGTACCCTCTGTGAATGCGTTTTGCAATCTGGGGTACTACTGTGCTGTTGCAACTAGTATCACCATCTGGGTGACTGGAAGAGGCTTTGGTGATCACAAATCTTCATTCCACGGAGTAATATAAGAGAGGAGCGCTGACTCTGGCGTGCTGCAATGCATTTGGCATAGGCGCTGCGTCCGGTGCTCAGCTTCGCACTGTGCTCACTCTCACTGCTCCCCTTTCTCCGCCAACGCTGTTTTGGCTCACTTTCCTCCTCTCCCTATCCTGCTTGCAGGAAGAGCCAAATTGGCGCACTACCTCTCGACACTGCCGTGAAATGAAATGCCTCTAGGCTCGATCCAGGTGACCGTGCGAGTGTCACGTCCACAGGCGAGGAGCAGACGTAGCGGTAACTTTGCATATTGTCCGCTAGCAGAAAAACGCACAAGTGGAATCGTGATCATTGTTGCGCGTAGGCCAACTTCTACCTTTTTGAAGACAAAGCTCCAGCAGCTTTTGTCACCTGCTTGTGCTCATGAGAATGCATCGGCAGGGGCAGGGAGACGAAAAGCCACTCAATGAGGTCATCGGTATGCAGACGGCAGACTACGACACTGCAAGCCTACGACACTGCGAGTCTACGAGTCTGCATGGGAATTTGTGCATATATGAAGGAGCCAGCAGGATACGGCATTTAAGCTGTATGAAGCAAACAACAAATGCGATTGCGAGGGTTATATGCGAGCGGTGACGCAGGCAGGGGATGACACGCCAGTGCATTTCGACGATACAAACGATGAGCGCAATTGTCGAGGATATATTCCAGCGTTGACACAAGCGTCATGAAGCAGACGACAGACTCAGTGGCACACGGAACCGCCAGAGCAGAGGAGCAGCGGCAGTGTTAAATCTAAGCGCTATCTATCGGAATTGCCACAAAGCTTTCTTGGTGTAGCAGAATTTCACCCTTCCCAACAACAGAATCGGCACTCCTGCCTATCTTACTCTATGTTCCAATCTGAGCTTTGTATACATCACCATGCCGAACCTCAAAATATGCATGCTGTCTCGCTGCAAACACGCAAGTGACCTTTCCTGTAGTACTACCGTATTTACTCGCGTAATGAACCCACCTTTTTTCCAGATAAGTTGACATAAATTTGGGGGGAGGGTTCATTACGCGGGGAAAAAAAATTTAGATATTTTTTAGGTCGAAATTTCATGTCACAATGAAGATAGGAAAATCGCAATCCCAACCTTACCTTTATAGTAAAAACACGTACGCGATGAATGTGAATTAAAAATTCATTTTTATTTCCATGCTGCTGGCTGCTTATGGTCTGTCTCACTCGGGCTCGCTATCTGAATCCACGCTTCAACTCATATCGCTTGCGACTTCGTCGGCGTCATCGTCTTCCCACAGCGCGTCGTCTTCACTGCCGTCGAGGCTGTTGGAGATGCCAGTCTTTTTGAAGCTGCGGACGACCATCTCGCTGGGAATCACACTCCATGCTTCTAGAATCCATCGACAGAGCATGTCGATGGTGGGCCTTCTAATCTTACCTGCGGGAGTCAGGTCGTGGTTTCCCGCGGCCATCCACTCTGTATAGAGCCGGCGCACGTTGTCCTTAAAGGGCTTATTAATGGAAACATCAAGGGGCTGCAGCACTGATGTCAAGCCACCTGGGATGATAGCGAGGTCCTTGCGTAACTCGCTCATTCGGCAGCGGACATTTTTTTCCAGATGGCCGCGGAAGCTGTCCATAACAAGCAGCGATGGCAGGAGAAGAGCCCCGGGCCGCCGTCCCCAGACTGTTTTCAGCCAGTCGGACACCAGCTCGGCCGACATCCACCCTTTCTCCTGGGCGCGAATGTGGATACCGGCAGGAAGAGTTCCCTTTGGCAGAGTCTTTCTTTTGAAGACGACGAACGGCGGCAGCTTCCTGCCGTCCGCTGTTACAGCTAACATCACGGTGCACCGCTGCTTCTCGGCGCCCGTCGTCTTAACCTGCACACTTTTCGCACCTTTCATATCGACAGTGCTGTTTCTTGGCATGTTAAAGTTTATAGGCGTCTGGTCCGCGTTCTCGATTTGCGACAGCAGGAACTTTTTGTCCTCACGGATCCGAATGACAAAGCGGTGGAAATCACGCACTTTGTCCCCACAGTCCGCCGGCAGCCGCTGGCATAACGTAGTACGCCTTCTGAGGCACAACCCGTTCCGGCGCATGAAACGAGTCGTCCAACCACTGCTCGCCTTAAATTCACTCGCGGCAATGCCGTGACTTCTTGCAGTGGCCCGCGCGTGATTCTGTATCAGCTCGTGGGATACGGCACATCCTTCGTTGCGGAGCCTCTTCACATAGCTCAGAACTTCTTCCTCGACGCGAGGAAACTTGCCCTGCTTCGACCCGCGAAAGGCCCGGCGATCTTTCTTCGTCGCTCTGAGTTCCTCTTGTTGATTCCTCCAGTAGCGCACACGCACGGGGTCTACACTAAAATGCCGTCCAGCCGCGCGATTGCCATGCTCCAAAGCATGCTCCACGACTTTGAGCTTAAAACCGGCCGTGTAGCTAGCGCAACGCCCCATCGCACAACGCGCAGAAAATGCACAGCACGCACGAAATAATGCAAAGGTCGTAGCGAAGCACTTAAACAGCAACAAAATAGGACTGGCGAAATGGCGACCGACGCTGTCCAAGTGCGTTGTCTTTACTTCGTTCTGCCGCCGCCGCGCATGCATGGCGCTATAAGCAGAGGTTTGCTTTGCATTTAATAGATGGCACTCGGCAACCTGCATCATCATCATCATTGTAAAAAAAAAATCTAGAGAAGTTTGACAAATTGGTTCGAGAAATACAAAGAAAATAGCCGAGCGTGGTGGAAACTGCCGTCACCCCATTTCAAAGAGGACGCCCCAGTAAAGCCCTTTGCGCATCCACCAACGAATCATGCAAGGTCAATGAACGATCAACGAAAGCGTGCAGTCGACGCCCGCGTCACCCGCGTTCGCGTCGCCGGTGTTCAGCATCGTTGGCTTCAAATGAAGTTTATTTTATCACTGCGCGATCAGACAATTTTATGATCGTCGACAGTCGACAGCGCCGGCCAATTGAGCCGAGATAACGCGAACATGCTGAACACCGACCCTGCGGGCGGGTGCGCGTTATTTACGCGACGTAAAAAAAAAAATTCAATTTTCGACGACAAAAGTGGGGGGTGGGTTCATTACGCGAGTGGGTTACTATCGGCTGGATCATTGTAGCAATAGACCACCTGATTCGGTATGCTAGGATTGCAGTCGTTTCCACCACTTCTGCTCGCAGTGTCACATTTTTAATCCTTCATCACTTCATCCCTCATAATGGAATTCCTTAGGATGTCTCTGCAACTGGAAACGTGCTTTTTTTTATAAAGTTCTTCATGAGCCTCCTGTATGCATGCCGCACAGTCCATTGCACGACTACTGCTTATCATCCTCGAGGCCAACGGTCTCACTGAACGATGCCATGCATGTTTGCTCCAGCAGCTGTAATTGGGTCCTCCAGTTCATTGTGTATGCATACAACGTTGCTATTTAAGCACCTACCAGCTTTTTTCCTTGTTCTTTCTTTTCTACAACTGTGAGCTTTTCTGTCTTCTGGGTGCAACCCTACCCCTAAGAACCTGACAGCTCGGAATGGATTCCCCATTATGACGTTCCCCATTGAGCGGGTCAGTTCGGCCAGCTGGCTTGCTTGTTCACATCAGAACATCAAAGTCTCCGCAAACACAATGCCAACCAAGCCAAACCTGCTGCTGACTTTTCCACCGACTCTTTAGTCTTATTGTCTTTTCTGGCTGCATCCAAATTTTTGGCCCAGTACTTTGGCTATTACTGTGTACTGGAGCCTGTGTCACCTGCCAACTACTCCATAGAACAAGCGATTCCGACGTTGTACCCGCTGCCTTCTTTGTGGTCATTCATGTCATCCACTTAAAGCTGCATCACAACCCGTTCATTGTCTCATCACCTTGAGTTTGAGGCAGTTGTAATGAAGACAACAATGAGCTGGCATCAACAGTGATGGAGGTCCTTAAGTGGCCTCCGCTGCTGCACCGCACTTGCTTGAGTTGGGGTTTCTGGTGGCGTGGCCTTCCTCTTCGCTGAAAGTCGTATAATTGAGGTTCCACTGTAACACTTAGATCCACTCCTACACATGTGAGATAGTGCAGCATGCTTCTGTTGCCAGAAATAAAAACTAATTTCATCTGTTATGCCACTTAGGCCCAACACTGCAGCGTGGCTAACTGTTTAATACCAGACCCTAGTTATCAGTTGTGATAAAGATCACTAGTCATCTTGCCGAAAGCATTCTCTTTTTTTGGGCTCTTTTAAGGTGGTGTTCTACAGCAGGATACTCTTGACATCTTACTGTGCTAGTTAGCTTGAGCATTTTATAGTACAGTCCAAAAAATGAGGTTGGCATTTGTAAGTTATGCAGTGGATAATTCCATACAATTTTTATTCTTAGTAAATTTCAGTTAAATTTAGTAGTTGCTCGGCAGCGAAAGACACTTTTTCTGTGAAAAATTCGACTTAATAATAATAATAATAATAATAATAATAATAATAATAATAATAATAATAATAATAATAAAGCTTTATTGTCGACAATATTTACACAATATTTTTCTCCAACACCTAAGCACCTCGGTGCTTGTGGGTGGGTTGACAGAAACAGTGCATACCATGCACTGGATGGCGCAGTGTTCACAGATAAAATATCTGATTCCAAATAAATTCTACTTAGTAAAAATGAAAAAAGAAAAAAAAACAACAACTAGTACAGTATAATCTCGTTACAACAGATCCGTTTACTACGGATATTCGGATATAACATACCGATTTGCGATGTTTGGTCGGTTTTCCAATATCTTCCGTTGACTGAACTTCGCTTACTGCGGATTCGGCTACAACGGACATTCGGTTAGAACGGACGAAATTTTGAAGATAATTTGGGTCCGCACTTCATTACAGCGGACTTTTTGGCAGCAAACGCGATTTATTTTCAAATGGTCCTCGGATCGCGGCGACTGACGGCAACAGCAATGATGGCAGGTGCCATTTTGCCATCGAACAGCTGTTGCGTACCAATAAACTCCGAACGTAAATCTGTCGATGCTCAACTCGCAGCCACGGCTCACCGGGGGGTAAAAAAAAAAAAATCAGAGACCGACATTAAACATAATTGACAACCAACCCTCTGTTTTCAGCCAGACTGGCCAAGCTTGCTGCGAACGTACTTTTTCGCGATCCAGTGCTCACTCACCTTTTTATGGACCTCTGGAGCACTAGTAAACTTTTCTCAGAGCACTTTTTCGACGTACAAGGGCGATGAAAAGAAATTCAAGCTGCAGGGCATACACGCGCTCCGCTGCTTGAAATTTCGTTCGTCGCGTTTGCGACCGGGTGGTAATGAGAAGGAACGATGCTAGAATCATCCATGACGCAATGATGGACGACGAATTAGGCGTACAAGAAAGATGATAATTTGAGCAGCGGAGCTCGTAAGCGCTACGCTGTTCACAATTACTTTTATCGCATCACTGGGGCCCATCACTGGTGCAGATTGACATCGCGGCATGCGCACATAGGAGACGGCCTCGCGAGGCCAACTGCTGGAAGGAGGTTCAAGATGATAAAACAGTGTATCTGCACACCCACATGCTCCAACTTCCGAAATAACTACTCGCTAAACAGTAAACCGAACAGAGACTTTATTGAGGAGCTTTACTAACTACGCTTTGCGCCCTAGCCCGTGCTAGCCACTGCCCATGCCGCCATCTAGCCGTCCAGCGTTGTTGCATGGTTGTTGCGCAGTTCGGAAAACCAGAAACGGAGTAGATTTTTCCATAGAGCTTTTTGACGAGCTTTTAGAGATTAAATTCTGCTTTCTGGACAGAGTACAGCAAATAATTCGAATCACTATCGCAGTTATTTTATTTTAGCAGAGAGCCCATAAACAGGGTCGTTTCGTATTAGTTTCGTATCACGCAAATGTGCCGTAGACTTTTGCAGCGGTTTTTTTCCTTACCTGCCCGTGCCCACGTGTGTGACGGCTAACGCAAGGATCTACATCTATCTTGGCTAACGCGCGTGGACAGAATGTATACTGACGATTCGGTGAGCGCAGGGCCATCTAAGTCAACAAAACGGAAGCAAATATCTCTAAAAGAAAAGCTTCAAATTATCGAACAAGTTGAAAAGGGGAAGAAGCAGTCGGACGTCGCAGAGGCTTTTGGCCTATCGAAACAGACCGTCCACATGATCGTCAAGAACAAGGATGCGATCCTGACCAAGCAAGTGACCGGCGATCTGCAACCAAAGCGGTTCCGATTCCGCGAGGCTTCGTATCCGGACGTCGAAGAGTCCTTGCTGGTATGGCTACGGGACGCCCGTTCTCGAAACATACCAGTGAATGGTTTTCTGCTACGGAAACGGGTGGAACAACTAGCCGTCGTTCTAGACTACAAGGAGTTTAAATGCAGTGAAGGATGGCTAAACCGGTTCAAATCACGGCACGGAATCACCTTTAAGTGCATTTCTGGCGAGTCGGAGAGCGTTGACGACAGTGTGGTGGCGGACTGGAAAGACCATTCGCTGCCGGGTCTGCTTGAAGGCTACGCTCCGCGGGACATTTTCAACGCTGATGAAAGCGGACTTTTCTACAAGTTGAGACCGGGAAAGACGCTCGCTTTCTCTGCAGATTCGTGTCACGGAGGGAAGCAATCCAAAGAACGTGTGAGCATTCTTCTTTGCTGCAACATGGATGGGAGCGAAAAAGTAAAGCTCCTCGTCATAGGAAAATCTAAAAGGCCATTGTGCTTGCGCAAAGTGCACATTCCTGTAGACTGGGAGTCAAATAAGAGCGCCTGGATGACAAAGGACATCTTCAACAAGTGGCTGCTCAATTTTGATAGCAAGATGAGGAAAGAGAAGAGGAATGTGCTGCTGTTCCTTGATAACTGCTCGAGCCATATGCAAGTACCAGATCTGCAGGCCACCAAAGTGTTATATTTTCCTCCTGGCACAACTTCCAAAGCACAGCCAATAGACCAGGGTGTTGTTCATTCTCTGAAGGCAAGGTACCGCACTCGGCTCGCAGAGCGCCTGCTCTATGACATGCAGCAGAAGAGGGAGTCTGTGATAGACTTGAAATTTGCCGTACAGGTAATTTCAGCATTGTGGGACCAAATGGATGCAAATGTTATAAAGAATTGCTTCCGTAAAGCTGGATTTATTTTGAGCAACAATGAGCCACCAGCACCTTTAACAGAGGATCCAGACCTGCCGGACCCAGCACTATGGGCAGCTGTGCAAGAAGCATTTGGCACACAAGACTTCACAGAGTATGCGGACGTGGATGCTGAATTGATCAGCACAGAACAGCTCACAGATGACGAGATTGTTACCCAAGTCAGAAAAATGTCTGCCATTGACCTAGAGCAGGATGATGAAGAGGACGAAGGTGACACTGTCCCTAAAAAGGTTACCACCTCCGAAGCACTCGAGCACATCCAAGACCTAAAATCATACTTCGAGCAAAATGCTGCACCTGAAGAAGTAAATCGCCTTGTGCTATTGGAGGCACAAATAGTGTCAAAAGCCATTACCTACTCAGTTCAGTCAAAGTTGACTAACTTCTTTCAGAAGTGCTGAGTAATGATTAAAGCATATGTTGTCGGCAGGCATTGCTTGTAGATTCTTTTGTTTATAACAGACTCATGCGTAGTTATAGACCAAACTCTGTTGTAACAGTATTTGGATTCTACAGACTTCTCTTACAACAGACCGAAACCCTGGACACTATCGAGGTCTGTTATAATGAGATTATACTGTATGAGCATCCCCGAAACAGTCATAGATAAAACTTCACAAAGAAGAAACAGCATGAAAGTAGTGCCAGTTTTTACAGAAAATTCTGGTAAGTAATAAAGAGACTAAAACAAGAGGAAAGCAATGCACTTTTAAAGCAATCAAAGCACTTTTGGTTTTATTCTAAGCTAAAGTCAAAGTTATGGTCACTACGCAGAGTGGAAATGAAATAGAGTAAGCATCAGAGTGAGACATCATGAAAATTGCAACACTTTCCAATTATTTTGAGAAGGGAAGGGGAGAGAACACAATGCATCATGAAAGCATCTTATTTCTTATCAGGGATTTTGCTTTTTTTCTGCTGGTGGTATTGAGAAGGTCTTCGGTAAGCTTATAAACAACAGTGGCACATAATATTTTCGAATTCTTTCCCCGTAATTGGTGAACACTCGTGGCATCACAAATCTTTCTTTTGGTCTTGATGTTCTTCCATTGTTTATGGGTTCATTGAAACTTGTGTGCTTAGTAATTTGTTGTCAAAATACATAATGATAAAACTGTTAAATTCTCTGTGTCGATATCTTTGATAATATTTTCTGGCTGTCTGAGCTGTCAATCATAGGTGGTATTTCTGGAAAACTTTCATAGCAGTTTATTAACCTTTGTTTGCCAAGTAACAGAGCAGCTGCCGTAGTTTGTTAAAGCGTATCATAGAATGGTTTCGCCTAAATATTGAAACACTCTGTAATGTGTTTTCAGAGGAGCTCCCTTGCGTATATATATATATATATATATATATATATATATATATATATATATATATATATATATATCATACTTTGTTCTTTTTTTTCCTTACTACTTGATTCAGATTCCTATTGTCAAGACTCCAAGCAACTCTGTCACTGTTTTGGAGCTAGCCTCAGAGATCCGTGTGAAAAATTTTCTTCACATCATTGCAGGCTGCTTAACGACGACAACTGGGGTAGTGATAGTTGCAGATGATTCCTTTTCGTTCTTCCATCTTATGAACCTTATCTTTTAGTGAGAGTAGCCCTTTTCTCATTACATCTCTGTAATCTATCAGCACATGCCGACTTCAGCGTTCCAGGTTGTTGTGGACAGGAGGAAGATTTCTTTTCTCACAACAGGGCAGGTAATAAGCTAGCAACTTTAGCTGCTTTCATATTCTATTGCTTGCCACGACTTTTATTGGGCTTTCTCCTTCGCACAGTGTGCCATCGCAAGGAGAATAGGTGGACGTCACTGGCTTGACCTTTTTCCTCAAATCATAAAAAGTGCTGCTGGCTAGTGGGATAAAAGATTTATGGGGCAGTGACAGGTACTGCAATTTTTTTCTGCAGCATGGCCGTAGAGTGGTGGTGGGTGCGGGCGATGGCAGTGTCAACGTCTTCAACTGGGGCCGCTGGGGCAACTTGGCTGACCGACTTGTGATGGGGCGCTCTCAGGCCATTGACAGCCTGGCTGCTGTCACCGAGGATCACTTCTGCATGGGCACTGCCGACGGCCACGTTAGGTACGTTCTCATTTCTTATGAGAGTTGGTGCGGTACCGGTACTTTAATATTTCTTCCTGGCAAAGGTATTTTACTGCGGCATCTTCATTGGTTGTCATGACTTAGCGAGTTGGAATAGCTATGAAGTTACAAAAGTTTGACATATCCAGCATATTTGAAGGCTCAATAATTCTTTGTTTCATTGATTGTGCAAAAAAGCAAAACAGTTGAAGCTGGATTCCAGGCTGCACTAGTTTAGGTTGATGCTTACACTGTATAAATTCAATACAAGAAATGGTTATATTGCATTGAAAATAGGGATTTTTCTGAATGAAAAGACCAGACAGTGTTAAGATTGGTTACTCTTTCCCCTTTGTTGTGCTATCATATTTTATCGTTTCATTAAAAGCTAACATTTCAGGCATTGTTCTGATGCAAAAGTAATGGCTCAGTTTTTGCTCCTTTGCTGCTGCCACCATAGCTGCTATTTCAGAGCCACATCTTTTAACTCTTTCCCTACTGTGGCCATTGAGCATCGTCGGCCCGCTAACGATAACTTTGAACGACGATTTCGGAGCCTTCCACATTGCTTATGGACATGCTGCACTGTTCGGCATGCAGTCAGACAACTGAAATTTAGTTTAAAGTGCTCTTCCTTTTTTTTCTCAAAGGGCCATTTTTTGAAAGCGTGCCGAAGGCACATAGCGTTTTAAGTCGAAAACAAGAATGGTCAGTTCGAAAACGTACTGAATCTTGGGTTTTCACCTAGCCTGTGGTTGATTTTATTGATATTTTATGCTGGAACAATATTGTGCTGTTCAAGGTTATATATAAGGCGTAAAAAGCATGTTTATTTAGCTTTAATATCACATGTTTTACATGACATCCAATAGCTTGTGTGCTATTTTGTTTTGAGTTTCGAATCTCCGCTTTGGTGCTGATGTTTAGGTATCCGTTTCAAAATTCGCGCCACGCTGTCGTCTATTACACGTCTCTGTTGTGGCTTAATCCCGCCTTGACATGGCCTCATTTGAAGCGGGATATAGCTCAAAACATCTGCGGGGCAAGAGTGTCCTCTTATTTCTCTTTTTGCGAAAAAGTCACGTGAAAGCCATACTGTGAGCCAGGCTAGCTCTCCGAGTACGGGGCCACAAAATCAACCCCTTTTTTAGGTTTAGAGTTAGCGCACTTTTGGAGAAGCAAACAAGCTGCTTATCGAAAACTTCTTTTTCCAGCCACAAGTTATAGCACCGAAAAAAACATCAGTGCTACCGGGTTCATTATCCAGGAGCGCCGCCAATGCCTCGAATCAATGGATAACTTATTTTTGTGCAATAAGTTAATTCTACGTACCTCCTTGTGCCACATATATTTAGCAAATTTGTCATTTCAAACATGAGAACTCAACATTTGAGAGCTTGGATAAACTTATTGTTAAATTTTATTTTTCATCGCTTCAACTGCAATTACGGCATGACGGGCCGGGCCGGGGCCGGGCCCGGGCCTTAAATCTAAGCGGCAAGGTAGGGCGGGGCCGGGTCAGGTTCAGTCCCTATCCGAGTCAGGCCGGGCCAGGCTTGGGTCTGTAGCGTCGGGCCCAGGCCGGGCTCGGGCTGACAGTTTCGGCCCGTGCACACCTCTAGTTCCAATCATCGATCTCGATTTCCCATGATCGCAATGGATTTAATGCTCGTCCTTCATTTATCCGGAGCAATGCTTTGCATTGCTAATTGGAATGCACCATTGGAATTCACCATGAGATGGACTTGATGAGCATCCTTTATTGACATCTCTGTTAAGAAATCGAGTTGTGATTGTCTCAGTTGCCTTTCGATGGCAAGTTGACTCCTACCAAGTATTGAAATGGCATTGGCTTACTGTGTAGGGGCTTTTATTTTGCAGGGTGGCGAGTATTGGGCCCAACAAGTGCTTGGGTCTACTGGGTACTCACGGTCGCTTTCCAGTCGAGAGCCTGTCAACGTCTCGGGACAAGCAACTGCTGGCCAGCTGCTCGCATGACCAGCGTGTCAAGTTCTGGGACATCTCCTATGTAGACTGCCTCCGGCCGCGCAACCACGACTTCTTTGCCACTCTCGAGGAGTCATGGACTGATCAATTTGATTTCCAGTAATGTACTTACTGTTTTGGTTTGGTAATTTAGTAATGTAATTAATTACTTTTGGCAGTAATTTTGCAGCAAAAGTAATTAATTCCTCTCAAATTACTTTGACTAAAGTGCTCCTCTACTCTTTCAATAAAGAACGAAGTAGAGTGCCGCGAAAGTAGAAACGAAACGCGGCAA
Source organism: Amblyomma maculatum (assembly GCF_055883805.1). Lineage (NCBI taxonomy): Eukaryota > Metazoa > Arthropoda > Arachnida > Ixodida > Ixodidae > Amblyomma > Amblyomma maculatum. The sequence goes on along the minus strand of NC_139347.1, from coordinate 67,742,670 downwards.
GCCGAACATAACGGTTTGGCAAAAGGAGACAGAATTAGCAAAACAGTGTGTCTGAGACCTCCTGTGTAGCAGGTCCACTTATGCGGTTACCCATGGCAACCATTCTCCAAGCAGCAGGATGTAAGGCATCAAGGGAATGCCGAAGGGACATATGATACAAGAAGGCAGGAATTGAAAACTAGTTGGGAGCACGGCGCAGTGGCACTGCGCTTTTGTGTCGGCCAGGGAATAGTGTTGCTTGGTTACACTCGTCACCAGAGTGCAAGGGAGGTTGGGGGTGGGAAGAGATGGGCTGAAGGGTCCATGGCGTGAGCATTACTGAGCGCAAGGTGCCGAGGTCGATACTTGGGACTACGGAAGCAATAAATAGCCTAGCTTCTTCGAGCCCTTCAAATGGAAGAGGCAGCTCCGGGCCAGCAAGACGCTGGATTCGCCGCTCCTTTCATAAACCGTTCGACCATGTTTCTGCTTTTGTTGTTTTGTTGCGGTTGTCTTATTTTTGTTATGGTAAGTGTTGTAGGATGGAGGGAAGGAATAGCTCTCTGGGACGGAATTTAGCGGAAAGACGAAAGAATGTGTGCGCTTCGCATCTAGAGAATAAGTTGCTGTTTTGCTTAAGAATTTCACTTAGTTTTTGCATGAATACAAACTAGAAAGTAATTTAAAAGTAATTGAATTACTTAGTTGAAGTAATTGTTATGTAATTTCATTACTTTTTGGGAGCAGTAATAAGTAATGTAATTTAATTACTTTTCTGCAATTTTCAGAAAAGTAATTTGTAATGCACTTTAATTCTTTTTCAAAAGTAATTTTACCATGTATGGTTGAGGCATGACATCGCAGACTGTTTGCTTTGCAAAGCAAGATGATTTAACTTAAAGGGACAAAACACTGGCCAAAATATGTCATGAGATTATTATGGCGGGAATGAAAAGATTGTGCCCCATATAGTACAGATTGAACTCTGCATTATCAAAAAAAAAAAAGAGCCTTTTCAATTTTAATTGGCCATTGAAAATTGCATAAAAACAACTGAGGCGCTATCTTGCGGAGAAACCCTATTACTTTCGCTGTACTACCCCATGTGACTACACCTTAGCAAAATATGATTTTCTTGAGTGCACACCGTTCTCTTTTCTTCTGGAGTAATTGTCATAATATTTTATATTTTGCACTCTCTCCAGTGCGTCTTTAAGGGGGGACACGGGTCTTTGGGACCAAAAAATGACCAAAAAACCGATTTTCTGAAAATGGCATTTTTGGAATCTGTGGCTATTAATCTACAAGTTCACCAATTTTCTTCTTCCAGAAGTCAGTATTTTCAGCATAATAACGAATTGAAATCATCGCGCGGGCTGAATTTGCGCAGCAGCAGACGATAAAACGGCACATTTTTCGTTGCGCGCAACTGCCGTTCCGCCGGACCGATCTCGGCCATGTTAGGCTCGTTTGAAAGAGCGCTTTCTGGGTTTCAATTTCCCGCCGCTAGCGCTTGTCTGCCCTCAATGGCCACTGAGAAAAATAACCACAAAGAAAAACGAAAACGCGGCATCTGATTCGCTGCTGAGCGCACGTGACTGCAACTGAGCCATCCGATTGGCTGATTCTATCGCACGTCGTCTGCTTGCGGCGGGCCAGCAGCCGTTGAAAGCGTCCGAGACGCCATTTTGTTCTGAGTCGAGACCGAGGCGAGACGATGCCCCTCAGTAAATTCCGCTCGCGCCACAAATTCGGCAAAAAGAAGAAGAGTGCGCGCGGCGACAACTTTCGGAACCGTCCTGCGGCACCCGAAAGCTCCGAGGATGTGCAGGAGCCAGCGGCAAGTCAAGAAGTCCCCGCGGCCGAAATAGGCCTAGCGAGCTCGGCGGCGCCTACGCCCAGCGGACGCGTCCGCCACGACACGACGATGCTGCAGCCTTCGGACTTGATTGAAAAGAAAAGAAAAGCCGAAGGAATGCTGCAGGAGCTGGGTTCAACCGCAGCGACGAAGAGGAAAGCGGATTTCATCGCCACTTCTGACGCCCGTCTTCTTGACGCGACCGGCGGTTGCCGTGCGGACGATACGACGTTCACTGTTGTGAGTTTGGAGTCGCTGAACGAACTGTTGTCTGCTGTGAAATGTAAAGTGTGTGGCGGGGATGTCCATATTTCAAAAGGAAATCGTGAATATGGTCTAGCCGTTAAACTCTCTCTCGCGTGCGTGATTTGCGGGGACATTTCATCGGCATGGAGTTCGCCGCGCGTGCAAGGCAGCCAGAAGATAAATCCGTTTGCCGTGAATATCCTTGCTGCACGCGCGATGCAAAGTACCGGACATAGGCAAACGGCGCTGAATGATGTGTTTGCGGCGATGAACATATCTCATCGTGGCCTGCACACGAAAACGTGGCAGGACTACGTAAAGAGTAAGCTGACGCCCGCAGCAACACGCGCAGCCGAAGGAGTGTTGAAAGACAGCGCCCGTTCTGTTCGGCAACTCTATAACGAGTTGAACCTTGACAACCCCGGGAACATTTCTGTCTCTTTCGATGGTTCATGGATGACCCGGGGTCATTCATCCCACATCGGTGTCGGCGCCGTAGTAGAACTTTTTACTGGACTGGTACTTGACTATGTAGTTTTCAGTAACTTTTGTGCTGGGTGTGAGCGTGGGCCCAAAGAAGGTGACCCGTCCTATGAGGCGTGGAAAGAAAGCCACTTGTGCCAAAAGAACACGGACAAAAAGTCCGGTGAAATGGAAGTTCAGGCCGGACTTGTTTTGTTCGAAAGGTCACTGGAGAAACATGGCCTTAGGTACACGACCATGCTCTCAGACGGCGATAGCCGCACATTTCTTGCATTGCAAGAATCAGCTGTGTACGGCTACATCGAAATCAGCAAAGAAGATTGCACAAACCATGTGCAGAAGCGGATGGGAACGGCCCTACGCAATGCAATTGCCAAGCATAAAGGTGATGCAAAAGAGAGCTTGAGTGGCAAAGGAAAGCTGACAGGCGACCTTGTCACCAAGTTGACATCGTATTACAGCTGGGCCCTGAAGTCCCATGCTGGAGATGTTGGGGCAATGCATAAGGCAGTGATGGCTACCTATCATCACGTAACCTCCAATGATACCGTGTCAAATCACACCCTCTGCCCGACAGGCGCAAACTCGTGGTGCCGCCAGAATGCTGCTGCAGCCAAGGGAGAGCCTGCTCCCAAGCACAGATACAGTTTGCCACCACATGTGTGCAAAGCACTTTTGCCTATTTATGAGCGTTTGGCAGACCCAAAGCTGCTGGAGCGGTGCCAGCAGGGAAAAACCCAGAACAGTAATGAAAGCTTGCACTCCCTAATATGGTCACTCGCACCAAAGGAGCGCCATGCGTCACTGTTCTCCGTTCAAGCAGCTGTTGCAGAGGCTGTTGTCCGCTTCAATGCAGGAAACCTACAAGCATGCTCAAAAATACTGAGTGAGCTAAATATGAACCCTGGCGTCCAGAATATCAGGAGGATGGCTGAGAAGGACAGGCGCCGAACAGCCGAATCAGTACGCAAGCGTGCCTCTGCGGAAAACATGCATCGGGCACTGAAAAAGCGGCATTCTAGTCAGCCCAAGCAGTCAGATTACATGCCTGGTGCATATTAGCTGTCTGCAAGTGTAAATATGCATATATCTTTTCGAAATTTTGAATAAATTGTGCCTAGTTTGTTTTTTCCCATTTTCTCAAAACTCAAATTTTGGACACTTGGCTGGTTTAGTTCGTCGATATCTCTGCATCTAGGACAGATAGAGATGTAATTCCTTTTTCTACATAAAGCTGAAGGTGCAGTGAATGCAATGATCGAAACAGAATTCTTTATTCAAGCTTCAAAAATTTTTTATTTTGCCAAGTTAATTGAAGCATGATAGGCACGTCTTGAAGGACAACTTTCAAAGTGCAGCAAAATTGCTAATAAGGGTAAAATGGAAAAACTGCTTTGATCATTGCACTCTTTGGTCATTGTACTGTACCGCCATGCATTAAAAATGATGTTTTATAGAGGCGTTTTTTTTGCGCGGAAGTACTAATTAAATGAATAATTAATATTATTATCTCGGGAATTAACTGACATAGAGAAAAACAAGTTACATTTTTGAAATCAGCATAAAAATCTGAACAAGAGGGTATGATTTTATCAGGATTGGCTTTAAAATAATGAAAATAGCTCTAAGACCAGTGTCCCCCCTTAAATACAAAAACGGCCCACCTTTCGTGTCGCTATTCGCCGCGAGATCGACCTAGAGGTGGCGCCACCGTCACTCCGGTAGTGTGGATCGACAGCCGGCGGCGCTCGCAGAAACGCACGCTGCGTAGGTCTGCTTCCGAGTTTACGGCGGGTTTGTTGGCGATGAAAACGTGTCTTCTGCAGTATTTCTGCAATATTGCAGAAAAAAATCCAAGGATTTCGTCAATGCAGCAGAAGAAGAGCAGATTTTAGGAAAACAAAGCACGCAACCACCAGTCATCTATATTTACTTTGCACGTTTCTTGCGCTGTACCGTGCTCACGCGCCTAATACTTGTGCCTGCAGCTTAATGAGAGCTTTGTTTTTCTTATCGACTTTTAAACAGTTTGGACGTGTCTCATGCGAGTGAGACCGGCGAATTTAGTGTCAAGCCCACGCAGATACAAGGTTCGTGCTCTGGCGTGCAGTACTTTACATTGAATCGATGTAGCCTGGTTCATTATATGGTACTTGAATCGAGGATTAAGCAGGTTAAATGTAGCATTGGCAGCGCACTGCATGGCGAGTTGCTTTAGACTAAGTGCACATCAACTCTGGCCCAGACAACCACGCACAAGTATTCCCCAAAAATGAGATCACGCCGACACTATACAGGAAATCTCGTCGCACAGGAAAGCTGATTGTTCATGTGTACAGCGCTGAGTGGATTGAATTTGCCGAGGTGCTTTTTGCGGCCACTGTCATAGAGATGTGCTTTTTGCGGCCACTGTCATAGAATGTGTTAGTGTATTACTGCATGCGCCACTAATTGTAAATGATTTCCTGAAACCGAGGAAAGTATAAGGGATTTCTGATGTGTGTGATGCTAATATATAACGGTAAATTAGTAGTGTAATTATTTTGTTTTGCAATGCGAATAAATTTCACCGTGTGAGAGATCTTTTACACACTTGACAGAATTTACAATCATCAGCGATTAATTTTCAGTAACGTTAAAGTGCAAGCTACGAATTACTCGCTGCGAAGACATCGTTATAAACTGCGCATAGGCACTGTCATGTCCTGGGAAGCAATTTTACAGGCTGAAAATTTCTTTATCACTAATTATTTAGCAGTGACTAAATCTTATGCGAAGTAAAATATTAGGGTTGCTTCCAAAACAGATGCCGGATATAAAACTATTCCGAAAGAAATGGAGGTCATCTTATCATGCTACTATAAAAATGTATTCCCAAACTAAACACTGATATTTAAGCCCGCATGAAGCTGTTTTACTCCCCTTGTCAGAAATAACGAGTTTTGTCGGAAGACAGCACTTGGATGAAAAGGGATTATAATGATTAAAATAGGCTACCAGTAAAATCATTGATCTAGGTGTATTATGTAATATTTAGGATAACAATTAGGTGCAGGGAATATCTTTCCCAAACATCCGAGCATTTCTCTAAAGCAAAATGTGCTCACTAAAACGTTTACGGATGCACAGAAGCCTTCAACAACAAAAAAAAAAAGAAAAGAAATGCATATTGGCCCGGGTTTAACGCATGAAAGCGGCATCGGCTATGACGGATGATTGCAGAGGCTGGTTTTGGAGTCATTATTAACACCACATTTACCACGTGGGATTGTTTATTGTGCAGTCAAATCCCCCAGCAGAGGAACGCCTTTCGAAACGGTTGTGATTGAATCCCCCGTTCTGGAAATCAGCAGTCGAGCGCCCTTGCCATTGAGACACCGCAACAAAGGTTTAAAAGCAAAAAAGAAAAAAGAAAAAGAAAGAAAAGACTACTCACACAACTTTATCGTGCATACAGACGGCATAGTAGGCATAGAGTGGTCTGTTCAAACTGCATTCTGCTACATGAAGCAGTCTGCGGTGGCATATGTTTTAGTAGCTGCGGTATTCCAAACAGAAACTGGAATATGCGATTTCTGAGCGTTTGCATTAACTTTTATTGACGGCAACGACCTGTTTTGCTTTGACACGGCGGTAACATAATTTTGTGCCTCTGCATGATAACGTAGTTTGGGGTATTGGTCAGCATTGTGCCATCATTGTGCGGCTACTCCTTGGCATGGCTGTCAATCATTGCGTATGTTTGGACAAAGCCCATGTAAGCAATTGAATATGATGCGGCAGTAAGTACACAGCACCCTCTGTATGGAGGGCCCAATACAGCAAAGAAGAGATGGAGAGAAAGACAGGGAAAGCAGAGCAACCAATACACCATCTGCAACTGTTCTGCCAGCGTTCGCTTTTTTACACCACACCAGTTTTAAAGATAAGCTTCAAGGGCTTCAAAGTATAAAACGTTTAGGGAAAGCACACAAAATATTTTGGCACTGACATTTGAAATGGGTGTAATTATCAATTAAGCACTATGGGAGGGTGAACGATTCATTTTGGATGCTGCTTTATACTGAAAAAACTATTGCACATCTTAATATAAAGTTTTGTGTGTTTACAATGTATGCTTTCAGTCTTGATTTAATGTAATGCTTGCACTGCAGCCTTTCTTTATCTCCCGAGTAGTAAGGTCTCCAAATTTACGCGAGAGTAAAAATTCAATGTACCTTTCCTAAAAACTGATAAAGATATCACACTTGAATTTTCTACACCAATTTTACATGTTGGCTGCTTCAGCTTGAACCTCTTGATGTTCTTGCATGAACCAGAGAAGAAAAAAATATTGTCTTCCATTGCCATGCTCCATGAGAGAGTGCCCACATTTTTTTTTTTTTCCAGACATATTACTGCTAAAGTTGACTATTTTGGTCAAACTATTTGAAAGAGATTTAGGTACAATAATAAAATTTCAGCGTAATCAGTCTGACAGCTTTTCAGGAAAGGTGCATGAAAGTTTGGAAATTTTGAGAAAAAAAAAAAGGCAGTTGCCTGGAGGCAGTTACACATACATCCCAGAATCCGCTGCAGTACAACAGGATTTACCCCGACATATATGACACCAACACATTCAAGCACATATTCTGGGAGTGCAAGGCACAATCGACAGGCGTTAATCCCGAAACCCTCTCGTCAATGTGCTCTGCCATGTGGCTCAGTTTCAGCCTCAACGACCAACTCTGGGCCATCCAGCAGGCCCTCGTGGCGGCGAAGAGACAAGATCTCGACGTTCCCATGGGGGAGACCTAGGCCTGGTCACATTAAACCTTGCTGGAGACCAAATAAAGTTATTTCTCTTCCTGTAATTTTATGTGCGTGTGTATTACAATCAGCGGCAATGGCATCGAGGTAGAACATCCACCTTGCGTGCAAGAGGACCGTGGTTCAAATACTGGTGTCACGCAATCCTTGACTGGATCAAAAAAAAAAAAAACTCGTGTAGGTGGGATTGCATAAACAGGTCTGGGGTGAGACTTGATCCTGGTGAACAACTCCAGAAATGCACAGTCTCACTAGAACAGGATTTGGCCACTCTGGTGTAGTAATTGGCTACAACCTCTTCATGAATACTCCATTAAACTCCCGTCCCTCATGTCCCAGCGGCTGCGGAATAAGTGACCACGATGGTGGTCAGATGTGTGACGCAGTGGAGGGCGCCAAGAATCTCTTGCTTTGGGCAGGCCGCCATTGGTAACTGAACCTGGCGACATTTACCACTAGAACCATCTTAGCTAGTGAGGCTAGTTTAACAGTGCTAGTTTAACAGGACGGCAAGGGCGCCAAATGAGTCATATACTGTAATAAAGGGCTGTTATATGTGCTGTATTATCGTGGATTAGCGGACAGATAAGAACAAGGAGTAGAGTTCCTTTTCAGTAAGCATATTAGATGGTAACATAGATGAGCTCTATAACATCAATGAGAGGGTGGCATGCATCACAATTGAACTTAATGAGAAGTTTATACCTCTTATTAAGTTCAATTGTGATGCATCCCACCCTCTCATTGATGTTGAGGTTGTACAGACCTACGCGCCTGCATGTAGTTGTGAGGACCAGGCACTCTAAAGCTTCTACAAATGTAGGATCGGCAATGAAGAAAGTAAAAATGCAGTATGCTGTGCTGATTGGCAACTTCAATGCCAAGTAAGCAAAAAGCATGGTGGAGACCAGGGTGTAGGCAGAATGGGGCAATTACTATAGTTGAGTTCGCACAATGCAATAACTTGTAAATTATATATAGGCCCTTTGCAAAACTCTGGAAGTCAGCTTTTAATAAACAATAATATGCTAATGCAAAGACGTGTGTGGGATAAGTACCAGAGGGCAGCAGAAAAATGCCAGCATGGTATCTATCGGGCAGCTCTCTATATGTGTTTGAAAACTAAGAAGCCTCTTATGGAACCTCTCGAGACTTGTCTGGAGGGTTCTTCTCATCTTTAATAAAATCTGGGCAGATGTTCAGGCTTTGCAACTTCAATTATTGTTAAATCCTGTCTTGCTCAATTTCGCATTTGGAAAGCAAGAATAAAAATTACTCGTGATCAATGGGATTGATACAGAGTGGTAAGGTAAGCGTTCAAGTGCAATGCGTTGGAAAGTCCCTATTCTACAGGGTCTTGAATATTTGGGGGTTGGGATTTAAAAATTTCCTATGCAAAATCTACTGCCCCATTCGAGCTGAAATAACGTTCACAAAGTAGCAAAATATCGTCTACGTTATCTGATAAGTGATTCAACATCGGTACTTGCCTAGATTTTCCGAAATCGAGGAAAAACTGCTCTCGGTGGCGTGCACAATTTTCGCAGAAGAGAGTCGAAAAGCTATTTTGACATGATACGTCATCTGTCGAGCAGTGAGACAAGCTCCATCCCGGCCTTTGGCACGCTTGCCTCGCTGCCCGACAGATGACGCATCATGTCAAAATAGCTTTTCGACTGCGAAAATTGTGCACGCCGCCGAGAGCAGTTTTTCCTCGATTTCAGAAAATCTAGGCAAGTACCAATGTTGAATCACTTATCAGATAACGTAGACGATATTTTGCTACTTTGTGAACGTTATTTAAGCTGGAATGGGGTAGTAGATTTTGCATAGAAATTTTTTAAATCCCAGCCCCCAAATATTCAAGACCCTGTTACAGTCGCACGAAAGCGACTATTCTGCCCAAGACGAAACGTAATCACATGTCAATCTTTTTCAAAAGCACTGGTCGCTTCTACGCACACGTAGTTTAACTCCTTAAACTTATGAAGCGCAGATAATGACGCCACGAAGTGTGAGCAATGTCTTCTGTTAAACGCCGTGCGGGAGGACAGCGGAACGGTACTCGTCTGTAGCAGACGACGCACTTCCTTGGCGCATTCGACAGCAGCGCCGCGGTGGCGAGCGCGGCAGCGGGCCGCATGCTCCCCGTTGGCGCGACGAGGAGATGCGGAGCTGAAAAAGATCTATAAATGATGGTATAGGCAAGCGTCATGTTTGTAAACAAAGGTGGCGCTGCGATCGGCAGCGACAGGGGTGTAGGCAAAAACGCAGCGTGCCTACACTGCGCCAAGCGACGCCGCCTTCGAAACCAGTTCGCGCGTGCGAATATTCTAAAGCGTAAGCTTTGCTTGTGCGTAGAAATAGTTTGGTCTATGCCTAGAGAGTAGTTCAGCACTTATACTAGCCGATTAATGATGGAATTACTTGGAGAAGAGCGCTGCATTGGCTTGCTTCTCCGTGGCATCTGCAGCGCGCGGCTACGGTGGGCGATTGTAGCAACGTTGGACTGTAGTGGCTGCTTAAATTAAATGAAAACGAGCAATCGCAATGTATAAAAAAAACTAATACATAGTCAACACTGTCCAACTTCCGAGCCTATTGTTAGCGCATGCAAGGACGATAATATGTATGATTGGAAGTGCGTTTTTCATATGACGACTATTTTGATAGGTACCTTTTCTGCTGCTCCGAGCACCTTCACTCTAAAGAGCAATATTCCCGGCAACTATACTGAACTAAAAATCATATTTTTAGCTCACTGTACCAGCAACTTAAGTCATATAATTTCACTGAATAAGAACTATTCTAGTTCTTTGTAACATTCGCCTAGTGGGCGCGCTGCCAACTTGTTTTATCCTGCTCGATAAAAAGACGTTCGACGTCTGTTTAATCGTACAGACGCAGTCAGGGGCATTCACAGGTTAATATATAAATAAAAAGCTCGTAATAATGCTGCTCCCTTTTTTTTTTTTTTTCTATGAGCGCAAATACAATGTTCTCCACGATGTCCACGATCACTTGCAGCGCAATTTGCGCGATCTGCTGAGCATTTTTAATATATTTGGAAAATTGTTATTCAAATGCGCGTCATATTATTCTGCTAATTTTTCATCTCCCATAGCCAATTCTACTTAGGGACAATAAACGTAATGTACCGTATATACCACAATTAAATATCTTGCTCAGAGCTGGTTGTATGGCTAATTCGTTCATTATAATCTTAATGACCTTCAAAAATAAAATTTAATACTTTGAGAAATAGCGCTGCTTGACTTTGTCCGGATCCTAAAGATGTTCACTCGATTTCTAGGACCGTTGATGAAGAGTTAAATAATTGGTTAAATTGGTTCACAGGAAGGGAAAGGCGCAGTAACTGTCACACTTGCTCTGTGGACACCCGAACCGCGCCGTAAGGGAAGGGAGGAGGGGGGGGAATGAAAGTGGAAAGAGAGAAAGAGGAGCCGTAGTGGAGGGCTACGGAGTAATTTCGACCACCTGGGGATCTTTAACGTGCGCTGACATCGCACAGCACACGACGCCTCTTCGTTTCGCCTCCATCGAAACGCAGCCGCCGAGGTCGGATTCGAACCCGGGAACTCCGGCACAGTGGTCGGGCGTCTTACCATTGCACCACCCCGGCGGGGCTGAAGAGTGCGTCACTCGTTGAAATTCGGGAAAGTGAAAACAGAGAAAAACTACTTCACTATTCTCTTGGCCTGTTTCGGCAATGATAGCGCTGAAGTGACCGCCAATTGCAGTTTCCTTTGCGGCAGCTTTTGTGTACTTTTCTGTACGAAAGTGTGCACGGGTAGTACCGCAGATGAATGGAACTCACAGCACAGTTTCTAGCAGCGTTCGATTAAAATCATACGCGCACGGAATATCAAGCTTAAACTTCTTATGGCCTGGTAGTATATACACCAAAACGTGAACGAGCTGCAGGCGTTTGTTATTGCGCTATTCGTCGTGTGGCCGAAAAACAATCGCGGCAATTAAGAGTTTCAAACGAACTGGTCAAGTTTCAGCGCAGAAGTGCAACGCACGTTAGCTGCCAAGGCAATCCGTCGCTGAAGGGTCTACAATTGTCGCGCTCAATGCCTCTGTCATTCGCTCTCATCTTCATCCGACCGCGAGAAACAAGTGAAAACAGGTACCACTTTCTTTTTTGTGCCTTGTGGCGCAACCAACCGCACCACACATTGCAGGAATATCGGGAATAATGCTCGAAAACGCAGCAAGGGCCGCGCATCCATTGCAGACGGCCTATGCTTTTGCCTACACCACGAAAGTCACTGCTGTCGCCAGCGCCGCCGCATCTCCACTGACGTCACGGGCTGACGCTTGTCTATAGCCTGACGGATCGTGCAAGATCGTCATTTTCTTGCCGTTTTCGAAGGCATACCACAATTGCTTATTTTTCATGAGCGCACAGGTTCTGTACAGAAGTTCTGCACACACGACCTTTCCGATATAGCCTAGTAAGGCTTTCACCTTAATGAATGCGAGATAGTGATAGATGTGTGCGATTAATGTCAAAATCTCGCGTAGGCCAGATTTGTCCACGAGATGCGTCAACGAGATTCCGGGAGCGACATACTGCGGCTTTCCTTTCTCCTAAACCAATTATAGAACCCATGGTTAACTTTGATGCGTTCAGCGGAACGCTAGTTTTGTTCGACAAGGGGCGCACGATGTGATCTGCGCAGCAGCAACGCCCAGGCTTTCGCATTTCCCCCCTTTATATTCTGATGTTCTCGGATCTTTCGTAGCAAAAGCTACATAAGCCGCAAAGCAGCGAGAGGAGATGGTGGCTGCTCCTGGCCCTACGGTGCTCAGATTGGTAGGTCCATCGCCGTTCGAGGCGGGGGCTAGCCTGCCACCGGTGGTGTTGCCTGTTGTAGGCCGTCATTGCACCCGCCACTAGAGGTGTGCACGGGCCGAAATTTTGAGCCCGAACCCGGTCCGGGCCCGACGCTACAGACCCGAGCCCGGCCCGCTTCCCCTTCCTCGATACACGGCGTTGATGTCGAAAGCCGCAGGCAAAATGAGCAGCTTAAAGCGCAGATCGGACAACTGCTCGCCAAAATTCAAAATTTAGAGGAAAAACTGTCCGCTGTGACGGGTGTCTCGAGTCCCGACGCCATGGAGAGTGAGCCCGAATTGCCGCCCGCGTTCGCGTCGGCAATGGCCGCGATGGAGGCGCGCCTCACCTCCCATTTCCAGAAAATGGTAGAAGCGGCCATGGGCTGCTTGGAGACCAAATGTAAGGCATCGGTCCCTGCAGCCATCACCCGCTGCATGAAATCAACCACCCGAACGAGCCATCGGCTCGAAGGGATCCAAGCCTTCAACAGGCACAAGAAAATTGTCGTCAGTCCCACAGATGCGAAATCAGAGGACTCCAAACCCGCACCCCCACCCGGTGCTGGCTCTGGGTCGGAGTCTCATAACCCCCCATCTATCATTTCCGTTCCTAATCATGGCAGGACGACTTAACACGCGTTCCTCTCCTCCCAAAGCTCACAATTCCATAACCGTAACGCAGTGGAACTGTAGAGGCTTTAAGGCTCGGCAGAAACGCGCGAACCTGCGTCTCTACCTCGAGACATTCGAGGCTTTGCCCGCCGTGGTCGCCCTCCAAGAGCCAGGAGCGGCAGCCAAGTTGACTAATTACGCGACGTTCCAGCATGACCCTTTGTCGTGTCTCCTCGTGCACAAATCATACACAGCCACCGAAATTGACCTCAATCTCAACATACCCTATTCATACATGATGGTGAGGATCCTCCCTCTTAGGCGATCGGATCCTGCCCTGCACGTGCTTAACGTATACTGCTCCCCGAAAATAAAGCGAGTGACCTTCGCGGGCCTCTTTAGCCGTGCGCTTAAAGAGGCGGGTCGTGATCCCCTGCTGATTGTGGGTGACTTCAACGCCCCTAGCCAGCTATGGGGCTATCGTAAGGAGGAAGTGCGTGGACGCATGCTGGCAGAACTGGCGTCCACATTGGGCCTCACCCTCCACACCGACCCAGCATTTCCCACCCGCGTAGGCAACTCGGTGACCCGAGACACATGCCCGGACCTCACCTTCACTCGCAACATAAGACACGCAGACTGGATCAACACCGAGGAGACCCTCGGTAGCGACCACTGTATCCTCAACACAACAGTTTACACACGCCCCCTGAAGCGCCCCACAACGAAAGCCCGCATCCCCGATTGGACTACCTTTCGCCAAAATTTCCCAACAGAAACTAACACGAACATCACAGAGCAGGGCTACACGACCTGGTCCCAGTCAGTCATGGCGCACCTTCACTCCCATGAGAAACAAATACAGCTCACAGAGGTAGTTACGGACGTGGACAACCACCTCCTGCATCTCTGGGAAGCACGCCGTGGCCTCACGCGCCGCTGGAAGCGTCAGAAACACAACAAGAAGCTGAAAGCTCGCATTGCGGATCTCACCAGGCAGGCAGCAGAGTACGCGGCCCAACTCGCTGATTCTAACTGGGTGGACCGTTGCAACACGGCGGCGAGGCAAATGTCGAGCCGCAACACGTGGCGGCTCTTCCGAGCCCTCATCAATCCAACACAGACACGCACGGAAACGCAAAAACACCTACACAAAGCCATGCACTCATTCCAAGGAAACACAATGCAGCTGGCAGTGGCACTACGCGATCGCTACCTGTGCACAATTCAGGACCCCCGCGGATCGGCCTATTCCTATGCAGGCAGGGAAAACTCGGAGTTGGATAACCCATTCCGGCTCCACGATCTGCGGGCCAGTCTGGCCAAAATGAAGAAGGGCACTGCGCCAGGCAGGGACAAGGTCACCGTTAAACTTCTGGCGAACCTCCCTGACACGGCGCACCAGTGCCTTCTTGACTATATCAATGCAATCTGGACAGGGGAAACCCCCCTTCCCATTGAATGGAAGACGGCTCTCGTCACCTTTATTCCCAAAGCTGGGAAACCAGTCGACACGAACAACCTCCGACCCATCTCTCTCACCTCGTGTGTGGGCAAATTGATGGAGACGATGGTGCGGGATCGGCTGTCTGAGTACCTTGAACAACACAACACTTTCGCGGACACCATGTTCGGATTTCGCCCACACAGATCCGCACAGGATGTCCTGCTTCAACTCGACCGCGAAATACTGAACCCCATCACATGCACAAGAAACGACAAAATCGTCCTCGCTCTGGATCTCAAAGGGGCATTCGACAATGTAACACACGAGGTCATACTTACGCACTTGAGTCAAACGCACTGCGGCACGAACACTTTCAACTACATCAAACAATTTCTCACAGACAGACTGTCTTATATCCGAATACAGGATCAAGAACACGGACCTTTTTTGCTCGGCACGAGGGGCACTCCGCAAGGCGCAGTGCTGTCCCCTCTGCTATTCAACGTTGCAATGATGCGCTTGCCTGCTCTGTTGGGTGCGGTCGAAGGTGTGCAGCACGCGCTGTACGCCGACGACATCACCCTCTGGACCACGCAAGGGCGTCTGGGGGACATGGAGACAAGCCTGCAAACGGCTGCTAGCATAGTGGACCGCTATGCCCGCGGCTGTGGTCTCCAATGCTCACCGCAGAAATCTGAATTCGTGCATCTGCGCCCCTCGCGCTCATGCTCGACTCAAATCAATCTCACCTTGCAAAGCGGTCCCATTCAAGAATCTAAAGAAATCAGAGTTCTTGGGCTCTTTATACACAACCAGAGACGATGCGACACAATACTCGCCAAGCTCCGGCAGGTGGCGGACCAGGTGGGCCGCATGGTCCGCCGGGTTTCCAACAAGCGCGGTGGGTTACGATGCAAGGACGCCTTGCGGCTGGCGAACGCATTCGTGACCAGTCGAATCTTGTATTCGACTCCCTACCTCCACCTGCGGAAACAGGAGGAAGATACTCTCGAAGTTATCCTCCGTAAAATCATGAAACGAGCACTGGACCTCCCGGTCTCCACCTCTACCAGCCGTCTCATGGCGCTGGGTGTGGTGAATACTTTCAAGGAGCTTCGGGAGGCCCACATCACCAATCAGTACACGCGTCTAACAAAGACAGAGTCGGGTCGCCGTCTTCTTGCCCGACTTCACATCCAACACACCCAACTCACAGAGGAGAAATGTCGCATTCCCGAAAAATGGAGACGCGCCCTCCATGTGCGGCCTCTCCCCGCCAACATGTCCAAAGAGGACCATAATGGTCGGCGCCTGGCGCGGGCGGAAGCCTTGGACCGCCATTATGGAAGCAAGCCAGGAGTTTTCTATGTGGATGTCTCCGGCCCCAACCCTAGGGGTTGGTACACAGCCGCGGTCATCCACAAGGGCAAAACAGTAGATGGCCTTACGTTCAAGGCCGAGTCACCAACACACGCAGAAGAGGTTGCCATCGCCCTCGCAGCCTCTGACTCCTCCTCCAAATACATCATAACCGACTCGCGAGGGGCTTGTCGGAACGTCCAGCAAGGGTGGACTGCTCCTCTAGCTTACCGCATATACAAAAATTGCAGTCGAGATTCGGATCCCGCGTACCGATCTCTCGTTTGGGCTCCAGGTCACCAAGGTCTCCAAGGGAATGAGGCAGCCGACGCCGCCGCCCGCGCGCTTTCTCTCCGGGCATTTCCCAGGGGACCCGACGCGGACCGGGATTTTGATTTCAGCCCAGTGTACAAATTTAAAGAAATATGTGAATATTACAGATCTACGCACCAAACTCTTCCCACCCCGTGCAAAGGGCTGGGGAAGGCTAACGAGCGGGTGCTCCTGCGCCTGCTCACCAATACAATGTTGTGCCCGGCTATTCTAAAACATTTTGATCCGCAATTCGACGGGCTGTGCTCACACTGTGGGGAGGTGTCTGACATCTACCACATGGTGTGGGCCTGCCAGAAAACCCCATCTTTGCCCCCTATCCCCAACCCCACCCGAGAGAACTGGGAGGCGACCCTGTCCGGCTGCTGCACCCTAGAGGCCCAAAAGGTCTTAACGCAGCGCGCCCGGGCTGCGGCAAACGCCAATGGAGTGCCTGTCTAGGCATCCCACCTAGTGTACATACCTATATGTATTATAATAATAAATGTTTTCACCACCGGCCCGATGCTGAAATGGCCTGAGCCCGGTCCGGCCCGGCCCAGCGCTCAAATTTAAGGCCCGGACCCGGCCTGGCCCGTCATGCTATAATTGCAGTTTAAGCTAGGATACAGAACGAAATAATTTCAGGATGACAAATTTATCAAAGATTTTGAAATGTTGAGTTCTCACGTTTAAAATGACAAGTTTGCTGTATATTAGAAGCACAGCACATACGTAGAATTATCTCATTGAGCAAAAACACTACGTTATGCATTGAATTGAGGCATTTGCGGTGCTGCTTCAGTTTCATGTGTTCGTGGTCGGGGTGTCCGGCCCGGCCCGCCCGACACAAATATATCTTGGCCCGGGCCCGGCCTGAGCCCGAGGGCTTTCGAGCGGCCCGAGCCCGGCCCGCGGGCCGGGCCGGGTATGGGATTTTGGGCCGGTCCGAGCCCATGCACAGCTCTACCCGCCGCCGCTTCGGTGGCAGACGACGGCCGTTGCGACGCGCGTCTTCTCTCTCCCTCTTTCTTTTTTATTTTATATTTTCTCCTGTCCGCACGAGGCAGCGGAGGTGGCTCAGCTACAGAGCCAGTAGCAGGCCCGTGCAATTTCATTTCGTTCTTTGTACTCTCAACAAAATTTCACCGTGTCACCAATTTTCACCGTGGTTGCACCACTCTCACCGCCTCTGTCTAGCAATCAACTCCTCGTCATCTAGCATGTATACTACCAGAGCATTTCGCCGTGTTAGAACACTATAGCCGTGTGTAAGACAGGCTACTATTGCGAATGCGCGGAAATTGGAGGAACAGGGGCGCTGCGCATGACATCAGACATCAGAGCGCTTAACAGCAGCAAAGAGAGAGGCGAAGAGAGCAGTGGAGACGCTAGAGAGGAGAAGCCGTGCGCCGCGCCGTTTTGCGTGCAGCCAGGGAGGTAGGAGGGGAGATAGCAGCTGGCGCGCGTAGCGGCGCTGTTAAAAAGCGTTGGGTTCGTCGACGCTGTGGGGTGGCTGTTCCTGGCCCTACGGGGTTTGGTCAGGTAGGTCGCCGCTTGCGGCGGGTGCTAGCTTGCCACCGAACTTTTATCTGTTGTTGGCCGTCATTGCATCCGCCACCGCATAGGTGGTGGACGACGGCTGTTGCGGCGCGCGTCTTTCTCTCCCTCTTCTTTTTCTTTCTTTTCTATTTTCTCTTCTGACCGCACAAGGCAGCAGAGGTGGCTCAGCTACAGAGCCAGTAGCAGGCCCGTGCATTTTCTTTTCTTTCTTCATACAGCCACAACAACAACAATAAGAAGGCACAATGCCATCTGTGGTTTCATTGTAAATGCCGCGCCTTTCATAGGCCCAAATGAGGTAATGCGGAGTTGGGTCTATGTCTTGGCAGCTAGATTGCAGTATACGCCAGGCAGGCGGGGGAGCCTACCCCAGCCTTTAGTTCTGGCTAGTTTTGAAAGTTAGCCCGTTAACTGTGTTTGTGTTGTGTACAATTGCAGCCGTATACCCCCCCCCCCCCCCTCCCGAGGTATGGGCTGGCTACGTCCACATAATGTACATGTTGCTGGTGACCATAGCATCGCTTCAACGCTTCCGCGCGCCTGGTGACGACCGTTATGGTCTTCTTTGGAGATGTTGCGGGAAAGTGGTCGGACCCGGAGGACGCGTCTCCAGAGTTCTGGCACTCACACCCTTTCCTCAATGTGGTAATCGTGTTTGATGTGTAGTCGGTCCAAGAGGCGGCGACCGGACGTGGTCTGTGTAATGCGTGTGGACTGGTTTAGCTTATAAGTGGGCTTCTCGCAGCGCCCGGAAGGTGTTCATCATGCCCAGGGCCAGAAGTCTGGTTGGACGTGCTGACCGGAAGGTCGAGAGCCCGCTTGATGACTTACCGGTGGATGGCCTCCAATTGGTCACCATCGTATATACGCAGGTACAAGTATGGGGTCGAGTAGAGGATTCTGCTCGTTACAAGGATATGATAGGAAAAAAACTTTATTGTTCTGTACTTTAGAGATATTGCTGACTAAGTTCCTCCATCTTTGTGTCGATGGCTTGGCTCCGTCTCACATAGTTGGCGCCCCTATTCCAGGGCAACACTGAGTTTTGCGGCTCGCTGGACATGGATGACCAGTCCTCTTTGGAGGATTGGGTTGCCGCTGGAGAGCATACTCTCCGACTGTTCCGCACTCGGATTTTCTAGTTTGTGGAAAGCTTTGTTTCTATCGCATTCCCAAGTGATATGATATAGGGTGGGTATAGCACCGCACCATGGACATACGTCCCTGTATTGGTTCGGGAACATTTTACTTTAGATGTGTAAATTAGGGAAGGTTCCAGTTTGGAGTTTCCGCCAGTAGACTGCTTCCTGTTGATTTAAGACGTTGTGGGAATGAGGGTATTTTATTCTAGTCTCTTTATAATAATTTAGGATATCAGAATACGTAGGGATTACCCTCATGAAGATATCCGGGTCCGCATTGGGAAGCGCTCGGTTCGTGTGCTCGCGAGCTGTATCGTCGGCCCTTTGGTTACCCTCAATCTCGGTGTGTCCCGGTATCCAGAAAATGGTGTGTGTAATTGGTTCTCTAGGTAGGCCCGCTCGAAAAAACATTTGGAGCTCTTGGTGGCCTACTCTGCCGTTGGTGAAGTTACGGCATGCTACTCTCGAATCTGTGAGAATTGTCAAGGATTTGTTTGCCCGGCAGCCCTCTGCGGCCGCTAGAGCAACAGCCATTTCTTCTTCGGTTACCGTGCAGTCCCGTGCCGACGCGCTAGCGATTTCCTTGAGGTTCGAGCCTACCACTGTTGCTACGGCTTTGTATTTATCTGTCCACGTTGTCTTGCATGGGTAAAGCGCAGCGTCTGTGTACACCGTGTTCGCTTTTGTTTCTAAGCATTTTTCTACATATTTTGCTCGGGCTTCCCGCCTGGCCGCGTGTAGGTTTGGATCCATGTTTCCGATTGTCGCAAAGAAGAAGCGGCATGAGAGAGGGAGACACTATCAAGCTGGTTAAAATCCTCGTGATCAGCCGAGTTACGCACTCCCGTACTGCAACACCACCAAGAGTGAAAGGGAACAAGTTGACACTATCATAAGAAAAGCATACAAGACAGCTCATCTCCCAACCAACACATCGACGAAAAAGCTGCTAGCCCTCGGAGTACATAATTCCTTCGAGGAACTTAAGCGCAACTGGAAACGCAAAAAGCGAGACTCCAGCAGACCACCACCGGCCGATCACTCCTCAAAAGACTGGGGTATCGCGAAGTTAAACAGCTAGAACAGAGAACAGCGAGCATACCCGACAATTTGCGCCAATTTGCAAGCCGCAGTGCATATTTGCTTCGTAATCTGCCCCGCTTGTTGGAGACCCGGCGGACCATATGGTCCACCTGCCTGATCTCCCATCATGCAAAGTTTGGCGAGAGTGGTGTCAACCCTGTGTTGATGGTGTAAAGAGGCCAAGGATGCGGATCTCTTTGGCCTCCCGGATCGGTGCCGAGGGGAGACTGATGCGAAGCTGAGTTGGGTCTCGAGGAGAGGGACGCACGTGCACAAATTCAGATTTAGCTGGGGCATACTGGAGTCCGCAGTATGTCGCGTAGTCATCGACTACGGTCGCCGCTGCCTGCAGGCAGGGCTCCATGTGGCCCAGATACCTTGCGTGGCCCAGATTGTGATATCATCCGCGTAAAGTGCGTGATGTATCCCAGGAAGCGAAGCCAATTTGGAGGGAAGATGAAGCATGGCCAAATTGAAGAGGAGGGAAGACAAGACAGCGCCTTGAGGTGTTCCCATCGAGCTGACGGTGTAGGACTCGTGTTCCGCATCTTGTATGCGTATGTAGGCTTGGCAGTCTGTAAGGAATTTTTTTATGTAATTGAATGTTTTGTGGCCACAGTTGGTGTGATTCAGGTGATCGAGGATTACTTCGCGCTTGACATTATCGAATGCACCTTTAAGATCCAAGACCAGGATCACCTTATCATTGTGGGGACATTCGCCTGGGTCTAAGATGTCGTGGTGGAGCTGGAGGAGTATATCCTGTGCTGATTTTTGAGCGCGGAAACCGAACATGGTGTCCGCGAAAATGTGCTGTGTTTCGAGAAGTTCGGAGTCTGTCGCGCACCATTGTCTCCCTCAGCATGCCGACACAAGACGTGAGAGAGATGGGGGAAGGTTCTCCACATCTGTAGGTTTGCAGGCTTTCGGAATGAAGGTCACGAGAGCCGACTTCCAATCGAGAGGGAGAGGTGTGTCTCCATCCCAAATACTATTGATGTATTTGAGGAGCACGACATATGCTGCATCGGGAAGGTTGGCCAAAAGCTTGACCGTAACCTTGTCGCGCCCGGAGGTCGTGGAGCTGGAACGGAGTGTCCAGTTCCGTGTTCTCTTTGCCTGCATACGAGTAGGCAGCAACCGCCCGGGGGTCCCTGGTGGTGTACAGGTATTGGTCCCTGAGCGTGTGCGCTAGCTGTGTTATCGTTCCTGTAAAAGTTTTGCATTACTTTATGTAAGTGGCGTTGGCTTTCCATGCGTGTTTGTGTTGGATCGATAAGAGCGCGTAACAGGCGCCACCTATTGCGACCAGACATCTGGCGCGCAGCCGTGTTGCACCTGTCTACCCAGTTAGTGTCGGCTAGCTGAGCAGCATATTCCGCGGCTTGATGTGTGAGTTCGAGGATGCGTTTTTTAGGTGTTTGTTATGTTTCTGTTTTCTTTCTTCTATCTTTTGATGAGGCTGCTGCGGGCCTCCCAAAGATGTAGGAGGTGGTTGTCTACGTCTGTCTGCCTTTCGTGTTGTTTCAGTGCAGACATGAGTGATTTGTACCAGGGCCCGCTTGCACAAAACAATCTTAAGACTGTCTTAGCTAAGTCCAGACTTAACTGGAGTCTAAAGAATAGGCCACTAGCATGGCCGCTTAAGACTGGAGTCAAGACTGGGCTTCAGTCCTGACTTTAATAAGTCGCTTGTATGATTACGACTCTAGTGCTGTCTTGGTTAAGACACAAGGACGCCAGGTGTCTAAGTAGAGAAATTAGGGAAATACAGGGATACGTTGGCACTGTCCTTGCTGTAAGATGTACACATTCCGTCAATTTTGCATTGTGTAAAATCCGTGCCATTGCTTTTTGCGGCTGAAGATTGTGTTACGAGGAAAAATGCCCCAAGTGGTTGCTGAGGCCGTTCTGGGAAGCCACTCTGGTGAACATGAATCCGAAGCGTTCAACGTTCGGAACACGAGCCGTCTTAAATAAGCTTGGTCTTTCTAAAGACACCATTTAAGTCTGGACTTAGCTCGGACTTTATCGTGCAAGCCGGCCCAGGTGTCATATCCCGACTTGAGGGGCCTACGACAGACAGAGAGGTGCGGAATTTTGTCCAGTCTGGGACACAAGCCTGTGTTTGTCGGCGTTTCAGCGGACGCATGCAGATGGTTGTGTGGATTATACAGTGATCGCTACCAAGAGTCTCTGTTCAGCCAGTCGGCATGGCGTATGTTGCGTGTAAATGTGAGGTCCGGGTGTCGCATTGAGTCGAATTTCCTACACGTGTTGGGTTGATAGGGTCAGTGTGGAGAGTGCGTGCGAGTGTAGAGAGAAGTTCCGCAAGCTTTCTCCCACGTGTGTCCTCCCGGGGATATCCCCAGAGCCTGCTCTGAGCATTAAAATCACCGACAATCAGAAGTGGGTCCTTTCCCGCTACCTGCATAGCTTGTGTGAAAATTTCGTTTAACGTAACATTCTTAAGTTAATAATTGTTTAGAATGTGTACAGGTGGGTCATACCGCCTTAGGGGCAGTACGGACACCATCGTGTACGAGAATGATGGTGTTGTGGGGAGTCTGACTTCCTGTGCAGTATATTGCTTGTGAACAAGTATTCATGTCTGCGGGTTATGTTGAAATGTAGTGCAGTTTGTGAGCTTGATGCCTGCGCCGGGTTCCTAAAGGGCAACCACGGCAACGAGAAATTCAGAGGTCTCAAGGCAGAGGCGGAGTTCAGCCCGCTTCTTGTTTTTCTTGAGACTTCTGCAATTCCACTACGTTAGTGTAAGCGGCTGAGTTCTGGCTCTCGACTTAGGGTTGGGGGCCATGGTCGCAGACGGAGGGCGGGATTACGTTTTTAAGACCTCCCAGTCCGCTAGCGCCCGGCGCAGACATGCAAGAGTCTTCAAAAAGGTCAGACTGATCGGGAATGACTCTGCTAAATTTTGAAGGGCGGTTAACGTCCCTCATGGCACCCACGCGTTTAAGGACGCGAGGATTTTCCTGCCATTTTTGGATAATGTGAATTACAGCTTATGTCACATATGCGAGGACACTGTTCATCTGATGCGCGATTGTGTCGTGGCACACTGATCACTCCGCGACACACGTCACCGGTGAGTTTGAGGTGTCCGTGAAACGGGAGCGGCCGTGGATAATTTTGGGAAGATCAGCCAACTGCGTTTCAATCGCGGTGACCCGGGTCTCCAGGGTCCCGAAGCGACTCTCCATATTATTAGGAATCTCCCTGTCTGTAATGTTTTCTTCTTCGTCGCTAGAGGAGGGCGGAGTAGTAATTTTGCTTTTCAGCGAGTTAAGCTCGCTGGCTAGTTTTATGCGAAGCATATTGCTAGAGGTAAACCACAGCCCTTCGTGACGGTTACACGCCGTGCAAAGAATGTGGAATGCTACGTCACACCACGTGATACGCTGACGTCACGACAGAGGAGAGACGGGGGTCCAGCTCGCGCCGTCGGCTGCGGTTGCACGCCGTGCGGACCACGTGGTATGGTGACGTCACACCACTCGATACGCTGACGTCACGACAGAGGAGAGACGGGGGTATGGTGGCTAGAAGGGGAGGTGTGAGCATCGTTGCGGGCGCGCCGTGTTCGGAGGCGTGCTGGTGTTTCATGCTGCCGCGCGGCGGCGGGCACGTCGCTACCGAGATCCGTCAAGAGCACCCGCCGACCGCTGTCGCCGCACGTTTCGTCCCCTACAGACAGGTGCTGGCACGTGTTTTCGCAATGTCTGCGGTGTGCTTTCTTAAATTTGGGATCGCTACGTACCGACGTGGCCATGCCACAGTGATGTCTAAATAGCAAAGACACTGTTTTGCACCTGGATGCAAAGCTGGCTATGTTTCGGCCCGCAAACAAGGGCAGAAGGCATCTCTCTTGGGTCTCTTACCTATTGGTTCAGTTTCAATAAGTTGAAAACGGATAGCATCATGGACCTCATCTCTTGCCTGTCTGTGAAGAGATTAAATATGGTCGGCTGTGAGCAGCACAAAGTGGAAGTGACGAATAAAATCATTCGCTTCTTCACACTGGCAAGGATACATTTTCTTGTTGCTGGAGAAAATGCATCCAATCAAAAAAAGAGAGAAAAGATGAAGTTCTTGAAGTTGAGACGTACTACTTAAATTCATAATGTTAACACAGCCAACAAGTTGTTTTTTTTTTCATGTTATTGTACACTACCCACATTGTGTCGTCTGTTGTGAATTTTTTGTAATGTCTTCTTCACATTGTTACAAAGGTCCCATTATCTGGCTGTGTTTCGTAAATTCATTTATGAATGCATCTGTGTTTGCCAATCAAACCTCAATGCCATGTGTGTATGCCAATTTTAGCATTGCATATTAACTTCTTTTTACTTGCCTTATTTATTTCCTTGAGCACAGTTTTTGTATAAGTTGCAGTTCTACCCTACATCGATGCATATTTTCTATTCATTTTCTTTTGATGGTGTTTTTGATGTTCAGTTGTAAGAGTGCGTCAAATAAAAAAATGTCTTTCTTATTAAAGCTTGTACGATATAAACCTAGCTTTTTGATGTGCAAGTCATCAAAACAAAGCATTCAGGTATGGTCGCTGATGCTTCTACCTGAATTGAGACGTCATGGAGAACACTGCGGCGCCAAAGCAAAAACTGCACGGACGTTGTTTTGGTGACAAGCTCACGTCAAGTCATTTCATTTGATTCACCATCTTCCAGCGCTTCGGGGTGCCAGCGGCGCACGCAGCTAATATGCAGGGAAGCAAGTTCAAACATAGTTTTCAGTGCCAATACATGCTTTGCTGCGAGCCGTGAGAAAAGTGTGCCAACTAGCCTTTGTTGTAATCCGTACGGTATCGTGAAATAGCTGCAACGGAAAGCGGCTGCTACGGCTGCTACGCGCGCGCGCGCGTGCGGAGGGCGTCTCGGAGCCGACGGCAGCGCCGCCGCATCGGGATGAATTCTCGCTCCCTCTCCGGCGCACCGATGCTGACACCTCTCCTTCTAGCCACCATAACGGGGGGACTGGCTCGCGCCGTCGGCAGCGGTTGCACGCCGTGCGGACCACGTGGTATGGTGACGTCACACCACGTGATACGCTGACGTCACAACAGAGGAGAGACGGGGGACCGGCTCGCGCCGTCGGCTGCGGTTGCACGCTTGTGCATTCCAAGTTTAAACCGTGTAAAAGCACGTGTAACCAAGGAAAGAAAAGCTTAGCCAAGTGTAACCATGGAAAGCCGAGTTTAGCAATCACTATGCTTCGCATCTGGCCAGGCTTAACCAAGCTAAGCCTCAGCCATTTTTCGTTTTGACCTCGCAAAAGGCTAAGCTCGCGTTTAAGTTCCTGCGTCTCGGCGGTGTTGGTGAGGGGGGAGGGAAAAATGAAGAGATGACCCTCGCCCAGTTGCCTACCTTGGATTGTTTGCAGGCGGCGCCGCCAGGAGGAGGTTTTAGAGCTGGGAACTCCGCCTCTCCGGGTGGTGGCGTTGATGCCGCTTCCGCCGCGGTTCTGCGTCTCCTGTTGGCGTTTCTGTTTCGCGAGGGGGCCCGATGTCCTGGGACTTGGATGTTGAGGCCTGTTGAATTTCCCCGTGCATTCGTGGGAGCTGGTGAGGTGCGGTCCCCCGCAGATTACACACCCTGGATTGCATTCTTGGGGGGCCATACCCCTCAGTACCAGCCCCCACGTTTTGCCCACAAAGTCCGCATCTTCCGTTCACTGGAGTGGGACAAGTGTCCGCCCTGTGTCCCAGGGTGCCACAACGGTAGCACGCTGGCACTTTCTTCTTGTATCCCCTTACGGGAATCAGTTCTACGTTGTTTACGTGCCGCGGAACGTTACGTCCCGCGAAAGTGACCACAGCTACGTTGGAGTACCCCAGCTTGCGCACATGGACGAGTTCTCCACCACTCCACTGCACACTATGTTTCAAAGAGTCACTGATTTCTAGGTTGTGCACACTGATCACTCCGCGAAACACGTCACCGGTAAGTTTGAGGTGTCCGTGAAGCGGGAGCGGCCGTTAATTTTGAAGTCCTTGAGCAGCTTCTGAACTACCTTGGTGTTCTGTGTGCCACAGACGATGATGTTTTGTTCCCAATTGGGAGAAATTGTGATGGCGTTCATGTGCTGCCTACCGATGTATTGGGCAAAGGCAGCGCCGAGCTCACTCTGTTGAAACACTATTCTGAGGGCGACCGTAGTACGTGGCTTGATCACGACCACGTAGTCATCAGAATTCATCCTGAGGGTTGGTTTCGGCGTCCACTTGGAGAGTGGGGAAGAATTCTGTGGATATTTCGAAGACGGAGTGCGAGCGTCTTTTGTGTCTGCATTAGGGATAGGTCACTCTGGAGTGAGCCGATCTTCGGAGCCGCTCCTTTCAATGAGCAGGTGAGCCATTTGGCTCCTCAAAGTCGGAGCCGGATCCTCCGGAGCCGTCAGATCCGGAGCGGTCGAAGCCGTCGAATCTTCCGGAGAGCTGGCTGCTGGTTCTCTTGTTTAGTGAACCTTTCCGTCACAGGCGGGTGCGACTTCCACGCCATCTATTAGCGATGCGAGAAAGCAACCTCCTGGCCTTTCTCGCATGATTCGCAATAATGTCCTCGCCCTCGGCTGTCTTTTGAGCGGAGTGCGCCGTTCTTTTGGAGATCGAGTGAGGTGGTTCTTTCGCTTTTGTGCTATGGATGGAGATCTGCTAGATGGCTGGAACGGCGGTTCTTTTGAAAAGAAGGTTCTCTCGTTCATGAACCTTGTCTGTCGGAGCCGGGTGAGATTTTTCAAAACGCAAAGCGAAAAAACAAATATACCGCCCTACCTTGTCAGTGTCACAACCAACCCATCGCCTTGGGATCTTCCCGCGGGACCCGCGGCCACATTGCTGCTGGTGCCCGCAATTTTTTATATCTTGCAGTTTTGTCGTTTCGTTCCATGCTGATGAGTGGGGATCTGTAGTCGAACTCGCCCACTGTGTAAAGTGGTGCGCTGCAATCCCTTTCGCTCTGTATGCGTAATATAGTGTGACGCCCGATGACACTGAAGGGGGGAGTAAAGAAACCTTAATTGGTTAAGAATGGCGCCGTTCATTGCCATGCTGCTGTTTGAATGATGTCGCATGAAATTCATCGCTCGTACATTGTTCACTGGTGCAACAACACCATTTGAAGACGAAGTCTTTCGTTTCTCAAAAGACAAACGAACGTGCAATTTACTCTTTTGATCCCCCTGTGTGGGTATGTGCCATCAAATTCGAGGACAACAACAACTACTCTTTTGATAAAATAGCGCGTAGGACAAGGACGAAGATAGAATGGGACACAGAGAGGGCACTGACTACAACTATTATACATCTGATCGGAAGAGAAGTGAAAGCAGTGGGAGGTAAGAAGAGGGAAATAATGACCATATGCCCGTCGCGCTCGTCACACAACTGCCGTTCGCGCCGAACACAAAACATCGCACCGGCTGAAACACGACAGTTGCCGTTCTGCCATTCAATGCCACCTTACTGACGGTGCGCGAACAAAGCGAGGCGCCGAGAAGTCAGCATGCCGAAGCACAGTGAAAAAAAGAGAGAGAGAAAATGCGAGCCAGCGTTAAAATGCTAAATGCCACCGCTTGCTGTGTCAAGTGAGGGCCAAAATTGATATTACTTTATATATCAAAGATCCGGCCCCTCCGAGTGACCCACTCACCTCTAAGATGTAAGTGAGCCAGTGAGCCGTTCAAGTGAGCCGGCTCACTTTAGTGAGCGGAGTCGCTCCAAACCGCTCACTAAAGTGAACCGTCTTGCCCATCTCTAGTCTGCATTGTTCAGAGGAGTCTTTGACTTGGCCGCTCCTCGTGCGTTTTGCCGGCGAAGGCGCCGGTTCTCGACTGCTTGAAAAAGGGCAGCTTGTTCCGGCGAAATGGTGGATTGGTAGTCCTCTGGCTGGCTTATAGGGACAGACGACCACGACAGAGTCGTTGGGTCGTAGCCGCGTTGTTTGGGCTGAGCCATGTTGATTGGGTGACCATGCGGGCGTCTCCGCAACCAGCGGCGGGGGAGCCGCAGCCGTCAGGCTTAGCTCATCCGCTACGTGGTGATGCGAAGAGTTACTCTAAGTGGCCGAAAATTGAGCGTACCTGGATACGATCGGTGCCTCCAGGATTGTGCTGCCTTTACGCATACAGATGCACAGGTTTCGCAGGAATCGGATCAATATTTCTGCGGTTCCAGCCGAAAATCGACGGAGCTGTTACGCCACGCGCCCGATCGTTCCGCGCTGTGCTAGCGTTCCTCCTACATAGAGGCAAAAAAAAAAAATTCCCTAACTGTACATCATGCTCAAGTACCAGAGCTGATTTCAGGCACACCTATCAAATTAGTCCTAATAAACCTCATCCCCTTTTTAAAGGAGTGCGATCAAAGGAGCGATGGGAGGCCTCTCTGCGCAGCTCACAACTGGAGCTACAGCTCCGCATCGTGGACAGGACCTTGAAGCTTGTAACGGCCCAAATGCGCCCGGGCATCTAGAGCGGCCCAAGGGCCTGTCGCCATCCTGCCCCTTCCCTTCTCCCTCCCCACCCTCGCAATGGTGGTGGGGACAAACGTTTAAAGGGTGGAGGTATGCATGAGCCGGATCTTTGAAGGTCCAGCCTTTACAGATACTAGGTGGGGTCCCTAGTACGGGACCCCAGTGGCGTCGGCCGCTGCACGGGCGTGCTCGACCAAGGCCTTTTGGGCCTGCAGGTCATAGCAGCCGAGCAGGGTCGCCTCCCAGTCCTCCCGAGTGAGGTGGGAGTGAGGAGAAATAGCTCGGTTGGATGGGCAAGCCCACATCATGTGGCAGATATCCGAAGACTTCTTCGCGCAGTGCGGACAACTGCCCGTGAAGGAAGGGTTAAAATGTTTTAGTGCTGCCGGGCACAGCAGAGTGTTGGTATACAGATGGAGTAGAAGCCGCTCCTCCGTCTTAGATAGACCTTTACACGGGCGAGGGTAAAGGCTATGGCAAAATTGATAATAAAGAACACTGTCTTTAAAAGAATACGCGGGTTCGAATTCGAGATCCTGATCTAGGGGGTCGAGATGGGAAGCCCGGAAAGAAAGCGCGCGGGTGGCGGCGTCGGCTGCCTCATTCCCCTCGAGACCCATATGAGCAGGAGCCCATACTATATTCCGGTAAGCGGGGTCCCCGGTATCGGTGCAATTTTGATGTAGTCGGTAGGCTAAGTATGGCGCCCAGCCTTGCTCTACGTTCCGACAGGCCCCTCGCGAGTCGGAGATGATTTTGGAATCAGTGTGGGTGGCTGCCAGCGCAATGGCGACCTCCTCCGCGTGAGTTACGTCACGGGCGCGAAATGTAAGCCCGTTAACAGTTTTGGACATTCATCAACATAGACGGTCGGACACTACCTTGTCTAAACTCCGTAAAGTGGGGGACCAGGTGGGCCGCATGGTCCGCCGGGTTTCTAACAAACGTGGGGGTTGCAGTGCAAAGACGCCTTGCGGCTGGCGCATGCATTTGTGACCAGTCGAATCTTGTATTTGACTCGTTACCTCCACCTTCGGAAACAAGATGAGGATGCACTCGAAGTCAACCCTGCGTAAAGTTTTTGAGCCCTTGATCTCCCCGTGAACACCTCCAAATAGTGTCTACTGGGCCTGGGCATGGTGAATACGTTCCGGGAGATCCGAGAGGCTCACTTATCCAACCAATGCACGTCTTTCTGAGACACTGTCAGGTCGCCGCCTCCTTGCCCTGCTATACATCCAACATACCATCCCTTATGAAAGATCGGGTACGTCTCCCTTTCGAGTGGAGATGCGCCCTCCACGTACGCCCTCTTCCTATAAAAACAAAAAAACAACAACAAAAAAAAAACATGACACGTGAAGACCACAATGACCGGCGCCTGGCGCGGGCGGAAGCCCTGAGCCACCCTCGCGGAGCCACTCAAATAAAATTATGCAACACCACCACCGTGCAACATAGGGCTGCCTCTCTGTTATAAATAAACTGATTTACAGGAAAGGAAGGGCACAGTATAATGTCACACTTTTTTTTTCTGTGGACACCTGAACCGTGCCGTAAGAAAAACGAGGAAGCTGCCGGGGTGGTGCAGTGGTAAGACGCCCGACTACTGTGCCGGAGTTCCCGGGATCGAATCCCGGCCTCGGCGGCTGCGTTTCGATGGAGGCGAAACGAAGTGGCGTCCGTGTGCTGTGCGATGTCAGCGCACGTTAAAGATCCCCAGGTGGTCGAAATTACTCCGTAGCCCCCCACTACGGCTCCTCTTTCTCTCTTTCCACTTTCATTCCCACCTTCCTCCCTTCCCTTCGGCGCGGTTCGGGTGTCCACAGAGCAAGTGTGACAGTTACTGCGCCTTTCCCTTCCTGTGAACCAATTTAACTTTTTATTAACTGGGAGTAAAAGTGGAAAGAGAGAAAGAGGAGCCATAGTGTAGAGCTATGAGTAATTACGACCACCCTGAAATTTTTAACGCGCACTGACATCGCACGGAACACAGACGCTTCTGTTTGGCCTCCAACAAAACGGAGCCACCGGCGGTCGTTCCGTTTGTCCAAAAGGGCTGCAACCTAGGTAGCAGTGAATATTAGTAGAACGTTAAGCATGCAATCACTCCTGCCTAAAAAATTTGTAAAATGCCGATAATAGTAACGCGCGTTGCGAGAAACGAAAGGCAAAAGAATGAAAAAAAAAATGATATATAGAAATGGATCTAATTCACCGAGCATTAATTTACTTCTTTCCTTGTGCATACATATATGTTTTTAAGCGTGTTAATGAACACAGCGGTGAAAAAAAATATAATATATAAGAAATGAATCTGAATTCACCTAGCAATTTACTTCTTTCCTTGTGCATACATATATGTTTTTAAGCGTGTTAATGAACACAGCGGGGCGCTTCTTCGGTGTCTATCAGCCTTATGTCAGGTGTGTGCGTAACAGTGATCAGCAACGAGAGACTGCTGTCCCCATATGGCGAGCGTGGGCAGCTTGCCGGTTGCCAAATGAAGTGCGAGGTTTTGACTGGTTTAGGCGCTGGGGCGTCCTTCCCACTAGACAGCGCCTTGCCAGATGGGGTATTGTACCCAATGACCAGTGTGCCGACTGCGGTGCTCCCGAGAGCCTCTCGCATGTTTTTTTTCGAATGTGTAGTTGCAAGAACAATGTGGCGGCTCGTATATAGGATGTGTACGTCCGCATGAACCACGGCGTCAGGCGCTGGCGCAACCCTTTTGAACACCTTGTGTTCACTGTGATTCAACTGCGGTGCTCCCGAGAGCCTCTCGCATGTTTTTTTCGAATGTGTAGTTGCGAGAACAATGTGGCGGCTCCTATATAGGATGTCTACGTCCGCATGAACCACGGCGTCAGGCGCTGGCGCAACCCTTTTGAACACCTTGTGTTCACTGTGGTTCAACTGCGGTGCTCCCGACAGCCTCTCGCATGTTTTTTTCGAATGTGTAGTTGCGAGAACAATGTGGCGGCTCGTATATAGGATGTTTAACGTCCGCATGAACCCCGGCGTCAGGCGCCGGCGCAACCCTTTTGAACACCTTGTGTTCACTGTGGTTCTGTTTGTGTTGTGGCGTCGCAGGTGTCTCGCTGAGGCGCGCCGCACTCCAGCCCGAGCAATGTACCCAGCCTTGCAGAGGCTGCGCTTCGTCGTCTGGAAGTATCTGTCTGGACATTTAGAAACGGACGGCGAGACGCGGTTTCTGCGGCGCTGGCACACGCGCTTCTATGTTGTACGGGGAAACAGACTTGAGATGCCTGTCGTCCTTTATAGACCCCCCCCCCCCCCCCCTCTATTGCTTTCCCTTTCTGGGGAATCATGTTTTTCAGTTTATTATGTATATGCACCATAGAGTGTTTTGTATAGTGCTTTGGTCTGTGAGTAATTTGCGTTTTTGTATGTCACTAATAAATTCTCTTTCTTTCCCATATATATTGAACAGTACTGATATAACTAGTGACTTAACCGATTTGTTGTTTTGAAGTGCAATTTGCATGTCATTGATATATCAGCCTTGTGCCAGGTGTGTGTGTAAACCGATTTGTTTTCAAGTGCCATCTGCACGTCATTGGTATAACGAGTGACGTAAACCAATTTGCTGTTGTGAAAAGCACGTCATTGATATATTTCAGGCACTCAATATTACCTACGCTGCTACCCAGTTAAGAACCCAAGAACTGCAGCATATGCTACAAATCGCTGTTTATATATATATATATATATATATATATATATATATATATATATATATATATATATATATATATATATATATATATATATATATATATATATATATATATATATATATATATACCGGGTGTCCCAGCTAACTTGAACCAAGGGGTACAAAATAATATATTTGAGGTAGGTCAGTGAAACCAATTGAATTCAACTGCCAGCCTCCTTGGGCACTACAGACAATTTTTTGTTTTGCAATTACTTAATTAGCTAATTATGTTAATTTATCTAATTTATTAAATATCGACTTTAGACCAAACTTGTAAATTGGAAAGTTGTAGAGCACCTTCAGAAACCCCCATTTCATCAATTGTGATAGAGAAAGTCTCACGTGTATCGTTTTTTCCGGGCTCAGAAGAAAGCCCGCGAAATACAAATAATATATATATATATATATTAAGTATGTATGTATGTATGTATGTATGTATGTATGTATGTATGTATGTATGTATGTATGTATGTATGTATGTATGTATGTATGTATGTATGTATGTATGTATGTATGTATGTATGTATGTATGTATGTATGTATGTATGTATGTATGTATGTATGTATGTATGTATGTATGTATGTATGTATGTATGTATGTATGTATGTATGTATGTATGTATGTATGTATGTATGTATGTATTGTCAAACCTCGATTTAACGAAACCAGATATAACGAAGATATCCCGATTCCCCCTCATATGGCCCAACGCCTTGAGCAACTCAAAATGATAATAATTGAAGAGCTGAGTTGAGGGACAGTCGTTACGGATTAAGACGGCCGCCTGTCCATGTGAATGGCCGTTTTTATGTTGAATAGTAGGTGTCTGGTAAGTACAGTAACCAGGAATGTAAAAAGGATTGCTCTGCTTTTTCTCTTGGACGCTCCGAGATCGAACCCTACCGCCTGAACTACCGTTCCCTGCTAAAAACTGATGCTAACACACATACGATATTTGCCAAGTATGGCTCCCTTAGGGGCCTGGTCAGAGCAATATGATATTTGTGACAACCTGTGCAAATAATGAAGATTCTGCCTACTCGCCTTCACCCCCATTCATGGCCATGAGCCTTCCTATTCAATAAAGGACGTTCAACCAATCAATAATTGGTTCACGTACGTGTCACACTTGTTTTTGTGGACACCTGAACCGCGCCGTAAGGGAAGGGAGGAAGGTGGGAGTGAAAGTCGATAGAGAGAAAGAGGAGCCGTAGTGGAGGGCTACGGAGTAATTTCGACCACCTGGGGATCTTTAACGTGCGCTGACATCGCACAGCACACGGACGCCTCTTCGTTTCGCCTCCATCGAAACGCAGCCGTCGAGGTCGGGTTCGAACCCGGGTATTCCGGACAGTAGTCGGGCGTCTTACCACTGCACCACCCCGACGGGGCTAACTCGAAATAACGAAACTAATTTCGCGCTCTGGCCTGATTTAACTAACCTTTTGCTAAAAAATTATGGTGAATAAGTCTATATTTGTTTTGTCTATTTTGCACAAAACGCTCAAGAATGTACTGACTATGAGTCAATGGTAAAATCGTGCAGCAACTACATCCCGTTTTTGCCAAACTTCACGAGATTTCGCCAGCGATAGAAAGCCGGCCCGTCCACCCGGTGTCGGCAGCAGTACCGCATGCCAATACCGGGACAAATTATAGTTGCCCTTAATCTGCTGCGACAGTTTGACTGAACACATGGGGGAAGAACGCAGGAAAAATCCGGGCAGATGTTGCAAACCACAAGCAAGCAGAGATCAGCGATGTCTTTTCTGGGCAAGAAATTTAGTCCCCTGGGCCCCTTTTTGCCGAGGTAAAACTTTTGTTGCTACTTTTCACATGCGCTATCGGTATTGGTGCTTGCACGGGCCACAATTTCACTGTAGCAACATAGCTTAGTGGACAATTTGGTATTGAATTTAAAGATGACGTAACAGAGCAAGTGCAAGTGCCGTGGCTTGGTGTATTTTTCGGTCTTCCTCATGCTGTTCAAAATAGAGTTCAAGGGTTCCCCGTCCTAAATTCTTTTATTTTTTGTTGTTTCCAGTTTATGCTACTTCCACACTCCGGGGCACATTGTTCAGTTACCCCTACCTCGCGGTAGCTTTGTGAAGCGTGCACGGCGTATCTTCAAATGGTGACTAAAGGTGTCAGGACCGGTCCACGTTTGCTCGCGTTTGGATACTGCGCGAAATATGAGCGAATTCCGCCTAGAAGGTTTTGCATCTGCTTGGACTAGGCCACAGGAAAAACAACTGGAGCTGAATGTGTCCATTTTTCACGAGATAACATGTATCTTGACAGAAAATCTACCGTGAGAAAAAATAAAATGGAATGATTGTACCTATAGCACATGTATAAACGAAATCCTGTGGTATAGGCATGACCCATTCAGCTATATTTAGCGTTCATTGTTGACTATTAAGCGTCTTTGCACACTATGCTGTAATCCGACAATGAAAAAGTTTCGCCATCGATTATGACAGTGATATGGAGATGCATCCGGACATGTGCGAACTTTTTTTGTGGCTACCCTTATAAGCTTGTGTGACATCTATCGACATCTGGTCAGTATGCTTAAAAGCATGGAGGAAGGAAAAACTATGAGTGAGCGCGCGGCAATACTCTTGAAGCCTAGTCATAAAAAAATAAAAGGGAGGCGGTCGGTCTCCACGTGATTAGACCACGTGATAGCTTGCGGTGATAACTACTATCGCGCATGCGCGAATCGGCGCCGCAGGTGGTTTGTAGCGCGCGCAGCACCAGGGAATAGGCGCGATAACCCATGCTCGCCTCAGCAGACAGCCGCGCGCCCGCGTCGAGGCAAACGCGCGCATTAAAACATACCGACATCAAAACATAGGGACAGACTGGGATAGCGAAAAAAACGGGGGAGGGAACGGCTTCCACGGCGCTTGGCTTGCGAAGGCTGGCCACATGACGTCACTCTCCCTCCTAGTTTTTTCTTCCTTCATGCTTAAAAGTCTCACCATTTCGTTCCTTCTGGGAACCAATGATAGAAGCCGAGATCAACATGCGTGGTTTTAGAGCGGCAACTTTAATCCATTCAAAAGTCGCTCACCAGGATGTGTCTGATATATGTTACGGTCACGCTCTGGGAGCTGGCCGATCACTGTCTGGTCGACGAGTTCTGTGACCTAACGATATACCACATGCAGTCAAACAGTTGGGAAGAGCCGCTGAATCGGATAGCTCATACGAGGTGGCAGGATGGGAGTACACACTTTCCCGCCCTCTTGGATGTCGAGCCAGGCGCGATACTTCTAGGCCATTCGGCTCAGGTAAAGCAAAACTTTATATTAATGTCGAGTGGTCAGTTGCGACCAGCAGCTGAACAACGGGTAACTAATAAGAATGTGGGAAGTATTAGAAGCACAGTTTAAGGAATTAGTAATTAAACAAGTTCCATTAAATTTATCGTGCCATAACCTTAGAGACGTAGCTTGGTGTCCACCTTAGCTTTAGAGCGCTAGTATCGCTAAATACACTGTACGTAAGTTGAGATGGACGAACGTTTAGCTAAACTAATCCGAGCTACGCCTCGTCCAACTTGTTCAACTGTTGGTTAAACCCTTCCAATTTGTACTTTGCCATTGAAAAACCAAGCTAATAAATAGGCTAAAATTTCAATAGTATTGATACAGCCCATTTTTAAATTTCCGAGCACTTGTAGCAGTGCAGCCAACACACAAACACCGATGTAGGTAATTCTTACTTTCTTGCGTATATAGAAAAAAATTAATAATTGACTGTACGTACGTCGCACGGATCGGGCATATTTTATTGTAACGCCATTTTATTGTCATCCCATTTGTATCTGTCAGTGAGACTTTTTCGTTTCTTTGATGTCAGGTAAAATTGTCAAATTCAAGTTGGCATTAACGTACAAGTAACAGTCGCGCCATGACTAGTCTTATCCACTGCTGCTTTAATGTCTACCGACTGCCCGGGATGGGTCGATTGAGGTTTAGCGTTCAAACATGCATGACAGACACCACAGCGTTCGATTGCATACGTGTCCATTTTATTCGTCGGGTGGCAGAATTGAACTGCAAGTTACTCTCGGCTATTTCTATACAAAGATGAGGTTGATATAACTGCTATGATTAAGCTGCAGACCTCTGGAAACGCCTCTCAGCAAAGCGAAGTTGAGAGCACAACGCCCGGTGCGAGGCCAGGACATGGAGCCGCGCTGATGGTATTCAGTGTGTTAGCGGCAAGAGGAGCAGAATCTGCAACGAATTCCCACAGCTCAAAATTAGATTTATGTACAGTAAGTCAGCACAAACAACTAAAACAACGTGCACACCAATCGCACACCAATCACACACACACACATAAGTGCCCAAGTACGCTCAAATCCTCCTCGCTATGTTTTCTTCGGGCAAGCTACACAGCAGGCACGGATGGAGATTTGGTCTTGGCACGTGCCTGTCCGCCAGTGGCGGCCCCCTGCGAAGGACTGCGGCAACTGGTCCCGGAGGAACGCCCGACTCTGTCGAGCACGTAATGCCCATTCTAGCTGCCGTGTTAGCGGCCCGTGGCGGAACCCTGGAGAAAGAGGAAAGTAAACTTGTTTTCTTTATTTCCTCCGCAAACTTCTACCCAGCTTACACCACGGAGGAGCTTGCTCCTCAGCCAGGCGTCCCCATGGCTGTTTACGAGGAACAAACGAAACCAAGAAAGTAGCCGATCAATTTCCTTAGAAACCTCAAAGGTCTTGTGGTCATGTGCAGAGACCGAACCAGCAAAGTTTTTAGGCAATCGCAAGAAAGATGGTGACGCTTTTATAGTGACAAAATGAGACTTCGCTACATTCTGGTGCGTTTGTGGATAGGTGCATTTACTTTTAATACTTTTCTGTTGCGGCAGGGGACCCATATGCTCTAAATGAAGAGCACGCAGAAGAAGGGTGGCGCTATTAATGCCGAATGTATTATTGACCTCCGCTTTGCACTTTCATAGTCCGAGCCTACAGAACGCGGCCACTAAGTATTCTTAATCATC
The DNA here is from genome assembly GCF_055883805.1 of Amblyomma maculatum. Classification (NCBI taxonomy): domain Eukaryota; kingdom Metazoa; phylum Arthropoda; class Arachnida; order Ixodida; family Ixodidae; genus Amblyomma; species Amblyomma maculatum. The sequence goes on along the minus strand of NC_139347.1, from coordinate 67,705,633 downwards.
GTCATCGCGTGGTACGCGTTGTGGCCACAGGCTGTGTCAAACACTTGCAAACGTCGCCTGGTCACCACTATGAGGGAACCAGGACCATTCGCTCTTCGGGAGGCTCTCCGGAGGGCAGTGCTCTGGAGTTGGACGGTTTAGATGGACGCCGGGAAGCAGCAGCGGGGATGAGTGAAACCTTGAGTTTTCCCATATATTAAAGAAAGCGGAGGTGAGACTGGGGAAAGAAAGCGTCTAAGACAAAGTTGACAGAAAAAAAAAAAAAAATGAAAAGCTGTATTGTTTTATGCACGGCCAACGGTTCATTTCCAGCTCGGCTCAACTCGGGGCCACCGTAAATAATGTGGGGAAGGAGAAGTTTTGGGAAATAGGCTCTCCCTTTGTTGGGATTAGGCTGTCATGCCCATGAGATGAAGGAATGCAGGGTTCTCGCAAGAGGTTCTACTCTGTCTCTCGCCCGACTAATGCATTTCAAGGAAGCTTGCACGCGCCCTCGCTTCTTTTCTTAGACCTACTCAGTATTCGGTGTACTTCGCTGTACTTCGATAAACAGGCACCGCGAGGCGTCGTGTGTAAACAAAGGGGCGCTCCGGAGTGGCACGATGAAGATGAAGCGGCGTTACCGTGTTCGCCGAGCTCCTTGCTGCAGCGGATAGCTTGGCTCTCCTATAGCGTGAGGTGTACGCGCGACCTTTGAAGCGTAATTAGGGGCGGAGTAGTGAAACTACAGATGCAAAAACGTTTCCGGAAATGCAATGAACAGACGTTAATTACATTCTTGGCTCATTTAACGAGAGTTATTTCATACCACTAGTATATGCCGATGATGTGACGCTACAGTTCCCATCTCACTCTACAGACAAGCGAGCACATCAAACATATGCTCCACTGAATGCCCTACAGTAATGGTCTATTAATCATCATCATCAGCCTGACTATATCCACTGCAGGGCGAAGGCCTCTCCCATATTTCTTCAATTAACCCGGTCCTGTGCTATTTGCACCCACTTGATCCCTACCAACTTCTTAACCTCATCCGCCCACCTAACTTTCTGCCGCCCCCTGCTACGCTTTCCTTTCCTTGGAATCCAGTTTGGTACCCTAAGCGACCATCGGTTATCCTCGCCTCGCACTGCATGCCCTGCCCATGCCCATTTCTTCTTCTTGATTTCCACTGGAATGTCAGTAACTTGAGTTATTTATCTGAACCACTCTGCACGCTTCCTATCTCTTGCACCGTACAAAACTAGCGTGTTTTCCTAATTGTCAAAAGCAGTCGTATACATAAGGCGCACAGAACCTACACAATGTTTGCTTTTTTCAAGCGCAGGTATTTTAAATGTTTTTTTCCAACCCTTTTTTAATTACGATTTGTTGTGTTTCCAATTTTGAGATTAGCGCTTTTTTGCATCCCCCCTCCTCTTTTTTTTTCGTGCGTGATTTTTTTTTTGGGGGGGGGGGGGGGGGTTAAACCAGCGCAAAGCTCTGCTGCTCCGAACCTTTAGTGTTTTTCATTTCTGTATTTCTATCTTTATTTAGTATACGTGGAGTCGGGCTGCGCATAAAGACAATGGTTTCGGCTAGAAGCGCTTGCTTGCATCCCAGGGCAAATACATTTCATAATGCACATGCATGTACGCACGCACTCACACAAGCACGTACGCATGCACGAACTCGCGCACTGTCATTTTCCAGCGCCCCCTTTGCTACACATCAACGTTGCTGCTTCACCAAAAGTCAGCTGGAACCAACGAGCCACCATCTGGAAGCCAGGGAGTAATACTTAGTACCGACTGCGTGTGCTTGTTGTGAAACGACCACCAATAAAATTTCGGAGGGCAATTGGGGGCTCATGTCGTCGTGGCAGGGAAGACTCGTTCCATTACCTGCACGCGAACGTAACGATCCTGTCGATTTTTGGGAAAGTTTTTTTCTATGACTTTGCATAACGTTCCTTCCGGCCATCTGGGATGAAGTCGTTAAATGTGGAACAGAAGAACAAAAACGCAGAGAAGGGAACGATTTATGGTCGCGAACATTAATTTCGACATCGAAGCGCTAATAAGGGTCAGAAGGAACTTGCGTAGATACTAAATAAAGAAATAATTGGACTATTATGACTTCCGTTTGCGGATGCTCGTCCACATATATGCAGTTCGCTATAGCTTAATGACCACTTTCTTTATGAGGGCCTCTTTTAGCTAACACATATGCACGCAAGCGTATGCATAACCCGCATTGTGTGAGAATATACTGACATGAATATAAATCGTATTCTAACCAAGCAGCATGACACTGCCTGATTGAACGAAGTGCAGCGTCAGAACCAAGGGTCCAGTAGGGTTTGGCATCTTCCTCACCGTTCCACCCCAAAAGACGTTACCGGATTTGGCAGCTTCTGCCATCTGGGCCATGTGCTCTATAATGGGAAACTGCCAGGCAAGCACCGCTCGGCCATGCCACCTCGCAACTACCACATGCCAAAGACATGCTCGTGATTTTCCGCTCAGAGCGCCGACGCCGACAACGCCTACTTCAGAATTTAGGAAGAAAGGGGGGGTTAAAGCTATGCTAGGAATGCAAAGCGAGGAAATATCGGAGATACTCGATGTATCGATCCACCGGCTCAGTCAGCCTTGTGTTCGAGGTCTGTGCGACGTCAATACAGAAAGAGCGCCTCATGCTGGTTTGTAGAAGGGCCCACAAAATGGATTTTTTTTGCTCCGGTCAGTTGACGCTTCTTGCTTTTGTCGCTTCTCATTTGCTTTCTTTTTTTATTTTTTGGTGCCACAGTCTTCACTTCTCCGCAAATCTGTGCTTGTTTTGACCTCCACGGTACTGCTGCATACGCGCGGAGTCCAATGTTTAATGTTTTTGCTCTGTTCCACTGCCGGCCCCAGAAAGGATTACTACTAAGATCAGAGCGCCCGACTCAATTTCGGAATGGCCGGCCGGTTCTGGCTATTTCAAATAGGCCTTGGGGATCAATTTCTGTGAGTTTTCTAAATCAGTAATTTTTTTTTCTCCTAATATCGATAGAATGGACCACAAGAAGTAACAAAATGCAGCTTTCTACTATTTCATTTCTTGTTCCCTTCTATGGTATAAGTCTATAACCATGAGACGCTTGGTAGAATTCCTATACGGTTCTTTCCTTCCTATTTTTATCTCGTACCAAGTCAGATTCAGTCGGCTAATAGTTTATTTTATCTTTTCAAGAGAAGCCGGGCGGATTTCTATGTCCGAAATAAGTGAACTGAACACATTGATCGCCATGCAAACTAAAGCAAAACTCTGCCTCAATTACTGGCCCCTGCTTACGTAAAGCCAGGTACTTTGGTTAGTTGACTTCACCTAATCATACCGGTGTCTATGACATATGAACGTTCGGCTTGGCCATGGGCTAACCGTAGCGCCTGCCAGAAAACTGGGTGCCGTGTTTTAGTCAGAAGATGCCCTACGTTGAGAATATATCCAAGTGCATTAAAACTACCCCCGCCATATAAAAAAAACAAAAATAAAAACAAAAACAAACTGCGAGCTCGTGTGGGGCGTAAGAGGTGAAGTGCCTTCTTTCAAAAAGTGTAGCATGCGTAGATTAAGTTCTATTGATAAAACTGCTAGAGATGTTTTCTTCTGATATTTTAAAATCAATGCATTAAAGCCAGTCATGCTTTTTAGTAGCCATTTTCCCACGTGTATTCATACTTGAGTTCTACCTGCATCAGCGAAGTGACAAAGTCTGCGTGTGTATGTAACCAAAGTAGGAGTATAAATCTATTATAGAAGGTGGCAGGTAAAAAAGAAATGAGTATAACATACAGGAAAGAGTAATTTGCAGGCAGCGATTATGCGCACACATGGATGTGAGAGAAGACGCAGATTGCAGCTGCAGGTAGATTACTCGGTGCATGCAGCTGACTTCGGGAAGTTCAGTGTCATTGTTGCTTCCCGCGTAGAATAGGGTATCCTTTTGCGTGCGATCTACGGTCGAACCAACTGCCGAATACAATTCAGCAAAGTATCGAATGCCTGTGAAACGACATCTGCGCGGAGATGCTGTTCACGAATGCGTATAAGCCCTTGGCGCACAAGAAAACCATTTTGTAATTAATATAAACAGGAAGCAAGCGTTAGCAAAAGTGAGCACAGTGCTAAGCGCATGTCTCATAGCAGTATTACTTGAAAGCACCTCACAACTATTTTTAGCTGCGACTATTGACTGTTGGGATCACTCAAACATTGCTATGAAATCTGCCTGAGAAGCATTTCCTTAGAACCTAGGTTTGTCCGACTGTGGGAATTTCACTTCTGCGGTTCATCATCATCATCACCACCACCACCACCACCACCACCACCACCACCACCATCATCATCATCATCATCATCATCATCATCATCATCATCATCATCATCATCATCATCGGTATTGTCATCTTCAACAGCGGAATGGCAACATATCCAGGTGACTTGGATTGAGCGGCGGCTCCAGCTTGCTTTGGACTACATATCTCTTCGTCTCTATCATCCGTTCTGCCGTCCCGTGCTATGCCTCTGGATATGCACTGCGCTACCGTAACGAGCCGCTGATCATCTTTTCTTCTCATCACGTGTTATAGCCATGCCCGTTTCTTCTAATCTGAACTCGCATATCACTAAATAGAGGTTATTCTGTGTCCCAAGCCGCGCTTTCTCCTTGTCTCTTAACGCTACGTCAACCATGTCCTTTTCTATAGAATTGGTGCTACTACCAGTATGAATATCTGTAGTGCTCTGAAAAGGGCGCATACAAGCCTGGGGTTTACATCAGCGTACGGGCTTTTTTTTTTTTTCACGATAAAAAATTGCAGAAATAAGAGTCTTCAACATCGACCATCGCTCCCTTCCCTTTGTGTTCTGGTCGGCGACTCCCAACCTTGCTGATGAGAAGTCCGCTTTTGAGCGGAGCACAAATAATGAATGTAATCGCAAAATCCGGAAAAAAGTGTCAAATTCATTTAGTGGAAAAAAGAACAGAATCGCACGTAAGATAAGATAAGGAGAAGTTTCAGAGTTTGTCGACTTTGGGGACAAAATAAAATTGTTTCGCACGGAAGTTGGACCCACGACTATGCCCGACGCATTGGGACTCCTTTTATCTGCGATGTCCGCGTCTTACGACGAACGAAAAAAAAAAATGAAGAGGTTTGGGTACAAAGAAAAGCAATTTCATGTCAGTTCTCTCCAAGGTGCATCTTCAATTCTGGCCCTCCTGTGTGTTGAAGAGCGCGCGTTCAGTTTCCCTGTCTTGTGTCCGGACTCGCATAGAGAACTGCTAGAGAGTTCGTCTTCGGTGCGTTTGCTTTTCCGAACAGCAATTGAACAGAAAAATCACTTTGTTTTTCGCCAGCCTAGCGAGGAAGCGACCGTTTTTGCGGCGCAGAGGGAATATGGAAAACAGCAGTGGGACCACACAGCTATAAAAGAAACAAAACACTAGACTCTTTAGAGCAGTGTGCTAGCTGTTCCCGTTGCTTCGTATTTTTAAAAGCTATGGCGCAGCTTTTGTTTCAAGAATTCAACAGAGATAGCAGTCGTACACAAAGCGATGTTCCGCTGACATTTCCAGGCGTCGAGCTCCTTTATTCTCTGCGCAGCGCTCCTGAATGCGCGAAGGCCTCGCCGCTATTTCAGTTTACTTTCGCAAACTGGAAAGGCAGAGTCATCCCACTATTCTGCGTAAAATTCTTTCTTCTGCAAGCTATTTTGCATGCTAGCTGTCAAGTGAAGAAGAACGTGCGTTCGGCTCTCTGATCGAGAGTGTAAAGACAAATAAATGCTCACTCAAGCTGACAATACGTGCAGATACGGCGCATTTTATAAGTAGCGTGTAGTTAGTTTATTTTTCCTTCGTTCCTTGTTAGACACAAAGAAAAGCGCTTTACTCTACAACGCCCTTGCCCTTACTCTCTTCATATAAATACTGATTATTGTAATCAACACTATCGAGGCGTCTGGTGCCTGCATTGCATACTGTCATCTATAGCGGGCAGTGATTCGTGCCGGTAATAAAGACCACGTAGAATCCGAAATGCTTGAGAAGGCTCTTTAGCAGAATCATTATAGAAACAGTGCGCAGTGCGCATCCCTGTGCCAACGGCATGGTCGAGCGGCTCCATTGCCAGCTCAAGGCTGCCCTCACTGCGCGCCTGGATCGCGAGCACTACTGGGTCGACCACCTCCCTATGGTACTCCTAGACCTACGTGCCGTCCTGCGTCGTGACCTTGGCTGTTCGGCGGCCGAACTCGTCTTCGGTACATCCCTGCGGCTTCCCGGAGACTTGGGAAGCCGGCTCCCTTGTCCCAGCCCCTACAATACCTTCATCGCCTACACGACTGTCTTCAGCATCTGCGCCCAGTGCCGCCTCGCTCATCTGCCCATCAAGTCTTTGTGCACCCAGACCTTGCTTCCTCGACGCATGTGTTTCTCAGGCGAGATGCCGTAAAGGCGCCTCTTACCCCCTCATACGACGGCCCGTATCGCGTCCTCAACAGGACGACGAAGTCAGCGACAATCCTCCTGGATGGTCGTGAAAAGGTCGTCTCTCTAGATCGCCTCAAACCCGAGTACTTCGAGACACCTCCCCAGGAGCTCCCCTCAGATGTTCCCGGCTTATCTGCAGACCTGTTTTCCGCCGTGGCACCCCCATCTCTGCCCCGTCGGCGCGTACATTTCGCCGTTCCGTCTAGGCGGGGGGCCCTATAGCGCCCGCCGACGCTGTAAAGCGGAGGCGCTGAGAACAGTGTTGGAGGAAAACAAAGATGTACAGCGCGTGCTCGGAGCGCAAGCACGGCACGGGCTGTTCAGAATGAGAAGCCTGCTACGCTGGTCATCTTGCTCTGGTGCTCCACTGCGACCTTGCAAATTCGCAACAAACTATCGTATTATCATATGTCCGGCGATAAACAATCGATCAATCTGAGAACTATGGTTCTCATTCACACTTCAGGAGTAATTAATTAACGTGTGAATATCACTTATTGTTGCTTTTCAAATTTCATCCACCTACGCTCCTTATGAGTCTGATGTCCTGAAGTGCGGAGTTGTAAACTGGGCTCGGTGATTGAGAGGGAGCACAGTGTACAAAAATGTTTCATTCTCCAGCGATGCGCCGCATGACACCTTCCACTAATTGATTTCGAGAACTGCGTCCCCAGATTG